>NC_143443.1:23178870-23488870 GCF_987193195.1 Phasianus colchicus
TGTAACTTTTTCTTTTAAAAAGTGAAAGGATATAGGTCCAAGATGGCACTTTTGAATAACATAAAACCACGATGGAGAGCAAATCTGTCCACAGCACTGACTTTTTTTTTTTCAACTGTGCCTCATGTCCAGGGCTAGAAACTGAGCATGTTGGGTAAGGAGTGCTGATCCCAAGGATCCTTCCTTCAGATGGCTGTTGGTTTCCTACCGAACTCCCACAGCTCAAGGCTGTATCATCATTCTCCTGGGACAGAAGCAGCAATTCACAGGGTGGGCTGCTGAACCTGTTACTTCTGGTGGCATTAGAACTGGGTGGAAGATGGAGGGAAAGAGCTGGCCCACAACTGAGATTATCTTTGGAACAGTCACCATGTTTCAAAGCCCTTTCATTCTAGTTCGATTAAATCAGGGTCTTCAAGTCCTGCACATTTGTATCAAATAACTTTTCTATAAGAAATGCCACAATAAGCACATTTTTACTCATTATTTAAATGGTTACCTATTTTTAAATGTTCCAAGAACTCAGTGTTCATACCCAGGTGTGATGCTTTGGCTGCGTGATGAAACCAGCATGTTGTGGGATCTGGTAGCGGGGTAGTTACATCATCTGTGACACTGCTATGTCACGAAAGTCCTGGTGTCACAGAGAAGGGGTTGGCCAACATTGCAGTACCATGTTTCTTTCACCTGCCGTCGTCTTAATCTCCCTTCTTTGATTCCCTGGGTTCTTTCAGCAGTGCACAAAGGAAGTTCAGTTCCTTGCACGAGCTTCCAGCTGCACTGAAGTTCCACAACCTATAATGAACGGCATTAAGACTGCAGTGATGTTGTCTGCAGCCTGTAAGGAGATGCTGTGCTCAGCCTTCTGCTGCAGTCATGTGCAGGATTATTTTTTTTTTCCTTTGCAGAATGTGAACCATTATTTTAATGCGGTAGCGAAAATATTTAAGTTGAAATCAGTTCATTTCAGTTTTAGAGAGAGGTACGGGGTTGTTCTGTGGGATTTCATGTAAGTCAGAGCTGAATGCCACTAGTTTTTATACAGCTTTGAATGCATGTTGAGTAGCTGATACCTTGGTTTATCAGATGGGAGAGGTTTTTTGTTTTGTTTCTTCATGGATACCGGAGTCAACTTATTTTATCTGGATTCATAGCATTACGGCATAGGATGCTTGTGGCCTTATTTCTGGCTTTTAAGGAGCTGCCACATTTTCTCTTCCTATGACTTTGTTATTATTATAAAAGTTAATTGTATAAGCCTATGGGAATGTCAGGCCAATGCCATCATTCTAGGATTGTAAAGTGATATGTTGACATATCTTTCATGGTTAAGAATTTTCATTAAGGTTGGAATGCCACTTTCGTTAATCTGTTTTTAGATCAACAGTATCTGTAGCAGGAAAGGGGAAAAAGAAAAAAAAAGAAAAAAAAAAGACCTGTAAAAATGTATTTGAAGACCATGCAAGAAATAGAATAAAAATTGAGAAGTGAATGTAAATAAGAAATGTGTGTTTCGTGTATGAGGTTTGTGAACCAGAAGCGGGTCGGCATTGAGTATTGCACCATGCCATGTGTGTTGGAAGGCCCCAGGATCAGCTGTCAAAGAAAACAGGATGCACTGGATGGCCTTTGCCTGCAGACCTACAGCCCAGAGCAGGTCAGGCTTTTGCTGCCAGGACCTGGTGCTCGCAGGTGTTCAGTTGGCACTGTGGGAAATGCACTGGGGATTGGATGGATCCCCACTTGTGCATCTTGTTTGCAGGAGACAGATGTGGGAGGTGCTGTCCCCAAAGCTGCTCTGCCTGCTGGACCTCAGTCTGCAGGGATTTGTTTGGCTGTGCTCCTACTGGCTGAGGCTATCGCGTGGTTGTGTAACATGCAGCTTAAGGGAGGGCTGAGTCCTTAAGGCTTCAGTCCTATGACTTTTTATTCTGGGGGGGGTGGGGGTAATGTTCCTTTGTGTATATTTCTGCGTGTAGGATTCTGACAGGAAGAATGATGCATCTCTCTCATAGGGAGTCATGTTTGCCTTGCTCCTCAATGTGTTCTGGGCACAGCAGGTGAGTCGAGGGAAAGGAAAACTGTGCATCCCTTGCACATCTCCTCTCAGCCTGGGAGATGGTTCAGATCCTGCTGTTGCACTGGGAATGGTTCTTGTAGGGAAACACAGAGCAGGAACGTCCTTGCCTTCTCTGCCCTAGGATTGTGCTGCAGGCAGCACATGGCCTAGAGAGCAGCTGCTGCAGGAGCACATGAGTTCACAGGCAGCCTAGGTGTGCTTGTGTAACCGGCAGCAGGTGAGCTCTTGTCTTTTTCTGGGACCTGGGGCAGCTCCTCAGCCCTCTTCAGTCGTGTTTTCGTTGAATCAGCTCCGGCTGGAGCAGCACACGTGGCAGGCAGGCTGGTGGCTTCTCTGCAGTGGGAGCAGAGCCAGCTACAGGCCAGGGCTGCGGAGTGAGCTCGCTCTATTGAAGTGAGCTGTTTCAATGCAGCTTCTTCCCTAAGAGGTGCACCAGGCCACTTCCTTTCCTGTTCGGAGATCTACTCGAGCCCTCTGCTCCCCGTGCTGCGTGCTGGAGCAGCATACTGCCTTCCCATCCGCTGTGTTCGAAGGTGTATGGCCAGACATCGAGCTGCTACACTGACAGGAGTAGAGATGGGTTGGTCCCTTCCTCTGCACCCCAGTCCCTGTTACCCCTCCATCAGCGTTTCCGTTCCCAAGGTGCCTTTTGGGGCTGCTCCCCACCCTCGCAACTTCAAATCTTCTCCCCTCCCCCTGCCCACCCCCCAGAAGAACCTTCAGCCGGAAGCCGCCAGTTGCCAGGAAAATCCATTAGGATCCCACCGGGGTTAATATCCCTTCGCCTTTTATTGCGCGGGAATAAAATGCTATAAATATGCCATTTCACCAAGTCTTCCCCTCTCTGCACAGCTGCTCCGCGGGCCGAGCCCTTCCACCAGAGCCCCATAGCCTTCGGGACACGGCTTCGCTTCCCCCCGCTCCGTGCAGCACAGCCGGGCCGGGCCCGTCCTCAGCGCCCGGCGGCCGCTGGGTGGTGCGGCCCCGCTGGGGCGGGCGGAGCTGGGGGCGGTGCGGGGCGGCCCGGCGCAGCTCTGCACGGCTCTACGCGGCTCGGCACAGAACCGCCCGCCCCGCACTACGGCCTCATGGAGCCGCACGGCCCCGGCAGCGTCCTGTTCGGTGAGCGGCAACGGGGGGGGGAAGGAGGCTAATGGGGCCGGAGGAGGGAGAACGTATGGGAAATACGTTGGGTGCAGGAGGTGCGGGTAAAACGTGGGGAGCGCGTGGGGAAAGGTTCCAGATGGGCTGGGTGTTGGGGAGACTTGGGGGGAGGGAGGGAGCATAGGGTGCGGAAGGAGCGCGTAAGGGGGGCCGGGGGCAGCAGATGGACTGGAGGGACGGGGGGAGGGGGGGGGGGGACGCGGACACGTGAGTGACACGATGGGACCGGCGGAATGGCTGGGAGGGACGCTGGGGTGAACCGTGTGCGTGACCGGGCACGGGCACACGTGTACGGCAGCCGGGGGGCTCGGGCGGAGATGTGCCGGCATTCCCACGTGCGCTGCCGGCTCGTCCCGGCTGCTCTTCCCGTGCCGGGGCCGGGCAGGCGGCCCTAACCTGCCTCCCCTCATCCCCTCCCCCGAGAGCCGGCCGATTCCACACGTGGCCGGGCCGCTCTCCCGGCGCACACGTGCTCGGGGCCGTCCCCAGCCTAAAGCCGCCTATCGCGGCGCGGCCCTGCAAAGCGGAGCAGCCCCGCGGCTTTCCGGCACCTGGCTTTCATTCCTTGTCCTGCTGAGCCGAATGCGGACCGGGCTTTGAGCCTTTGAGCCGGGGCCTTGCCCCGAGCTGCGTTCGCTGTGGTTGATTCCTCCACCTCCATTGAGATCCCCGTGTCTGTCGCGCAGGGCTCAGCTCCACGCTTTTCCCGTCTGCTTCACACGGGTGAATCATCCCGCAATAAGCAAACACGCCCCGGGCGCTCTGCCTTGCCTTCCTTGCCACGGTCCATTGAATAATTTTGCTCTCATAACAGCTCAGAGACACGCATGACAAAACGTTGCAGGACTCAGTTTGGAGGACTGCTGCCAGTCCCCGTCGCCCAGCCCTGCCTCCTACATCCTCCCTGCTCTCGTTCTCAGGGCCTCCAGCCCTGTGGCACTGTTTCGTGGCAGCACCTTTTGGGGACACCGAGGTCTGTCCCCACAGGGCGCTGAGCTGGGCCTGCAGCTCTTGGGGATGCAGTCTTGGAGTCAGCAGGAAAGCAGTGTGTCTCGGGGATGCTGCAGGCTTGTCCGCCCTGAGGACCCTGTGGCATTTCAGGGCTTTTTTTTTAATTCCAGCTTTTTTTTGCTTCTGTTTCCAGGCTGCGAGCTGACTGCCAGCACCAAGTCCTACACGTTTCAGGTGGATGAAGATGATGACTCTGACCATGTTTTGGCCCTGTCTGTGGTAAAATAGAGAAAATAAACTGTGCTTGTCTTCTCTTATGGAGGCCTACAGCCTCAACCCTCCCCTTCCAGGCTCACTCTCCCTCCCTGGCCCAGCTGCACCAGGGGGTGCCCTGGGCTGAGCTGTCAGTCCTGGCTGCTCAGATGGGGCTGCTGCTGTCAGTCATTGTGTGGAGCTCCTGAAGCAAGTGGTATCAGGAGGCAGCCTCTAGAACACTCCAGCTGTAGGGCAGAGGAAGATATTTTTTCTTGTATTTGACCTTGTTGGGGCCCCCCATCAGCTGGGTCCCTGGCCCACTGCTCTCCAAGCTCAGGTATTTGGCTCTCACTGGGGATTGCCTTCTGTCCTGGGAGCACAGGAGCTGCCAGCAAGGGTCTGGTCAGCAGGAAATGCAGCCCAGGTGCCATCTCTTGAAGCAGCTGCAGGAACAGCTGTCCCAGCTGGAAGGGCACTGTGCTAAGGAGGGTCTCTGTGCTCTTCCCCAGGAGCTGACAGCCAGCTTGCGCTCATCAGAAGTTTGTATCCTCCCCAGGTGTGCCTCACGGATGGTGCCAAGGATGAGTGCAACGTGGTGGAGGTTGTTGGGCGAAACCACAAGAACCAGGAGATCGCTGTGCCGGTGGCAAACCTGAAGTTGTCGTGCCAGCCCTTGGTGAGAGCTCGCATTTGGTGGTGGGGACACAGCTCTGTAGCTTGTGCAAAAGAACATGTGTGGCATAGAGCTGTGTGATTTCTGTAAATAATGGTCAGATGGTGGCAGCTGATCCAGGGGGCTGGAAAAACAAGGTACAGTGGGTGGAGATGAGGTGGGAGGGATGCAATCAGCTGGGCCAGGTGCTGGACTGGGTTTGTGTCTGTGTCCTGCTTCCACCACTAACTCAGCTCCATCTCTTTGCAGCTGAGCCTGGACAACTTCAAGCTGCAGCCTCCAGTGACGTTCCGCCTGGCAGCAGGCTCTGGCCCCGTGCACCTCACCGGCTGGCATCAGATCTGTAAGGGTTCATGACTGGAGAATAGCTTGGGAGGAGCAAGGGGCGTGCTTCAGTGTGTGTGCCAGCCAGGGAGCCCAGGGGAGCCACGCCTGGTGCTGGGCCTGGTGCTTCCCAGCACGTGTGCTCAGTGCTGGTTCCCCAGAGCCCTCTCCTGGTCAGTGACCCACCTGTCTGTGTGTCCCAGTGCACAGGGATGATGCTTCCTTCGAGGAGGAAGATGACGATGATGACATGTCTGAGGAGGAGATAGCACCCATCGTGCCTGCCAAGAAGGAGAGAAGGAAGCAGTGACTCGTATCCCAGCAAGGTGAGGAGCTGGGCAGCTCTGCGGTGGGTGGTGGTGGGTGCTGCCCTGCCATGGGGTGCTGGTGCTGAGTGGGATGCTGCGGGGGTGTTGGTCTCAGTCTGCTTCTTCCTCCAGGTGCTCGCTGGGACTTCTCACAGACAGCTGTTACCTCAGACACATCTCACCAGGACCTCAACTTTTGCTGCATTTTTTTTAATTTACTGTTGTACCTTTTGGGGGTGGTGGGCAGGGGCTGCTCCCAGCACTGGGGGGTCTCCTTTCCCACATCCATGGGAGGTGATCGTGTCTCCCCATTCCCTTTCTGGGTGTCCAGGATGGTGGTCCTCACCCTGTGCCTTTTTGCTGCCCTCGACCTCTGCTGTGCGCACAGCCCTGCTGGCTCTGCAGTGCCCAGCGTGTCCCTTCTCCAGTAGCAGCTGGATGTAGCGACAGCAGCAGGAGGCAGCATCTTCCCTTCCGGGATGGTGTGCTGGGAGCTGATGTCTGCTGTAATCTGGGGGAGGTTCTGGGTCACTCTGCTTTGTAGGACGGTTTTTACACACTGAAATAAAGGTGCGGGTTTGGTGTGATGGCTGGCACGTTCCTCCCGTGTTCGGGGATGTTGTCGATCCCTGCAGCGAAATCGAGGCACGGGGAAGGTGGGGAGGGGGGGGGGGGGGGTCTGCGTCGGTGTGCGGGGCCCAGGAGGCGGGGGAGGGCAACGGGTCGCTCCTTAGGGGCCGCTAGGTGGCAGGCGGGCAGCGCGGCGGCCGTGCCTTGCAGCGGGGATGGGATCTGGGCAGCCCTGTGCCGGAGGTGCGGGAGGGCAGAACGGGGTGAATGGAGCTGTGGCTGCGTCGTGCGGGATGGAGCCCCGCAAAGTATGGCTGGAGTGTGCGGGACCTCGTAGGTGTCCTCGGGTGCGTGGGGTCTGCGGACCCTCCCGGTCAGAACACCGTGTCTGTTTCCAGAGGGGCGAGCAGCACTCCCCGCCCCATTTCTCCATCTCGCCTGCCATCCCACACCAGGTCCTGGGGCTGAGCTCCCTTTCTTCTGCCCAAACCTCCCAGCTACTTGTGCAGCGGCAGCAGCTGGGTGCTTGGACGGCACTGGATCTGATTTATCTGCCGGGTCTTGGTCCTGCTTGCTCCCTGGGACAGATAAAAGCCCGTAGATCATTTTTAACAAGCTCTCCTGCCAGGCTGGCCTGGGGGAGCTGCTGGTGTGGGGTGAGGAGAGTGGTACCGGGAGGGAGAGGCTGTGCAGGCTGATGTTAGATGGCATTTGGGATCTTGTAGAATAGGAGAGGGTGCCAAGGTGCTGGTTGCCTTGGGGATGCTGGGATAAGGTGCTGTGGCAGGAGGGACAGTTCTGCGAGAAGGAATGACCCAGAGGGGCCCTCAGAGGGGTTGGGGCACCTGGCACTGCCAGGAGCTCTCCGTGCCTTGGAGAGGTTTGCTCCCCCTGCCCAGCAGTGTCACAGCCTGGATGAGTTCGGGAGAGAAGGAGATGAATGCTGAGATGGCGGGGGGCTGAGAGGGGGGCTGTTAATGGGGAAGGATGGAATTACAGGGGTCACGCTAGGTGAGCAGCTTCCTTTGCCGAGCTGATGGTATCAAAGCAGGTGCCACCGGCCACAAATACCTTGGGCAAACAAACGGCTGGAGGAGAGCGGTGAGCTCAGGTACAGCTGTGATAGGATGTGTGGGAAGGGGAGCGTGAGATCTGGGAGGTGGGGTGGCTCTGAGCATCCCTCCTCCCCGGGGCTGTGTTGTGTTCTGGGGTGCTGCATGCTGACGTATCCCTGGGGATGGATCCCTCCCTGCTATAGCATCACCGGGACACCCTGACCCTGGGCAGCCCATGCGAGGCACAGCTGTGGCCGTGCTGTAGGTGGGGCTGGTTCCCTGCTCCATCAGCGCTCCGCTTGTCTTCCCACGTTGTTTTCCTCCTCGGGTACCGGTGGCTGAATGGATGCTCAGCACAGCCAGGGCTGCGGGACAGTGCCTGGTGATGCTGGTGCATGGCTTGTGCTGTGAGATGGGCCCAAAGCCGAAAGTGCCCAGGCCAGGTGTTAAAAGTGAACACAGTTGGGTGATGTCGGACAGCTGCAGTCTGTGCCCACTGCTGCACAGTGGGAATTTCCATCTGCACGACACAGCTCTGCCACACTGTCCCCTCCTGTGTCCCCAGGCAGTGATGGCAGCTTTGCACCCAACAGCCACAGCTGAGATACCCTGGGGTCACAGGTGTCCTGCCCTCCGACCCTTCTAATCACTACAGGCTGGAATGGTCCTGGTGCTGGCAGAGCTGTCACCACTGGCCACAAATCCCTGCCAGAGCTGGTGGCAGCAGGGCTGTGCCCAGTGGGATTTAGGGTCTGGTGGCCGGACCTACTGTTCTTCTGTTCTTAGGGGAGATGGGCAAAATTTGGTGTCCATGGTGGGAACTGGAGGTGTGAGCTTGGGTAAGTCCATGGGGCTGGACCGAAGAGCAGCAGGTGCGATGGGGAGTGTGCCCACCTGGCCCCTCCTCTGGGGTTGGCTCTCGCTGGCCCCATTGCCTCTCCCCTTGTCCCCATGCAGGGTGCCAGGGGCTGGTTCCCCAGGACAAGGTTGGGATGAGCAACGTCTCCACTGGGCTGGGATGTCCGAGGGGCCATAACCCTGGTGTTTTGCAAACTCCTGGGGTCAGCAGTTCAGCTGCCACTGACACAGGGGCCCAGAGACACACACCCGGGCATTTTGGGTGGATGCTATAAGCAAACAAATGGAGGTAGAGTTACAGGCAGCCGACAGCCCCCTGGCCACCAATGTTGGTTTTAGGCTTAGCCCCCCCGCAGGGCTGGGTGCAGGCATACTCTTCCCAGGAAGACCCAAACCGAAGTCAGATGTGCTGCAGGCCAAGAGGAAGGTGCTGGGTGGGCTGTGCCAGCCAGTAGCACGCTGGGAGCAGGTCCTGGAGGTGCTGTCTGGTCCGTGTTGGGGGAGCAGGGATGGGATGGAGCTGCTCAAGCACCACATGTGCTTGTCCTCATCTGTGTGTGTCAACATTTTCCCATGCCCAAAGCCCATGGTCCCCCTGTTCAGGCTGCTGTGTGCAGAGAAGATGGACACCAGAATGCCCAACTCATGTTTAAATTACTCAGGGCTGGGGCTGTCGCCTTCTTCATTAATGAACCGGACACAAAGTGCCCTTATTGGCAGGTTCCATCTAACTCAAGCCCAGTGGTGGGACTTGGTGGGACCTTTACCAGTTCTCCCTCTTTGGAGGTGTGCATGGCCTGGGGGCCCCCTCCCCATTGCTTTCCCACTCCCCCCACACCTCCTGGACACTCTGTGGTCTTTACCCATGTCCCTGGCTCACCTCCAAGCCCTCCCTGTGTATCTACCCAATGGGACCAAACCACTGTGGTCAGTCCTGTGCAGGGTGGGCGCAGCCCCGTGTTGCTGTTCTCCTGTCCAGACATTCTCACCACGCTCAGCCCTGTTGCTACTAACTGAACAGAGGGGAGAATCAACGAGGAGCAGCCGTACCCCCCTCCCTGTTCCTGGAGCTGTGGGTAGTGCAGACGAGGTCATTCCCACATACCACATTGTGGTAGGGTCTGGCCCTTGGGGGGATGCTGAGTTAATGGTGAGCGGTGGGATCGCCCCGGGCTGCTCAGCACCACTCAGCCATGGAGAAGAGCTGCTGCCTCCACAATGCCCCATTAAAGCTGCCGGCAGGGCTGGGAAGGGTGCGAGCAGGGGGAGCGGTGTCCCTTTGGCTCCACTGGGGAGTCTCCATGTGCCCGTTTGAGGGTGTGTGGCTGAGCATCCAGGCCTGCAGACAGGAGCTCCTCTCACCCTCAGATGGGTATTGGGGTGCGCCTTGCAGGTGCTGCTCTCCTCCATCAGTCAGGGTTGGTGCTGTGGTCCCTGTCCCAGCAGTGCTGGGCGCTCATTGGGAACTGCAGCCGCACTCTCTGGTAGAAGGGCCCCCACTGAGCTGTGGGTAGGGATGGTGCTGGAGCAGGGACCCTGTTGAACTGTGGAGGCTGTCAGGGATTTTGCACGATGGAGCAAACAGCGGAACAGGACGGCCCTTCTACTTTCTGCTCTGTGGCTCAGCCAAGCTGGGGCAGTCCTGGAGTTTCCTCCAGCCATCAGCAGCCCGACCGTGGGCTGCCTTCCTGAGCATTCCCCATTAGCCATGGCAAGGCAAGAGGGTGATGTGGGGGATAAAATGCTGACCTCAATATCACCAGCTCTATGGAAAAGGACGAAGGGAGCAGAGCTCACATCTCTGTGGATGTTTGATGCTTTGCCCACAGCATTCAGTACTGGGACCCGATTGGGCCATGCTGGCTGCCTTCCCCAGGAGTTACAGCTGTGGCAGCAGGAACACCTCAGGTCCACAGCTCTTTGCTGGGATAGGATTTTTTCCCTCTCCCCACAGCAGCTCAGCCCCATGCCTCAGGCTGAGCTTTCTCTGCCCAGCAGGAGGGCCAGCCATGAGCCCAGTTCCCCATCCTGTGGCATCTCTCACCTGCACAAAAGTGGGGAAGGATGGGGCAGCACAGGAGCACTGTTTGTCATTGTGTCAGCGACGTGTGGCCACCCGTGGGTGATCCCCTTGTCACAGCCCTGCTGGCACTCGAGCCTGTTTGCTGAGGGCAGGGGGCACGTGGAGCCATCAGCCCCCGGCTGCCTCCGACCCCCCCAGCACATGGTGCAGTTGTGCACTCTGTGTGCTGCATGGCCTGACCCCGCACCTATGGAGGGATGACCACGAGTAGCATCTGGGAGAGAGGTGCTGCATCCAGACCTTTCCTTTCGATGCACAAGAAAAGCAGAATTGCTCCACTGCAGGGCAGTGGGAGCACCTTGTGCTGCCCGCTCTGGTGCTCAGCTTGTGGGCACAGCGCTGCCTTGCACACAGGTTTGGTGCAGAGGGCTTTTCTCTGAGCTGAACCCAAGCACTGAGCACCCCCAGCACCCGCCCTGCAGCCCCCCAGGTGAACGCGGGCACAGCCCGGGGCTTCTCCAGACGTTTAGGAAAGCCCTTCAGAAACATCCCCCGGCCTTTTGCACCGAGAAGAAGGGGACGGCAACGCGCGGAGCCCGCTCCCAGCACCTGGCGGTGGGTGAGTGCCAGGGGGTGGTGGTGGGCAGCGTTTTGGGGCGAAGAGTTGGAGGGTACCTGAGCAAGGGGGGGAACGAGCGAGCCGGGCGGCGGCGTGCGTGCAGGGCAGGGAGGGCCGTGCGGGGCTGTGTGTGTGTGTGTGTGTGTGTGTGTGTGTGCGCGCGTGTGTGTGTGCGCCGGTGCGGGAGGGCCGCGCAGGAGCGCTGTGTGTGCGCTGTCACTCAGAGGCCGGCTGACAGGAGCTGCCTTTCCAGCGGCGGCAGATAGCGCTGATTGCTGATTCGAGGAAACAAAATAGCAATTGTAATTATGGGCTCTGATAAGATAAAGGAGGGCGCGGGGAGCGCGGGGACCGGCAGCGGGGCACGGCCGGCAAATTAGCGGCTGTCAGTCAGCGCGGAGCAGGCGGCCCCGGCCAGGTACCGGCCCCGGGGTCCCGCCCGCCCGTCCGCCGCAGCCCCCGCCCCGGTGCGCAACAGGTGGCGGGGCCGGGAGCAGCGGGTCTCGCCGAACAATGCAGCCCTCGGCGGCCCTACCTGGGCTGCGGGGCTGAGCCCCGTCCCGCCGCGGCCCCATGGCCCCGCGCAGCCGGTGCTGACGGACGGCCGCCCCTCCAGGTAAGCGCCCGGCGGGGACGTCCGGGGGAGGGGGGTCCCGCCGCCCAGTACCCCCGGCTGCGCTGTTTGCTCAGCCTCTCGAAACTCCTGCCCACCCCTCCGCCCCGGTAATCCTTTTAATGTCTGACACGTCCGGCGAGAGGGCTCGGCCCCAATCCACAACGCGGACCCTTAAGCCTCGTTTTACAGATGGGGAAACTGAGGCACGGCGCGGGGACGGCATCCCTCCGCCGGCCGAGCCCGTAGCGCCGCCACCCCCGAGCGGCCGCCGCCGGAGGTTCCCCCTGCTCTGCCGCCCCGCCGGGGCCGCCCCCCGGGCTCTCCGCCCCCGCCGCCTCCCGGGCCGGCAGCGGAGCGGAGCGGGGCGGGGGGCTCCCCGCGGCGGGGGGCTGCCGGCCGCGCTCCCCCGGGGGCTGGGCGGGCGGGCGGGCCGGCGGGGGCCTTTCCCCTTCTGTAGCCGCTTGTGCCCTCCTTTCCTCGGGGCGAGGCAGGGCGAGAGGAGTCGAGGAGCCGAGCAGCGCCGCGGCCCCCCCCCAACCCCGCCGCCGGGCTCCGGGCTGCCGGCCCCGCAGCGCTCCGCGATGGACCCCTGCTCCTCGCTCTTCAGCTACGTGTGAGTACCGCAACCCTCCCTCCGCCTGCCCCCAGCCCTCCCTCCTTTCCTCCCCGCAGCCCCCCGGCTCACACCTCTCTCCCGCTTTCTGTCCACCCCCCCCTTCCAGGTTCATGCACTTGTTCGTCCTCTGCCTGCAAGCCCAGGTAAGCGCCCGTTCCGCCGCCGGCTTTGTTCGCCCCTCGGGGCCGGGGTCGGGAGGAGGGGGTCGGGTTAAAGCCCCGCAGACGACGCGAGCCCCGCTGGAAAGAGCCGGGAGCGGGCGGCTGCACGCCGGGTGCGGGATGGGGTGTGGGGGAGGGAGGGAGGGCCCCTCGCCCACCCGCGTTGTGGGGGCTTCGGGGGTTCGGTCCTCCCGTTCTTCTCTAAATCGCACTGCGGCTCGCCCCTTCGTCTTGTCTGGGGTTGTTTTTTCATCCGAAAAAAGAAGTAGAATTAAGAAAATGGGGTCGGGATGGAGGAAGAAAAGGGGGAAAAAGAAAAAAAAAAAAAAAAGAAAGAGGAAAAGAAAAAAGGGAAGGAGGGAAAGAAAAAACGGAGGGGGAAAAAAATCAATTTCCTTACTAAAAAGCGTAGATTTCGCTCCAGCTGAACATTGCTGCTGCTGGTTGGCATCGCCGGGGCCAGGAGTGTCAGCGGGAGATGGGGCTGTGGCTGTGTGTGCAAAATGGGGAGAAACCCCCTCCCCCGGGGCCACAGGTGCAGAAGCATTTTGAAAACGCTCCTTAAGCCGCTTTTTATTATTATTATTATTTCATTGGAAGCTCAGGAAAAAAAAAAAAAGAAAGAAAAAATGGAGTTTCCAGCCCCAAAGCAAAGGAGTGTGCGGTTGTATAAAACATAGCTGTAATATTTTGGAGGACGAGACGGAGCGGCACGGCTAATGACCTCTCCTCCACATGGTACCCTCATCAGGGCCGGGAGAGTCCGTGCATTATCCACAGCCGGCTGCAGGAAAGGCGCGGAGGCAGAGGGGTGGCACTGCCGAGGGGAGATGTCGATGTATGGGCGGCTGCGGGAGAGAGGCGGCTCCGGCTTTTATTGGGGTCTGCTGGTGCTGGGGAATCTTCCCGTTTGACGTGGGGGTGGCGGGGGGGGTCCCGGCCTGCTGGTGTTGAAAGGAGCGACCCGCTAACATTTGCTCGGAATACGTCTTTATAAATGTCAGTGAGCAGTGAAATTTTTCGGACTTAAAAGAGGGTTGGAGACGAGGGGGGAAAGGAGTCCTGTGCAGACAAGAGGATGGGGGAAGTGGGTCGAGCTGATCCTAGAATTGCTTATGGCTGGGGAGCAGCGGGTCTGGAGGGGTCGGGTTGGCTGCTGCTATGGGGCCGGGGCTTGGAGCTGGGATGGGGACGGCACCAGGATAGTGGTGATGGTGAGGGATGGCTTACACGTGGGAGCTCTTTGGGGTTTGTGCCGTAGGTACCCAGTGAGGGGAGTGGTGTTCTGACGGCTCATAGCTCTGCCTCATCTGCAGGTTTGGGGCATGAGGAGTGGGGTGTTTAGGGGCAAAGGGGGTCCTGGCAGCTGTGTACCCCATCTCGGGTACCTCTGTGCCAGCTGGGACCCACCGAGTCCTGGCAGACCTTGGGGGGTCACCGAGCTCCATCATGTCCCCAAGAAGCACGCACCCGTTTGGGGGATCCTGGTCCCGAAGGGCTCAGCTCCCCCCATCCCACTGACTCTGCTCCTCCTCTGCAGGCGCCGGCGATCCTTGCTCAGCCCGTTCGCCTCCCTGAGGAGTAGAGATTATAATGGTGTGTCGTATATTTTTTAATTTCCTAAAGGTAACTGTTCAGTCCCCACCTAATTTTACACAGCATGTGAGGGAGCAGAGCCTGGTGACAGATCAGCTCAGCCGGCGGCTCGTGCGCACCTACCAGCTGTACAGCCGGACCAGTGGGAAGCACGTGCAGATCTTGGACAACAAGAAAATCAATGCGATGGCTGAGGACGGGGACGTGCACGGTAAGGAAGGACGTGGCTGGGGGGGGGCTGGGAGGTGTCCGCAGTGCTGTGTGCCGATTGATGATTTCCGTCCTGTTGGTTGGCCAGAAATCGTTAGGATCGCTTGGTGCGTGCAGGGGTTTGTGAAGGGAGAGCAGTGGGGTGAGCTCTCAGTGGGTTTGGGTGCTTGTGAGGTGGGTGCTGCTCGCTGCTGCTGTGCACCTGACTTGCAAGGCTTGGTTTGGCACAGGCAGTGCTGACTGTCTCTGATTCTTCCTTTGGAGGAGAAACAGCGGGCAAAGTTGGAAAAGAAAAGATGTGAGGTGGTTGAAATTGTAGGTGAAGTGCTGTGCTGGAGTCCTGCCCTGAGTTAGAGCCATCCAAAGTGGTATTCCCCCCACATACCCCCTGTGCTTCCCCTTCCTGAGCTAGGAGTGTGGGCTCAGCAAGGCGTTGGCTGCAGGCGAGGAGGACACAAAGCTGGGGGGGCTCTGCAACTGTGCACAACCCTCCTGCTGCTGTGCCACTCTTGGCATCCCGTGTCCCCCCAGCCCGCAGTTCCCTGGGGAGGAGAGTGGTGCCATGCTGCAGCCACCCGAAGCCAGGACACCACGGCTATGTGTGCTGGTGTCACACAGGGACAGTGGTGTTGGCCCCATCCCCGTTCAGTGGGGCACTGTGCCCCATTCCCTTGTGGACAGGAGGTACCCATGCCAGCGTGCGCCGTACGGAGCCATCCCAACTGTTGTTCTTTGACATTAGCTGCAATTTCCCTTTCTTGTTGAGGGAGATTAGTAGGAGCACTTTGCTTCCTTCCCCGGTTGGTTTGGTGTTGGGCTTTTATTCCCATTTTTGCTTTGGCTGCCGATGTCACACCAAACTTCAGCTGTGTGTGGAATCCCGTACGCAGCGTTAGTCGGGAGCTGCTCCTGGATGGAAGGAGCGTCAGCCAGCTTCCCAAGCAAAAGGGCCAAGCAAACCCCAAAGCCTCCTCCTGTGACTTTAGCCCTGTAACGCCTCCGTTTTCAAGGCAGCTCCTCACCTCCAGGAGCGGCCAGGTTTAAATAAGGCCAAAAGGAGGGGACGCGCGGCGGCGGCTCGAAAAACTCTATTAAAACGTAATAAAAGAGGTGAAGCATCTGAGGAGTGGGGCAGGAAAACGAGGGCTGATCTAAAGCAGAAAGAGAACAAGCAGTTTTTCAGATGTAAAGTTTTAGGAGTTGCAAGTCTGTAAATGTTAAAATAGAGGTTCGGGATTGTTCTATATGAATCTCCAGGGAGGCCCCCATGTCTGGAAGAGCTATTAAATCGCTTCTTACTTTCACCTTTTTTAACATTTCCTGAATACTTTCTCCTCTTCGCAGTCCAGTTGGGGGATCAAGTGTGTCTCGCTGCATTTTTTCAGCGTTTACGTAGCCGCTTTCCCTTCAAAGTTTGAGCATGAAACATAACTTTTCTGGGATAAATCTGTCACTTCAGCGAAAGAACAGAGTTGAAAATGTTAAGCTCCCCCCGTCCCTTAAATAGGGAGAAAAAAGGTCTCCCCAAAACCTTTGTCAGAAGAAAACACCCTTCGTTATAAAGGGCCCTTCCTTCTGCACTGGGTTTTTTTTCCCCATCTGATTTTTGGGGCGGGTGTGCAGAAAGCACTGATTTATTTTTGTGGGTGACCCCTTTCCCCACGCTGACGTTTTTACAGCCGACTTCACATGGAGCCCGGCGCTCTCGGTTATCTGTCTTAATTGTCAATATCTGATGGACTCCTCCTCAGCCCTGGCAGTGCTGCCGGCTTCTCCGTTCCTCTCCTGTGGTGCCGTCGATCCATTCACCCCCTGCGGTCCCTTTGCTCGGGGCTGTCCCCATCCTGCAGGGTGATGGCTGTGACTCCAGGGCCGGAGGGGAGCGCCGCGCATCCGTGCCTGCCTTCCTCCTCCCTCCCTCTCTGCTCTTCCTATCTCTGGGAGAGAGCAGGGAAAAATCAATTCCCCTCAAAGCTTTGACTGCCTCCCGGATCAATCCTCCCCCATACGGGTGATTGGGGGTCCCTGGCTTGGTGGTCTGGGGACGCTCAGCCCCTACAAGGGGCTGCTGTGGGGTGAGGGTGGCCAAATTTCCTGGCTCTGAGTTGGGCTGAGGGTGTGGGATGGTGCATGCCGTGCTGGAGGTGAGGAGCTGTGAGGGGCAGTGGGACAAGTCCCCACGCTTGGTGCAGGATCAAGACTGGAGACAGACGGTGATTTACTTGTGGTCCTGAAGTACTGCTCAGGCTTTAGTGAGCACACAGCCTGGGTCTGCCATCCAGCAGCAAAGTCACTGTAGGACTGGGGGCTGCTGGTGAAAATGAGCTGCATCGTGGTCCTGAGGAACTGAGCATCCCATCTGCAGAGCTGGGAGAGCAGGGCACCCTGCGGGGCAGAGGCTGCATGCTCTGAGCCCCCTCTGAAGTTGGGGGGGCAGCAGTGAGGGCTGGTTTGTGGCAGAATGTGGTGGTGAGATGGGACAGCCCTGGGTGGTTTTTTGTGGAGAAGCCTTTGGCACCCGGTACAGCATGGCTCTGCTGCTGCAGTTGGATTTGGGCTTTGCCCCAGGAGGAGAGCTGCCAGGGGGCTGCAGGGCGGGGAGGAGGATGCTCTGTTCCCAGGGTGGCCGCAGGAGGGAAGGTGACAGGTCTATTTATAGGCGGCCCATCGACCTGTGATTTGCATAGCTCCTTAGGAAGTCAATCGATGCCTCCATTAAAAAACTGAGACCAAATCAATATGCCCTTTTGACTTGTGCAAAGGTGAAAGGCATTAAAAGGATGGCCGTACCCTTCACGCCTCCCCTGCCAGCTGCAAAGTCACTGCTCCTCCTGCAGCCCCAGCTCAGTGCAGTGTCCCCACGGGCTGAGGACAGCTGGCAGAGCACTGTGTAGGGCAGCTGGCTTGTCCCCTGAGTTCCCTTTTTCCTCCTGGGATACCCCTGTGGCACTGAGCAACGTGGATCTGGGCAAGGCAGAGCTGTTCCAGGTGACAAAGCGAGGTGACCAAGGCCTGCCATGCAGGGATGCAGTGACAGGGAGGAAGCTGTCATTGCCAGGCTCTCCATCCCTGTGACCTCCCCGTTTCTCCTCCTGCTGCTCTCCCCAGCCAAGCTCATCGTCGAGACCGACACCTTTGGGAGCCGCGTGCGCATCAAAGGGGCGGCCACAGGGTTCTACATCTGCATGAACAAGAAGGGGAAGCTGATCGGCAAGGTAGGGTGGGGGTGGCACCCATCCCTGGGTTGGGAGGTGAGGTGGGGAGCGCAGGGGTCTATTTGGGGTCTGTAGACAAGGAACTTGCAGCCCAGCAGCAAGGGAAGGGGAGGGTGGGTGCGGAGTCCTTGCATCTTCCCGAACAAATAGGCGGATTGCCGGGCTATTCTCCCCGATTACATGGTACAAGGGCTGGGAATGTTAAGATGCTCCGTGGGGCAGCCCCTGAGCACACCGCTTAGTCACGCTCTCTCTGAGCCTCCGTGCTCCTACCCCGGGGAGGATGAGCAAAATCCTGGCAGGGCAATGAATTTTCAGGAGGGTTTTTCTATTTCTTGGGGCTGGCTGATGTTAACCTGTTTGGGAACCATGACAGATTGGGTCTTCTCCATGGTCCTTGTGCTTTGTCTGATGTGCAGGAGCTCAGCTATTCCATGATCCCTGCAACTGGTATCTGTGGGTGTTACAGAATGGTTGGATTGGAAGGGACTCTGAAGATTGTAGAATCACAGAATGTTTGGGTTGGAAGGGACCTTAAACCCACCCAGTTCCACCCACTGTTGTGGGCTGGATGCCCCCTACTAGATCGGGGCCTCATCCAACCTGATGCATCTCCAGGGATGGGGCACCGGCCAAAATCTGGGCAGCAACCTAACCCCAATCCCTCATGGATTCCATTGTCCTCACAATGTGGACACAGTGTTTTCCCTTCCTGTGCTCACTACCCAAAGGGTGGGTGGGTGGGTGGCTCGCTCCCTGCCAGACGTCAAGAGGTGAGAAGCATTCCCATTGCTCAACCCCATCCCTCTATCCCCATCTGCACAGAGTAACGGCAAAGGCAAGGACTGCGTCTTCACCGAGATCGTGCTGGAGAACAACTACACGGCGCTGCAGAACGCCAAGTACGAGGGCTGGTACATGGCCTTCACCCGCAAGGGCCGCCCGCGCAAGGGCTCCAAGACCCGGCAGCACCAACGCGAGGTGCACTTCATGAAGCGGCTCCCCAAGGGCCACCAGACCACCGAGCCCCACCGGCGCTTCGAGTTCCTCAACTACCCCTTCAACCGCAGGAGTAAAAGGACTCGAAACTCCAGCGCCAGGGTGCGGCCGTGACGCGTGCCGCTCGGACTGACGTTAGAGACGTTGTGATAGGATTATTAAAGGAAAAAAAAAACCAACAGGGGATGGGGGGAGGATGAAAGAACTACACTACTAGTTGTTGATAATTTGGGGGTGGTTCTGTTTTTACAAAAAAAAAAAAAAAAGGATAAAAAAAAGAAGAAAGAGTCTCTATTTTTGTACTCCAACTTTACAAGAGATGAAATGTTCAAAGACTGCTGAAGGGGGGAAGAGCCCTTCGCTTAGAAATGTTTTAGTGTTTGGGGTCGTGTTTTGGTTTGTACTTTTTTATTTTTTTTTCAGTAGCTCTAGGGGGGAAAATCCTCGCTTAAAACAAACAAGAAAAAAAAAAAAGATGGGAACCCAACCGAACTGAACGGATGCTCACCTGAATGGATGCTCAGCGGAGAGGTCGGATAACGATGGAGGGCAAGGATGTGCCTCGAGGTGATGGAGGACTCGTGGCTCCATCCTCATGTCATCGTGACTTGGGCCAACTGCCCTTGAGTGCCCCATAGGGAGTCCTGGACCGGTTTGGCACCACTCACCCATCACAGCATCTTTGGATATTTTTTTATTTTTCTTTTTTTTTTTTAACTACTACGGTGAGGCAGCAGGTGATGGCTGATAACTGTTTTTGTGGGTTTGTTTGTCTGTTTTTTCATCTTGAAAATGTGAGCTTTTCACCAAAAATGACTTTTTTTTTTTTT
Source organism: Phasianus colchicus (assembly GCF_987193195.1). Classification (NCBI taxonomy): domain Eukaryota; kingdom Metazoa; phylum Chordata; class Aves; order Galliformes; family Phasianidae; genus Phasianus; species Phasianus colchicus. The sequence continues at coordinate 23,197,994 of NC_143443.1, forward strand.
TATCGGGTGGAATTTTTCATCTGTCAAATTAAAGAAGCTTACAAATCACTGCAGAGCCCCTTTGGGCTGTTTTGTGGTAGTATTCGGTTGGTGCTTGACTCTTCCATCCTCAGCTGTCTCTTCTAGGTTTGCTCTCTCATCTTTGCCCGAGGAAAAGAGAGGGTTTCTGTAATGACTTCTGTTGATGGAGGCCCAGATTTTTATTTAGGACAAAAAAGAATCCAGGGAAAGATGAAATCCTTTGAGTGAGCAAACCCAGCCCCACTCCACTCATGCTGCCGTGGGACCGCCTCTCTCCAAAGGGTTAAAGCAATTATTATTAACGGGGAGGGCAAACAAAGACACTGGATAGGAGCCAGGACCAGGGGTGAATTTTCATCCAATTTTATTTTTATTTTTATTTTTTTTTCCTGTTTCCTTGAGGATTTTTTTTTCAGTTGTGTACAAATTTTAATGTGAAATGATTTGAAATATTTATTTAATATGTGCATTAAAAATCTGTATTAGCCTACCTGAGCCTGCCTGCTTTCCTGGGAGGGCCTGGAGAAGCAGGGTGGAAGGGGGTTGGGAAGGATGGAGAGGTGCAGGACAGGCTGAGGCTGCTGCATGGTGCCAGCCCTTCCCAAGGAGCAGAGAAGGGAGGGTGCTGAGCTTCTGGATCCAGGTGTGTTTTATGGAAATCATTTTCCTTGAGGAATTCCCAGGTTTAATGGGGAGATGGCACCTCTCTGCCCTGTGGAGGCGCGTGCATTTGTTCCTGGGGGGTGCAGTAAAATGGAATCTTGGCATGGGATGAGGCTTTCATGGAGTCCTATCAGAATCACACAATGGTTGGGTTGAAAGGGACCTTAAAGCCCACCCAGTTCCACCCTCCTGCTGTGGGCTGGGTGCCACCCACCAGGTCAGGGTCCAGGGGCCCAGCCTACCTGACCTTGGGCATCCGCAGCTCTCTGAGAATGCCCAGAGCTGCTTCTCAGGGAGCCCCAGTTGTCTCCAGTTGACCACACAGCGGTGTAAGGAAGGGTCTCAACGGGGCTGGAGCTCACAGTGCTGGGACAAACTGTGTTGTTGTCCCCAGATTGCAGGGAATACAGGTGAATGGCTCCTGGCCCTTCCCTAGGTGGAGATGGTGTTTGATAGGTCTTAATGGGTGCTTTTCTTTCATTAATTTGTCTAATTGCTTCTCTTAATGGTTTTGCGAGCCTGGATGAATCGGTACTTGGTGGCTGCTCCAGGTAAGGGCAGCAGAAGGGCAGGGCTGGCTTCGGGCAGGTCACCAGGTGTCCCCTTGTTTCTTCCCCTGGGATAATGGCATGGGGGAGGGCACGGCCTGGGCACTCCATGCCTGGGGCCACCCAGCACCCTGGGACAAGGGGACAGAGTTTGGGGAAGGACACCCTGCGTGTCCCAGCACAGCCTACCAGCTTGTGCTATTGGCTGTGCTGCTGAGAAAGGCACCCAGGCCTGGCTCCTGCCGAGGGATGCTGGCTCTCCCAGGGTGGTTGGTCCGAGGTTAATTAGTTCCTTTTCATTTAAGAGCTTTTGGGTTACCATACAACCTAGGAGCACTACAATTTGGGGCTTTGTTTATTGCATGAAGGTGTCTAGATTCAGCTTCTAGCCAGCAAATCCCACTTTGCCTTTGCTTGGAAGATTAAAGTGCCTGCTGCTACTTAGTTAATGAGTAAGTGAATTAATTAATGGCTTCTCATACCCTGTTCCTGCATTGATATCACTTGATCCTGGCTGGAGCAGCGTGCCCAATTCCCAGCAACGTGGCACTGAGGGATGTGGTGGTGATGGGTTGACAGTTGGTCTAGACAATCTTAGTGATCTCTTCCAGCTTTCATGATTCCATAGCAGAGAAACAGTAGGTGGAGGTGGCAAGAGCAGGGAGCTGTGCTGCTGGAGCAGGGCTGTATCCCCCCATTGCACCAGAGCTTGGTCTACCAATCCTACTGGAACGTGTTGTCTGCACTCTGTCCTGTCTCTCACCATGAGCACTCCATTCGTCATCACAGAGTGAACCCACAGCAACTTGTCCATGAGATGCCCATGGAGCAGGGTGAGCATGGCAAGGACGGGGCATGCTCCAGTTAGGAAGGAGGGCTGGGCTGTTTGTTTATTGCATCAGGCTCAGCTTTCAAACATCTCCCTGCCGTCCCCATCCCCCTCCTTTAATTAATTCTGGGTAAGGAGTCCTGGCTTTATTGTGCCACCGAGCCAGGGCTCCCTGTGGGAAAAGTCACACCTTCTGAACAGCTTCTGATACCATGCAAATGAAGGACAAGTCCAGGAAACGCTTTCATCTCGGACCTGTCCAGCCCCCTGCCCATTAATTACACACATTTCATTTGAGTGAGAGCAATTCCTCTCGAGGAGGGGGCGGGGAATGGCCACAGAGTGTGGATCATCTCAGCCCTGCTCTCTAAAGACCCCTCCTTGGAAGGGGGGTTATAGCCAGAAACAGGGATGCTTAAGGACTGAGTAGGGGATCCCATATTTCTGCTCGTGCACAGCCACTCCAGATGGGATTATGGAATGGTTGGGTTGGAAGGGACCTTAAAGATCGTCTAGTTCCAAACCCCCTAGCTGTGGTCACAAGTGTTGCAGGAGCATCCTTGATGGGAAGTACAGGACTGAGCAGAAATAAGCTCAGTGTTCTCCCAGGAGAGCAAGTCTCCAGGGCAGGAAGCCTCTCTGGCCATGCATGGACCAGCCCCAATTCTCCTGCTGAGCATTTCTTTCTCTGTGCCCCTCTCCTTTTTTTCACAGCCCCTCTGACTCTGGTGGTCCTGGCACAGCTGATGGCACATCCACTCTGGCTCCCATTTGCCTGGGGCTGATGGGGAGAGTTGGCCCCAGATCCTGGAGAAGACACAGAGACAGGGATTGTGGAGTCGGTGGGTTTTTGCAGCCTGTTTCCTGGCCATAATAATAACACTTAGCACTTCCATAGCACCTGGGATGCTCCAAGCACCTACACATCTGCTCCTCATTACCACCCCACTTCCCATTTGCAGCACCTCTGCCCCCTGCCCACACACACCTCAAGCAGCAACAGTTCTCCCCAGAAACGGGGCTACTCTGCTTTCCCCCAGGAATCTCCTTTGGGGTAGGGTCCTGGGGGATCTGTGACCATGTTCTGCTTTGGGATTGGAGCAAGACATGTTCTCCTGGATGGGGTAAGCAAAGCCATGCCATGTTTGCCAAAGGGTGAGGTGGGGCTTGTGAGTAGCAGCCCATGCTGCTCCACCATGAAATCCACTTCAGATGTGCTGCTCTGGAGAAGATGAATGCTCCTGGGATTCATTCAATGTGCAGCATCGCTCCTGAATTCATAAGGGTGGAGCACCAGAAGGTCCCTTGTGGCTGTCAGATGCAGTGGCCAAGATGAAATCTGTGGTTGTGAAGTCCTGAACCAGAGGTTTGGCTGTGCTCAGGTATTTTTGCTGACCTTGTGCTATTGTGGGCTGGAAATGGGATGCTGAGGGCTGTTGGAGCCTGGGTGCCTGATGTGTATCCCTGCTCTGGGTCCCCTATTCAGTTTGGAGGACCCCTATCAGATGCAGTCGTGGCACTGTGAAGGGTCTCTGCTTCCTAGGATGGCCTCTCCTTTCCATAAGGCCAACAGTCTTTTTTCTTCTCTTTTCCATCTTTTAGAACTTTTATAACATAAGGAGATGGAAAAACTCAGCTTCAGTGATCATTTTGCCAACTCTACGTTGGTGGATGGAGTCTCTCATTTTATGAGTTCCTCCCAGAGTGGACGGCAGCCCTTGCCCAAAGACTTGCTATCATGTAAAGTCAGTCGCACCAGGTGGCACCAGCCGGCGTGGCAGATCTTGGTGTGCTCACTGGTTTTGTTGCTGCCATAGCAAAGGAGACTTTGTAAGGGATTCAGAGGAGGGCTGGAAGGTGGATGCTCGGGGCAAACATGAGAAAAACTCCAGTTGCAACATCCAAAAGAAAGACCAACTGACCAAAGATAAACAAACTCAACTACAACAGAAAATGCTGCTTGGATGCAAGGTGACAAGGCGCAGGCTGTACATTGGTAGGAAAAATTTGGCTTGGAGATGTGAAATGGGATGCTGAGTGCTGGCTTGATTTGCATGCTCAGCCCAGCCCGTGAGAAGAAGCTGCCCAGCTGGGAGCCGGCCCTTTGGTAACGGCCTGCGAATTTCCCCGGGCTCCGTTAATTGCGGGCCGGCTGCTAGTTACAGCTCCCGGTCAATTGCTGGGAGTGTTGGGCCCTGCTGAACAACCCCTTGAAATCAGTTGTTAGCCCAATTAACAACCAGTTTGGCTACGGTTCGGGCTGTTAACCATCAAACAGATAACTGCTGGTCATGATTGATTTCTCAGCAGTTGGGGCTGCCGTGGAGGAGCCAACCTGTTCCATGAAATGCCACAAAAGCCAAGACTTGGCGCAGGCAGCTCGCTCAGACTAATGTCAGGGCCATCCCACAGCAAGGCGGGCAAGGCAGCAGCCAGGATTTCTGCTGGCTTTGGTTGAAATGAGATCATCGTGGTGTGTTAGGGTGAGCCACATCCACCAGCCCTGTTTGTAGGGCACCACTGGTACTCGTGATCATCGCAGTCCCCATGGATGGAGAATGTTTGGTGCCCAGCTCTCTGCCATACTTCTTCTGTTCTATCCATGCAAAGATGGTCTTGTCCAGTTGGAATATTCAAGTGTTTCCACATTTCCATCTGTGTGGCCAGCCAGGAGCTCGGATAGGGAATGGGAACACTTCTAGAGCAGTCTGGGATGTTGGCCCAACTCAGCAGGTAGGCAATGCAGACCCAGCTGTAGACATGAGTACATCTATTAAAGTCATAAAATACTCTTGGGGTCATACCTAAAGCTGGCAGCCCGGGGTTTGCTTAAGGTTGTTGGTCAGCTCTTTCTCAAGTTTCCTCTGCTGTTTCGAAGGAATCTCAAGGTTCCTCCAAGAGCAGATCTGGTGTTCCCTGATGTGATGCTTTTACCTGCCTTTCATGGGAGGTATGTTTGTCCCAGGTGCCTGTATGTAACCTTGCATTCTGTGCGTGATTTCCTGGTTCTCCCAAAGGGAAAAAATGAGAATTAAGAGCTCAGCTTTCCCACTCCTTAGATCTGTAAGCAGAAATTATATTTGCAGCTTGTGTATGTTTGGGCTGAACTGCAGTCCTGGCTGGTGCATCTCCTGCCTGCCTTTTTCTCCCAGCAGCTGTGGGAAAATGCATCCCTCCAAAATGGAGCTGCTGCTTGGGCTTTGACTTTCTGTTTTACAGAAAGCTATAAACGGAAGCAGTTGGTTTTGTTGGGGGCTTTTTTTAGATGCTGAGAAGGCTCCATCGCCCCCAGGCTGGCTCTGCTTTCAGCAGCCAGCGTGCCTGAGCCAAGCACTCAGCAGAGGATCCAGCAGGAGAAGCAGTGTAGGATTTACAAGGGCTCCTCTGCTCAGGTCCTGCATCCTAACTCCTCTACAAGAGGCCAAGGAAAGCTATGGAGGTGGTCCAGCAGGGAAGCGATGCCTATGTGCTATAATCTGAGCTCTAAATGAAGTACAAAGCCACAAAACTGATCCTTTGCTAAAATTCACATCCAATTCTATAACTTGGACTGCATGCTGGACCCTGTCCCACATCCTGGCTGGAAGGGACCTGCTCTGTATGAGTTGTAAATTTGCAGGGATTGCTCTGATTGTCCAAACCTGCAACACCTTGTCAAGGGGATGCTGCTCAGTGCCTTCTGAGTGAAAGCCATAGGCAACGAAAGAAAGATTTCCTGTAGAGTTGCCATACTTCAGTATTATTTGGTATTTCTCACTTGAAACTGTATCACTTCACCTCCTGGTGCTTCCTAGCATTGCTGCTAGATGGCAAAACTCACCCTTTCAGTTCATAGTGCCATCCCACTTCTCCAAGGCAGGTTTTCCAGGTATCTCTGTGCATTACAGCCATTTCTTTTGGCTTTCCCACCTGTCAGCATCTCCTGTGAAGTGGAGCCTGAGCACACTGTCTATAGCACCCAGTGATGGAGCCCACCCCTGGCTGTGCTGGGGATGCTGTGAGGGCAGTGATGCAGTGACACCACAGGACAATCTCCCTCATTGAATCCTTGGCATGGAAGTGCAGCAGGGACACGGTTGCAGGCTTCTGTCCCTCCATACAAAGGCTGCAGCACATCTTCAAAGCAGAGGTGGCTTTGTTTGTGGAATGAGTTCTGAAGAGCTGAGCCCTGCTATTGCCCAAGAGGACTCCATCTCTGACATTCAAATGTTCAGCTGGTCTGAAGTCAGAGCTATTTTTGCTCTCTGTTGTGATAGGGTAAACTTGCAGTCATTCTTCTGGCTTCAGTAGACTTGCTCTGGGTTAGTTCAGACAAGAGAAGAGGTTTGTTGCACCTCATTATCCCCAGCGGCCATATCTGCAGTTCTCTTACATCAAGTGGAGACAGCAGTGAGCACAGAGGCATTCATGCAGGGTTAGGGACTGCTTGGGGAGCTGCTTGCTGTCCCACAGCACTGCCCTGGCAGTGACCAAAGGATGGGGAGGGCACGACCAGGCGGTTGTAATACATGCAGCACCCAATGCTGACCTGTGTCCCTCTGCCATCACTACCCAGCTAGCTGTAAGAAAACCTCCTTCCTGTTCATTGCTGCTAGATGGCAAAAGAGCATCCCTGAGGGTGGTGGTGGCTGATAGGTGCTGAGCCCTCGCAGCCCCCATGGCAGAGTCCAGGCACTTTGCTCCCACTTGATCACCGCAAGGAGAGGAGTGTTTCACCACCTCCCTGCACAGAGCTGTGCCTTTGCCGTGCACTTGACACCAGCACAGGGGATTACTTGTGCCTGATGGCTGTCTCCACCACCTCGTGTCACCAAGCAGAGATGTGCAGTGCCTGGTGCAAGGCTGAGCCCTGGAGCCCTGCTGTCAGCATGGAGGGATGTGGCATCCCGTGGAGCAGTGGGATGCTGAAGCCTGCAGGAGGGAATCACAGCAGGGTTTTCCCTCTAGCTGTGATGGTCAGTGAGCTGGAATTTTGGATGAAAGGCAGGCTCTCAGCACAGGATCACCTTATGCATGGTGAGGATGTGGCATTTCTCTTGCTCACCACCTGTGCTGTGTGGGAGGATTCTGGAGATGGGAGCTCAGGGACATGCGGCAGCAGGTGGGACACCTACAGCCAAGGTCAGAATCTGCTCTGCAGTCTGGCAGAGTCCTGAGTGCTGCTTGTACCAAGTGTGCTCCCTTGCTGGGCTTTTTGCATGGGATGCTACTGCTGTCACTGGATGCTGGCAGGGGACCCTGATGCAAACAGCCCCAGGAAGTCCAAAGAGCATTCACCCATGCAGACAAGAGCAAGAGGAGAGTCTGCAACCTGCTATGGAGAGCTCATCTGCAGAATCGTCTTCATGCTGCTGCTTGCTCTATAACATCCCGATGGAAGGAGAAACCCTGAAGTCATTAGCTGCTGCTATTTCAAAGGGCGCACTGTGGCAACACACTAAAATTCTTCAAAATCCTATTTAAGACTGGAGGCAGCAGGGAGAACACCAGGATGCTGCAGAACAGCACAGTGCACTGAGCTGCAATCCGAGTGCCCCAATTACTGCAGCGAGCTGTCATGGACAGCAACAGGTCTCCTTGAGTTATTCAGCCCGTATTGAGCTGCTGAGGAAATCTGTGACCTTCCTTGAAACCAGAGCATCAGCTCAGCCTGTGTAACCTCGGCAGAGAGCTTGGGGCAGGAAGCACAGCAGTGAGCGATGGGGGCAGTAACTTTGCTGAGGAAATGCATTTAATATGAGCTACGCTGCAGTTTTTTGTTTGGAAAAAATGTTGATGCAGTAACATTCTCTGCAGTAAGCAGGGGTGGATTAAAGGTCGCAGAGATAATGTAGCATGTTGAATTCATAGGCAGCAGATGAGGTGAGTCCCAGACCCACTGGGAACGTCTCCCTGAAGGTCTTCTCTGCAGCTTTGCCTGCTCTGCTCAAGAACTGGGTTTGCACCTCTTTCCTGTCAGGTTTCACTCTTTCCTGGACCTTCTTTTCCTTGAGATTCACCTCCAGCTCCCTTTGCTCGATTTATGCCCGCAGTTAACGCAGTTCTTTGCAATGCTGACTGTGCACACAGCTGGGTCTCCCTGCACAGCGTGCTCCTAGGCAGCAGGAGGAGATGGTTTCCCCACTCTGCTGGAACTGTTGTGGGCGTCTGAGCTTCCTGCAAAAAGTTAAAACAGAGGTGATGTCAAGTTTGCAGGTCTCTGGAAGCTTAATGCAGGTTTCCCAGCAGTTTTGGAGCATGCATGGAGAATGCTGCAGTGCAAACTTAATTTCATCCTTATCACCCAGAGGAGACAAATGCAGCCTTCCTCTCAACGACTATTGAACCAGCTGGGTAAAAATCCAGCAAGGAAGCAACCTGTGCCTGCAGACCCCCCCAGTATTGTGTGCTCTGTCCCAGCAGAGGGAGCCCGAGTTTATTAACAAATCCAGGCCTGAGATAGGCGCTATCAAGGTGGTACCGAGCCTGGGTAGGACGTGTACTGCAGGAGGAGGGATGCTGAGACCAAGTCAAGGGATGGATGGCCTGCAAGAACTGTTGGACTTGTTTGTTGCGCAGGGAAACGTTTTGCAGGGAAAGATACATCAGAGCCATGCTACAGTGGATGTACTGTGCCTGATCCGTGGTTTCTTGAGCCAAATGGGAGCATTTGAACTGATTTCCCTGGGATTTTGAGGCTCTGTGTTAGTGCACAGAGGGCTCCAGTTGAGGAACAGGAGCACCTTCAGCTCTGATGCCGTGGGTGCTCCCATGGACACAAAGTTATCTAGGAGAGGAGAGAGGATGCCACTGGAACATGGGAGAGGCACAGATCATTTTAGCTCGTATCCAAACATTTAAATCAGCGCAAAGCCTCCTGTTAGCATGAGCCAGCCTGGCCAAGCCTAGGCACTTCTTTTAGAATCATAGAATCATTAAGACTGGAAAAGACCTCTAAGATTATCTGGTCCACCTGCCAGCAATACTGCCCACTGATCACACCCCTCAGTGCCACATCTATCCTTTTCTTGGGCACGTCCAGGGACAGTGACCCCACCACCTCCCTGGGCAGCCTGTGCAGTGCCTCATCACGCTTTCTGAGAAGAAATTCTTCCTAACATCCAAGCTGAGAAGCTGAATAACAAACTAGGATGTCTCTGGGCATGGGGATGGGAAGGCAGACGGTTCAGGCTGTGCTCTAAGCAGCAGCCGGACATTTTCCAAGGCAACTTTTGAAAGGAAGGTTAAATTTCTCCAAGATAAGGAGAGCTTCAGTGAGCTGGAATGCATGGCAGCCCCCCTCTTGCCCAGCTCACCCTACGATAACAGCTGTTGTGTTGGAAACTTAATGCTGATGAAAGAGTTAAGGGCTGGTTGATGGGCAATATCGGTGACACACCTCTGAATTGAGCATACTCCTGGAGTGAGACTGCGGACTGGTGTTACTCAATGAATAGAGGCCACTCCAAGGGAGTTTTTCCTTGAATAGAATGGGGTCAGGGAGCCGCTTTGGGGAACAATGGTTGCCACCGGCTAGCTGAATTTCTTACAATCACACACCATACTCCCTGATCAAATAGCTCCTTTGTCAGCCTGATATAAAAACATGTCATACAATGATGATCTGGAAGAATGACATGAGCTGGGCTTTCAAAGAGATCAGAAGGGCTTGTTTGGCACAAAAAGAGCCCCCATCAGAGTCAAGACAGAAAAAAATGGGGAATAAAAGGGGGTGAATGGAAACAAACAGCAATAACAACAACAGCAGAAAAGAGGGCAAGTTGGAATCTCGGGTCTGGCTTGTTTCATTGCATCCCATGGCTGCGGCAGCACCGTGTGGCTGCGTTGGAGCTGTTTGGGTACAGACGTGGATGTCAGATTGAGCTGCCATTGGGATCCCATTGTCATTCTGCACTGGGACAGAAGAAATTGCTGGATGGGAAAAGGTCACTTGGCCCAACGAATCATCTCACCCCCCCGAAAGTGTCTCAGCACCATCTCTCTGCTTTCTCACTGTAGTTCTCTGCCTTTCTAATGCAATGTTCGTCTGCTGCCTATATGCCTCCATACAAAGTTCAGATTGCTGCTCTTGTTCATCTGCTTATAGGAGCTGGAAAATGTCTTTATTCAGCCCAATTCTCTTGTTATCTTTCATATTTTTTTTCTTCTTGCAGTGCATACACTGTTTACAATCCTCTTCCCAGGGTTCACAGGGACATTATAGAGTTTTGATGGAAAGAAAGAGGTTTTCCCAAATAATGCTTTAAGTTGTGCAGGGAAGTGGATCCCTCTTGGCTGCATCCAGGGGAACTGCATTCCTGCAGAATTTATTGCAGGAGTCTCAAGAAATGGGATTTGCATACAATCATGGCAATTATTTGCAAGCTAGGAAAGTTCAGCAATTCTGGAATGAGGCAACAGGAGATATTGGGCAGTTCCAGCACCTACAAGTGTAGGAAGCAGCTTATATTTGGATTCTAACCTTGCATTACATAAAAAGCAGTTGGAATAGTTGGAAAAAATCATAGCATTTTGTCATTCTTATAACATATGCTGCTTTCTATAAATATTCATTTATAGAAAAAGTAATTGGTAAATCATGTTTATACAATGCATTGCTTATTAAATACACAGACTACTAATAGGCACATCCACATCCACACACCATAGTGATGTGTATAAGCCAAACTTTATTATTGCTGACCTGCACGCTTGAGCTCTTCCATTCCTTTACCTAAAAGTCTGCATTGCACAAAAAGAGGGTCATAATTAATCACTTATTCTTCTGAAACAGAGCTCTGAACAGCTGTGCAGCTGGCTGAAAATAGTAATTTATTTAGAATTGTTCCAACTGGAATCTGCAGGTACCCACTTCTTACATGGGGAACCAATCCCAACCTGGGTCTGCGTGATGGATGACACTGCCCAAATGGAGTGCCTTGCAGAGAGCGGGTGTCTCCAGTGCTGGCTTTGATCATTAAAGCACATTTAGACCCATCCTTCCACCATTTTGTGGCCAACTGGAGCCAACTGGGGTTGAGAAGAAGCACTTAGCATTCCCAGAGAACTGTGGGTGCCCCATCCATGGAGATGCTCAAGACCAGGTTGGATGGGGCCCTGATCCTTGATCTGATGCGTGACACCCAGCCCACCACAGGGATTGGAACTGGATGGGCTTTAAGGTCCCTTCCACTCTGAGCCACCCTGTGATTCGATGATATGGGTCCATGCCATGGTCTCTGTGAGTAAAATCTGATTCTAGATGTGGGGCATCTCTGTTCTGGGATCAGCCTTGGTTGCAGGGCTTTCTGTATTATGGAAGTTCTGGATAGGCCAAGTGGACAATGTCTTGGGTAATGTTTTGATGCAAAACTGTGTAATTTTCTTAAATGGTGTTGTTTATAGCAACCTCTCCTTTGACTCTGAGGCTTTGGATAACTCAGGGAAAGAAAAAAAATGATGTTAAGGGAATATTAACTGCGTAACTATTCCAAAGGTTGGGGGGCATAACTAAGTCAGGTTGTACACACACCTTCATTCTGTCCCTTTGTCAGCAGGTGCTTGATGGAAATGTAAGTGACACGGTCACCCTGGATGTTTCCACGTCACTTCACCCTGCTGGTCCCGCTGGCTCTGCTCAGCTGGATCTCGCCTCGTCAAGTTTCCAGAGAACTTCCTTGCATTCTGCTCTGGTTCCCATCGTGCCGTTATAACCTCGGCGTTGGGAGCAAGCCTGGAAAATTTCAGGATGAAAACCGAAACCTTCCAAAAGGTAGGAGCACATAAAAATCAGAGGATATTAATGCAGCAACAGCTGGACTTCTGCTTTAATAATGTGTGTTCCGTAGAGCACGTAGCCATTTGAGTCAGATATGGGTATTTCTGAGCACTTCTGTTAAAACAAACCCCACGCCAGCAATACAACGAGAGGCTGATATTAAAATACTAATTACCGAGCTCCTTTCTTCTGACGGATCTACTAAGGGTACTTCAGATGGATACGTGAGAATTGATCAAAGATGCGGCAGGCTGTTGCCACTGCTCACTGGGCATTGCAACCCAAAGGAGAACCCGACTCCCATGAAAAAGATACGGTGTTTTTACAAGCAATAAAACCCGCCGGTCACTTGATTGCTATGGGGATGGGTACAACCAAACCGGGCTTTCTTAAGGCAGAAACAAAAAGGGACATGGGAGAGGGAGGGAGAGTGCGAGCGAGCGGGAGCTGAATTGATTTCAGTCTGTTCAGGTCTAGCTGGAAAACACAATGCGGCGAAACGCTCCCTGAGTCGGCAGGCTTCTTTTCCTGGGTTTTTCCCATGGTTTGAAGTGGAGAGGGAGGGATGGCAATAGAAAAAGTGTGTGAGAGAGAGAGACGGGGCTGTAGGAAAGGGAGAGAGATGAGAGACATCATTTGGAAGGGTGAAAATAGTCCATTCCTTCTGGGGAGTGGAAAACTTTGATGTCAGCGTCTCTGGTTTTAAAGTGGCAGTGTCAGGTTCAGGCTGAAAGGCTCTGGTATTCGAATCTTTGTCTGAGCTTGCGCTCACACCTGCACTGCAGGCACCTGCTGGGTGCAGATGAGTGGTGGAAAATAGGCACATGGAAGCACAGGTCTGCATGGCTCCCGCTGGAGGCTCATGCTGAGAGCCTCTCCTACCCGTTTGAAAGAATAGGACTAAATTTGTTGCTTGTGGCACTCAGGTGATCCTGGTAGAGCTGATCCACAGTGCATATGGCTTCTCCTTTCCTCCATTCTGAGAGCAGAAAGGTTTGCACCCTGGTGGGGCTGTTGAGCAGCAAGATCATCCTGCTGGAACCTTCACCCCCTGTTTTGCCAGGCACAAACATGATACAAAAGTAAAATGTTTGAGAATTCTGCAGAATTTCAAATCAAGGCAATGACGAATGCAAATGTTACTGTGCACAGGGTGGCTTGTGTGTCCTGATGGGACAGAGACAGTGAATCTATGTGTGTTCCATTGACAGTCCTCCTCTATCAGAGGCAGAGATGTGGACTAGAATCCCAGGAATGTCAAATTTTTTTTTCCCAATCCTAGTTTTCAGTGAAAGGCCCACTTTCACGGCAGGTGGGCTGGAGAAGGGAGGTTTTCATGACTCTTTATTCTTGGATTTATAATCTGACACGCTGTACGCACATGTGCTTGTCACAGGGCTGTGTGAGGTGCCCACCACCATCCACGCATGGTCCAGCAGATGTTATAGCCATCAAGTGTGTTTTCTTCCTGTTCCAAAGGAAAACATTCTCTATTTTGGGATGTGGGATTTTTTTTTTAAACTGATCTAAATAAACAAACAAAAATAGTGGTGGAGAGGTAGGGCTTACATGATCATAAGAAACCTGTGTAAATGAGGATCTAAGCTTGTTCCCTGACCCATAAACTGGGTTAGTAATTAGTTGCTCCCGCAGTTTGTTGTCACAGAACCTGAGGTTAGGCTGTGGACTGTTTGGAAATTGTGAGCATTAGCAATATGGGATACCCAAACTTACACTTACAGCAGTGCTGCTTACAATGGGATCTGAGGGTCTGTGGCCACAGCAGAGGCTGCGTCCTGTAATTCTGCAAATTTGTAATTGCTGCAAGTAATTAGACTCTGTCTTCGTCGTCTGGTCCAGGCAGACCCAAAGCTGCTTGTAGGATTAGGCTCACCCACTTTCCTTATCTTACTCCATAAGCAAAGCTTCAGATATGGTAGCAGAACACCCTCCAAGGGACCACTCTGTGACCGTCGGCACAAAGAGCTGGGATACCACCAGGCTTACCCATGGTCAGGGTCTGGGTGAAGCCATGTAGGTGGAAGGAACACGCAGAATAAAACAGTATCATTGCCACTGTTACAGCGAGGTTACTCTTAGACTGCTCACTGAACACTCCAAAATGTTTTGGAATGACCCGTGGAATTAATGAAAACTGAGCTGAAAATTGCTAGAAACAACTTTGTAAGTCTTGTTCTTACTCTCAAAGAAGCCAATGGGAATTTGGATGTTTAGTTCTTTAGATTCTAAGTATGAAAGGAAAAAGCCCCTAAAATATCTTCATAGGTAGCCCCTATAAAAGCACAAGATTCAAAAGCATTCCTTCAGGAGATCAAGGACGGTCCAGCCTTTGAAGCCGGGAGGATTGGGAAATTTAAAGATCTTTGTGGCAATCATATTGTGCCATTACAAATCTACCATTTGGAATTGTAAAGCATTTAAAAGGAATGATTCCAAATTCCACAGCTGTCTGGTGAGTGACAACTTGATGTGGCCTCAGGGGTAGGAAGAAGGTCATTGTTGGGAAAACAGTTAAAATGAACATTTTCCGAACAGATGCTTTAGATAATACTTTGATAAATGAGGTTAAAAACAAATAAAATAATCCGGGTGACTTTCAGAAAATAACAGGCTGGCAAAACAAACAAACCAAACTCAAAATGCAATGACAAGAAATAGGTGCAGGGTTGGCACTTAAAAAAAGCTGATAGAAGACTGTTCAAAATAAAGCGAACAATAAACAGAGTCTAAACCAGCAAAATGAGGCAATTCTGCTGGCTTAGGGAGGTGATACTTTGTTTTTTTTTTGTTTTTTGTTTTTAACTGCACTACAATTTAAGAGAACTTCCATAATAGTCAACTGTTGATACATGAAAATATTTGACAGTCCATTTTTATTGTCTTATTTTTCAAGCCATTCAAGCAGTTTAGCTGCTGATGAAAATACAAAAGCGTTGCATGTGCCTGGTAAGTGGATAATGAGAGTGACCCCCTTGGTTTAGTATCTTTGTCAGCAGAGTGCAGTGAGAAAAGTAAACAAACAACATCACCGCTGACAAACTGATTTATGGAATTGTTTGTTTCCATAATTTTCAGCATGGGTATGAATAAAGGTCCCGATCCTGTGGCTGCTAAGTACCTCGTAGGGATGGCTGCTGGCTGCGTGCCCTTCGCTCTCACTAAGAGCTCCTTGTAGCTGTGGTTTGGAACTACACAGAATAGGGTCTGTTGGGATTATTTTTCAGGGAAGATTTTTCCTCGTCTTTTTACAGAACTCACACCAAATAGTTTCTAGTTCTGATTTCTTCTGGCAGCCCTTTTAAAACCAAATCAATACATACAAGCTGGAGGAAAAAAAGAAGAAAATTCACTCTTAAATTCGGCATAACCTTTTAATTTTATCCTCTTTAATCCTTTGATATTTTTTGTGCTTCTACTGCAGAAAAGCAATTCTGCTAATCACCTTTGTGCCAATCCCTGCATTCCTGACAATAGCGTGAACAGCTTCCATCAAAGTCTTTGATGTGGGAAAGACACACACACATATAATCTGAAAACAATTCAGCTCCTTGGTTCTCAATGGCGAGCACTCTGCTTTAATAGAGTGCAAGTTCCGTGGAGGTTTCTAATCCTTTCTGCCAAACAGAAGAGACACAGTCAGGTAGCACACCTTATTCAGAAGTTAAAATAACATGTTACTTGCTCTCAGAGAAAATCAAAACAACTCAAGATCAAAAACAGATTCCGCCAACCTGAACGGGATAGACTTTCTACTCAGATAACTCTTGATCTAAGTGTGTAACAAGTAACCTGCTTTAATCCCTCAAAGCGATGGTGTTACAGATAAGTACTGTAGTAGCAGAGGAGGTGTCTTAAATTTCAGAAATACACAAAAGCATTGGTTGGAAGGAAAAACAAAACAAAGAGCTGTCCACATGATTGTGTCTTTAGCTGGAAAGGTGTATTTGAGGGCACTGCAAAGAAGAATAAAACCCTTGAAGACAGGAAAAGAAAAAAGGAAGAAAAGACAGGCAGGTATTGAAATGGAATTTCTTCCAAGCTGGATTTCATTGACTTGCACTGTTGAAGCATAAGCTTTACAGGTGTCAGCCCTCATTTTCAGTTTACAAATCCTGCAAGCTATGATGCTGGAATGATCTGCTGCTTCAGCACAGAACCACACTCTATTTTCTAGAGGTTCAGGGAGGTCATGAGCCATGAAAGTACTGGAATCTTTGTAAGATTTGTGAAGGCTGTGTTATTTATTGACTTATCCTGCACTGGGCACCTGCACTGACTTCATTATTAGAGTATGACCATTTTATGGAAATAATCATGTTACACGTCAGTTTTAGAAATGCTTCCAAAACTTCTTTGCTTCTTGCTCTTGCAGACGGCTACCTATGCCCTTTGTTCAGCACTGCTGAGAAGACAAGGGCCATCTCAGCCTGTGATGTGCAGCACTGACAGCTCCACAGCAGTCACATCAGCTGAAACCGCATCTGAATAGTCTATGTGCTTGGAGGTCTGTTCCTCTTGCAGAGAAAGAAAGTAACAGATCATAGTGTTTGGGGTAAATTATTGTTGTAAGGCAACTATCCACACTACAAAACAGTATTACTTTCAAGAGCAACATATCATTGGCTTCTTCATAACATTTTTTGTGACACCTATTTGGATGATATTTGACCTTCTGTATGATCACTGCTTGTAAACGTATTTCATCTTAGCCAAATCTTTCATAGTTACTTATATCTTGGGACACAAACTGGAAAGTGTTAAGTCAGACCCTACTTCTGTAGATGTACTTCTCAATATTTTGGTTCTTCTATTGCCACATGCTACATTGCATGTAGCACTTTGAACAGTCTCCTTCCAACATGCCCCTTGGTGAAGGATTTAGGCACAAACAAGGCTCCTGTACACTGGAATAAGGGTGTCATAGTGTGCAAGGAGATGTCAGACGTGGCAGATGAAGCACTTCCATATTAATAGAACCTAAAATGAGTAGGGGCCCCTCTGACTGTCTGATCTGATCTACCAAGTTAGGAGTCGCTAGATCAATTCCCGACTTAAAGATTTAGTTGTTGTAGGCTAGTCAGTCTTGCTCAAGGGGGAAAAAAATCTGATATCGTTTAAAATAGCTTCCCTACAAAAATATATTTATAAATTTTTTTCCCATCACCTTCTGTTACGTGATCTTATCACTTTGTCTGCTAAACTGAAGATCCTGGTATCACCAGACTTTATTTCCTGTTTCAGTGCCCATAAGGTATGATCCCCTCACACCTTAACCTTTTTAGAAAGCTAAACAGACTGAGCACTTTGGTTCTCACTATAAAACATGTTTGACAGCCCTGCAATCGTTCTTACTGCTCTTCTTTGAAAACCCGCTAGTTTTTCAACATCCTTTTTGAAATGTTGGCTGGACAAATTATTTCCAAAGCCGTCACAACAGAGTCAAAACCAGAAGTAAAACAGCCTCCTGGCTCTTGTTTGTCTCCCAGCCCTTTGGTCACAGCACTGCAGAAGGAGCTCACGTTTAGCTGATTATTCATCTTAATGAAGTCTTTACGGAATTGCAGCTTTGCAGGATAGAGCTACATCCTTTCAGTGTGACCTACATTCTTTGTTCCTGGATGTGAGACTTTACATTTGACTTGACTGAAATACGTACGATTTGATTATGCCTTAACATAACATAAGGTTACGCAGCCATGAGCACCCTTGGCCTCTTCCCCGAGGCTTTATGCCTTCTAAAAACTTCGCTAATAATGATTTCAGATTTTTTTTTTTTCAGGTCACTGATAAAAACATCAAATAATGTAGGATCCATATGCTGTCTCTGTGGAATCCCACCGGAGAAAGACCAACTTGATAATAAACTTCTCTTTATAATGACAATTTACGACAGAGGAGTCAGTCAGCTTTTAATAAATTTAATGTTTCAGACTGCCAAAGTCTATTACAAAAGAGCTAATTATAGTTACATGTTTAAGATTAATGTCATCAAAAAGACACAGAATTCACATCAATTCTCCATAATCTTTTGTTAAGTAACGTTTGTTATATTACCTCCCTTTCAACTGGCCGCTTCAGTCCTGTACCAGATGTGCTGTTATTTTACCTGAACTTAATCTGAGGTGGTGAAATTTTTAATTACTCTGGCCATCTGATTCACTCATTATAAATGTTGATAAAATATTTGCTGTCTTCTGATCCTTTAGAATCTCCTTGACTTCCAGAGTGCATTGAAACTCGGTGTAAATGGACCAGACAGCTCCTCAGCTGGCAGTTTTGAACCTTTCAAATACAAGGCCTCCAGAGCTGATTTAGATAAATGAATATTTGAGTGCTTGAGATTAAACAGATGAGATGACCTTCTGGAGCAGGATGCAAGTAAGTGTCTAAAAGGCCTGTCTGCTATGGTAACCTCATTAAATGCTGAAATTTATTTTCCAACTCTACAGTGCAAAGGGCCTGTAGTTTGAGGTTGGTAAATGATGCCTGTACAAAGAATTCTAGGTAGATGATTTACTTTTCATAATTTATGTATCTTTTAATTCCAAGGCAGAAGTTTCCTTAAGCATTTCAGGTTTCTGTAGAGTGGAAAATACTGTAAGAAAGAATAAAACAACACTGTACTCATATTTTCCTGCTCCACTGTCTGTGGAGGGCTACTTTGCCATTTTGGACCAGGATCCTCCTGTGTTGTCAGTACTCCAGGCTCCTGTGGATGGCAACAATGACTCAGTTATTATGAACTGTTCTTTGCAGCGGTGCACACACATGTATGCACATACATGTACGAAGCGTGAGCACTTTTTCAGCCCCTGCTCCACGGAATAGATGGTACCAAAGGGTCTGATTGACCAGCCAGCCTTAAATCCTCTGCAGCAGGGGCCTTTCTGTCATAAGGAAGACCCTTTATTTTAAGTGGATCAGGGAATCTAGGAGTCCGGAACTGCAGCGTAACACCAGACGACCCCTGCTGTCATCTGGTGGGTGACAAGAACTCCTGACTCTGCTCAAGGGTAATTAATGAGCAGCAACCACCTTGCTGTTCACCTTCCTTAGCAGGAGTGCAGCGCCCAGCCAGGTGGTGGAGCAGATGCTCCGGTTACTCACGATCACCATTCTGGCCGTCAATTATTCACGTTATTAACGAATGCGTCGATAAGGTGATGCTATTAATCTCAGCAATAAAGAAGAATAACCCACGCGCGGGCCGGGGGGTTGTTTCGTGGCGGACGAGGTGAGGGTCTCCCCGGTGCCTCCCGTTAATGAATTAATTTCCTAACGACGGTGTCCCCCCCCCGGCCGCCGCCGCCTCCTCCCCCGGAGGGGGGCAGTGACAGGCAGCGGCTCCTGCCCCATGTGACTGGGGAGCGGCTGCCCCCGTCCATGGCTGGGCCTCCCCCGGGCAGCAGCAGCTCCGGCTCCCGGGGAGGAGGGGCAGGAGCTGCTGCTCCATGGGGAGGAAGAGCAGCCCCCGATCCCCCCGGGCGGAGGGGGGATCCCGGGCCGCCTCCCCCCCCTCCTCCGCTTCCTGCTCCCCCCCCTCCTCCCCGCTCTGGGCCTTACCCGAGGAGCTGCTGCTCCTCATCTGCTCCTACCTGGACGTGCAGGCCTTGGGCCGCCTGGGCCAGGTCTGCCGCCGCCTGCGCTTCCTCAGTAGCCGCGATCTCCTCTGGAAGCGCATAGCCCGCGGGTGCCTCAATTCCGGCTTCACCCAGCTCGGCACCGACCTGTAAGCTCGGCCTCCGCGGCGGAAGGGCGGGGGGGAGGCGGCCGCGGCGGCTAGGAAAGGCCGGGGATGCTGCGGCCTAGCTGGTTGCTAAGGGGCGTGCTGCGCTCCTGGCGTAGTCGCTAAGGGGGCTCCCCGCTGCCGTAAGGGGGCGGAGGGAAGAGGGGCGCTATTCTCGAAGCGCGGCTGCGCCGTCTCTGCTCCGAGAGGGGCGGCGAGCGCGGGGGAAGCGGCGGGGCCGCCCTGCCAGGGGAGGGACTGCGAGCGGCGGCGGGCTCTGGGCCTGGATGTGCCAGCAGGGCTGCCGTGTGTGGGGAAGCGCTGCCTACTGCCGCGAGAGCGTGGCGAGGGCTCGCTAAACGCCAGGCCCGGCAGGAGCTGCCCGCAGATACTGGAGCTCAGGGGCCTCTCCGGATGAGCTCGGTTCCCTAGAGACCCCCCAGGCACAAGCGGTGTCTGAGCTCGAGAGCTCTGAGCCGGGGGAGCTGGGCTCTCCCTCACAGCTCCTGAGCCGCACTGCCTTGCCTGTACCTGCCGAGGCCTCAAAGACCTTGGAAAAGTGGCTGAGAGGGAGCAGAATCTGAACTGGCAGCTGAGGAAAGGCCTGGCGAACGAGCCCAGATGTGCTATTAGAAGCACAAAGCTCGGTAGCTTGCTGTGTGTGACACCAACATCTTTCTGGAGATGCTTGTGGGCTTTGGGCCTTGATGGCACTTGGTAAGAACCCACAGGTTGCGTTAGGTCTCCATTTGCTGGCATGCAGAATGCCGCTCAGAGGCAGCTGCACCTCGCGGGCTTCCGTTGCTACCTCAGGGATCCCAAAGGGGAGTTTGTGTGCTTAAGGGTCTACGAATCGCTTCCTGGGTTTCCCTATAGCTGCCAGCCTGAGATCTGGAACTTTGTTTCTTATCCAGAATGCAGTATTGTTGCCCTAAACGCTGTTGACGTTAATCGTAAAGGATGTCTGAGGCCTGTTTCAATGTCTCGTAGAGCTATCTTGTCAGTAACACAGGCATAGAGAAGCAGCTGTGGCCCCTGCTCTTTGGAGCAGGACTTCAGTGGTGCTGAAAATCTCTGTTGGATTTTCAGGCCAGGATTTTAACCCATTCAGTTTTTGTAGATTTAGGCCTGTAGCCAATGGACGCTGCAGCCAAAGACCAGGCTTGGGAAGTTAACCACAGTTCCCTAGGAGGTAAGCAGGAGTAAGTGCTGCAGAATGGCTGTGCGTAGGACTCTGTCCACCATGATATATGATTTTGTCTCCTGAGGAAATGAAGTTCTGTATTTTTCATTAAGAATAAGGTGATACTATGCTGCTTTGGTTGCTGGAGGGATCAGGTGTACAGCAGAGCAGGTGCAGCACATGTAAGGACCACCACTTCCCCCTGCAGAGGAATGTGGGTCTATAAACAGCTACAGAAGAAGTTTGTTAGGTCAGAGGGTTTAAGTGAAGGGAAGGGTACTTATGTATCATGAGCTCCCAGGGATTTCAGTGCCGTTAGACTCACTATGGGAACACGGAGTTGCTTTGCTTAGTTTTTTTGTTTTGTTTTGTTAGTTATTCGAGGATGTGCTTTTGTGCTGGGCCCTATTTTCAAATTTTCTTTAAACTCTAGTACAGAGCGCTGCTTTTAGCATTGGTCGGCTCTGCCCTCGTCCGAGGGAGTTCAATCACCAGTAGTGCACTGTGGAACTACAGTCTGGTCATGAAGGATCCTTAAGATATCCCAGAGAATGAATACTGTAGTTAATTTTAACTTCATGAAAGACTCACGCAATCTTCAGTTCTTTGAGATAGACAGTGTGCCAGTTCTTTTGGGCAGTACCTGAAAGCCAAACGCTTGTATTCCCTGTGTGGACATCCAGCATCTGGGGGCAGTTTCAAGAGTCTTGCTCCAGTGAGTTTGACAGTTCTGGCAACAGATAAAAGACAAGGGCGTACTTTGGTGTGTGAAGGGGTCTGGGTATCTGTACATCTCCAAAAGAATCACAGTGAATGCATATGTTGGGTTGTGGTACAGTTATAAAGTTTGTACTTGATGAAGAGTTTAATAGCCTGTGTGGCAGCTTGAGGGTTTTAGATAGCCATGTCTTTTTTATACTGCCTGTGCCTCATGCATGTCTCCAAGATCAAGAGCAATCTCCAGTATTGCTCTTATTGCAATTGAAGGGTGAAGATTTGGGAAGAAAGGTTATATTTTATTTGACCAGGCAACACAAGGTGGGGAGGAGAGTTAGGTAAGCTTCTAGGCACATTGCCTTTCTTCCTGACAGTAATTCTGGGTCAGAAATCGGTAGGTTGCTCATTGGAGATTAAATTTGAGCTGAGCAGGTGTTTAAGCTAGAATATCATTAGGTAAATAGAATGATGGTGAAGATGATGGGTAGTTGAACCTTCTTGATGACTGTGCTTTCTTAATCATACTCTGTATGATTAAGACTTTCTTAATCATAACCTCGAGTATGTCATGCTTGGCTTGCTCGAGAGCTGGGGCTTCTGTTGCACGTTCTGGGTAACATTGCATGAGGTGAACACTGTTTTTTACTTTCAAGAGGTATTTGTGCAATTCTGTCTGCAATTGAGAAAGCAAAGGCTGGAACCGTTTGTGGTAAATGTACTTAATGAAATAACGTGCATGGTTCTAACATTAGATCTTAAACTGATGGTCCCTGAGAGGCTGGCATAAGTTAAAAACTAGTCTAGGGAGTTCTTACTGCTTAAAACAAAAGAACATTTCAGAACTAGCTTGATCATTTCTACTGTTAAATGGCTTTTGATAAGCCATCTGTTAATGCTTTGTAAATAGAGATAAATTTGAGCTTAGAGTGTAAGATAGCTGTGAAACTTATCCCCCCTCCTCCACTTTCCCACTTTTTGAAGGCTGATTAACTTGAAAATGACACCGTTTCTTTAAAATGTTGTTTCTGTTAGGTATATCTTCAGGTAATTGTAACAAGAAGATCTGAGGGAACAGGCTTTAGCTTGTATGTGGAACAAATGTTCGCACAGTGAGCTTGCTTATAAGAATTTTTCATGCCCAATTAGCGAAGAGAGAATATTCATTAGAAACTGGTTGCAAAACCCTAGCTGTTGAGCAGCAAGGGAGAGAAAAAATGTAGTACCTAAAACAATTTGACTTAACTTTTAAAATTACCCTCTTCCCATCTTGGCTATCCACTTTTACCAGCTATTTTTATCTCAGCACATATACTCAGGCTTAAACAGTGTTCAATTGATTGGCTAATGTTGTCAAAAGAAGATATGAACTTAATCCTAGGCATGAGTTGTTATGTTGAAAAGCATTTTCACATCATTGACAAGCCTCTCCTATTTGCCCTTTCTGATAGATTCAGCTAATGAGGAGCTGTGTGTGCAGTGAAGTTAAGTATTTAAGGTGTTGTTTTAATCATGCACGTACAAAGAAGAAAGAAGTTTGCTTCGTGCCATGTTTCCATCATCTTCGTTCCTCAGCAGGGGAATCGCTAGATCTGCATCACTTGAGTGTATATTAGGGATAGCAGGGCCTGACTTGGAAAGGTTCTTAAGTACATTCTTGGTGTTAAAAACATACTTTTTCTTCTTTGAATCAGTAGTAAGTAAATACTTAATAGGATATTGTGTTACTGTTTTGGAAATCTGCAGCGGGTTTAGATGTATGCGGTTCTTGGCGCCTGTCTCTATGTCAGGCTGCCTTTTGCTCTGTGTAGCCATGTTAATTTTATGCGTAGGCCTGTACTGCAATAAGGCCTTGTTGTGGGCATGGTAAAAAGATAGTCCCCACACAGAGGAGTTTTGCTTCACTCAGTCACAGGAGCTGCTCAGGCAGAAGTCAAGACCTGTCTTTATGACGTAAGGTGAATGGAGCATTTTTCTTCCAAAAAATGCATGGCAGTGTTTCACAGAAGAATATGGCTTAATAATTCTTTTTGCAGCTAAACCATAGCTGAGCAGTAGCACAAAGCCTCTGGGGTTTCTGGTGAGTATAGTGATTTTACAGTTGTGTCTGGTAGCCTGTGTCTGTTTTGCCAGCTGTTGTACAGGCCCAGCAAGAGCAGTCTCTGCCCTGAAGAGCTTGCTGCCTAAATAGACAGAGTAAACAAGGGCTGGGAGGGCAGCGAGGCACAGAGATGTGAACCAAGCTGCCCTCTGTGCAGCAGGTCAGTGTCAGAGCCAGAAATAGAAGAGGGTGCTGTGAGCCTTCAGCCAGTGCCTGCCTTCTGGACCACCTTGGACTGGAGAAATTGGAGAGCCCGAGAGCTCATTGCAAGGTGGTTCTTTATTTAAAGCCTGGAAGAAAGGAATAATGTTGCAGCTGGGCTAAACTTATTTCCTCTTTGTTACAAAGGAATTTTAAAGGGCAAGTTAAAAGTTGCAACCTAAATAGCTTGACAATGTGCTCTTTGTAATACATTAATAGCTGTTGTCAAAATATAGAAATGTTCTGCTGCATGTTTTCTCTCTCCCATCTCCCATCCTGCCTTGCCCACTAGCACTGTGGGATCTTCTCCAGTCCAGAAAAATAGATTAATTAGTGGGTGACTTTATTTTCTTTGAGTATTTAAGAACTAGTGTAAGTATTTATGTGAGTTAATAAAAGCAGTGTTTTCTCCAGATCTTGGATAAATATATACACCTGCAGGAGCAGGAAATGGCCAATCTATGTAAGTCAAATCCAAATGCAAACTGCAGCAATCATGGGAGACCTCTGTCTTCAGTGCTGGGGGGAGGGGGTCTGAAGCAGTGTGGAAAGCTTCCTCAGTTTCCTTCATCTTTTAAAACCTGTTTTGCCAGCTTTAAGTCAGAACTGAAGTAGGTGATGAGCTGGTGCAGACGATGCAGAGGGCAATACTGCAATAACAGCTAAAGCCTGGAAGAGGGCACACAGCTATTGCTCTGTGCTGGAAAAGTTGGTGCATTTCAGGAACTGCTGTTACATTCTTACTGTCTTAAACTATTATTTCTGGGCAGCCAGAATGGCACACTTACTAAAACAATTTCTTGATGTGGAAATGGGAAATTGTAAGGTGCCTGGATTCCCTCCCTTTACATTCTTCACAAGTTCAAAGCAGCAGCAGAATTGTATCTAGTTCAGGGCTTCAGAAACGTATGCTGTGTCTATTGCTATTATTCCTATAACTTGCATGAGTGAAATAGCTATGTGCTATTTCATAATGTACAAACATTGCTCTGACAGACTGCTCTTTCAATTCAGAATACATGACAGCTATTGAGCAGCTGTGGGTTTTCTCAGATCTTCCTGGGCTATTCATTTTTTTTTTTTAAAGCAGCCTAGATATCAGCTCCAGAAGACTACATAGCTCCTTGAGAGCAGCAAAATCCTGCCTGGAGTTTCTATCTGAGTTCCCATCACAGGCTGGGAGATCATCAGTGAAGGAGGAAGGATCTGATGGTGGTGATCTGCTTCAGATCAGGTGATGATAGGTGGCATTTTTTGGAAATCTCTCTGAGGATGCTTGTTTTTGCTGTGTGTACAGAAACACGATTCTGATTAGAGTCTCTGGCTTCTTCCTGCAGGTGGATGGTTTAGAGGATCTGTGGGGCTGTGCAACCTGTTCGCACTGCCTGCTAATGTCTGACCAAGGTAGCTTAATGGCACCACCAGAGGCAAAGAGCAGTGAGAGAAATTGGTAGTTCAATCTTAATGTTGTTTGAACCCATGTCACATAGGAAGGGGTTGAGTGCAGAAGACAGACTGAACCTGGCGGTTCAAGCTAAAAACGGGCCATGTGCTAAAGGAATTCAGGTGGAATTTTTTACTGGAAGAGCCGTACTGAAAACATGCCAACTTCTTGAGGACAGCAACAGGAGCTCCTGACATAAATAGCTTTTCCCTCTTGGCTGTCTGTTGGTGGCCCATGACTTGCAAATGCACTGAGACTCTGCCACTCAACAGGTGTGTACCGATTACACAAATAAGTGCAGTTGGTCCCTGTGTTAACCATCTCTGCCACAGGGCCAAGGTTGAAAGGGAGGCTTAGCCACTATGACCTATATGTTCCTCTGTATGACCCTTTCAGTCAGGCTAGAGGCAGCCTGGTGATGGCTTTTATGCAGACAGCAGATTTTCTCCATAGAAGAGATTCAGTCTCTGCTGCAGATCTCTGCAGACTTGCATTTCCAGATGACCTCTTCAGCATTGAAAATGTTGTGAAATGGAAAGGACTTCAGTGGGTTAGGATGCCCCATGCAGCTGGGAAAATATACAGTATGACATATTGGTGTTACCTTTTGTAACATGGTATTTGTTGTTGCAGGCACCATTGTTTTGGCACATGCTGAAACTGTAGCTGGCCAGTGGGAATCTTGCCGAGATGCAGTAAAACACAGAAACTCTTGCTGTTGCAGAAATGCCATTTCTCGTGGCAAAAGAGTTTGGCTGGGGAGGGGATCATTGAAGGCAAAAGCTGCTGGAAGCGAAGCTTTAGAAGGAGATGTGCTTTGTCTGTGGCTGAGTGATTCCTTCTTTTGCTGATTTTTTTTTGAGGGACCAGGCCAGTAACTGCCATGGTGAGGTCAGTGGTGCTGGGGGAGGATAGTCCCAGTCTCTCACTTCAGCAGGTGGGAAGCAGGCTCCAGAAGGAGTATTATATTTCTTCTGGTAACTCTGCCAAGAAAGAGAGGAAATCCATAATTTGAGCAAAATACATAAGGGTTGGGTGAAGTAGGAAGGGAGAAATGAAAATTCTTTTATAGTGGGTTGGTTGGGCTGACTTATACTGGAACTCTCTCTCATGCTGTGACAAATGTTCAGCTTCCCTTTTGTACTGAAACAAAGACGTTCTAAAGGAAGCTTCCACCAGGAGCACATGCAGTTGGAAGCATGCATTAGCTTAGGTCATATATTGTGCCACATGGTTTGGCATCCTGATAGAGTGCTTTTTGGATTAATTTGCTAATGAAAAAAGATAGCCATGTATGTTCCAGGTCACGTGGTTTTATAGACAGTTAATAATAGTCACCCTTAGCACAGATGATGAAATGATGGACTTTGAACATTGCTTGGGTTTCAAGAGTGCTTAAATTTCACTAAATTTTTACATCACCATGTTCACTTTGTTGTGTGTCATCCTTCTAGGATGGGCTGTGCTTCAGTTGCACTCTGATGCAGCACTGTATTGCTCCTAGTACAAGTCCTTCCTCAGTGGGTCAGCCTCCTGCAGTCTAGAACTTCACTGCTGGAAGTTTTCCATGAGAACTTGAATGCTACATTTCAAAGAACACTTAAGCATGTATTGAATACTAGCTGGTGTTTTGTGGTATGGCATACTAAGAAAGGTCAAGTTATTCACTGTCTGTGGATTGTGGTCCCTCCACAACATCATCTTTGTGAGCTGTGTTAGTCTTGTTAATCTCTGAATGCTCAATCCAGTTGCTGAACCACTCAGTGTAGACGTGTGATGACTTGATTCTCTCAGTTCACCATGGAGAAATTCGTATATTTACATAGATCTTGTAGGGGAGAAAAGGATTGTTGTTATTTTTTAATTATTATCCTATGATTAAATTTATATAATGATGCCCTTTGTAGCTCTCTAAGATTTGAGAATTGCTCTAGTGTGCTAATGGTGCTGCTTGTCACCTTTGCTGTTGTATTCTTGGAGCTGCTGTTGAGGAAGCAGCTTAAATTAAATGTCAGCACTGGATTCCATCACTGGCCTCAGTTTGACTTCCTTCTTGGTTCAGGGGAGCAACCATCTCTGACCAACACTGAAAGTCTTTGCAGTTTGGTCTCTACTGCCATGGAATTGGCAAAGGAACATATCAGTTCAACTTTTACATCTCCCTTCTTGTGGCCTTCTTATATTCTGTCCCACCTCCTGCTTCTATTTTAAATAAACGGAAATGTATGGAATATGTGGATGCTTTTAATACATGTTTAAATTAGATTGATTGAGAATTGTTATATGATGGAGGCAGGCTGGATGAATAGTACATCTATTAGCAGTAACCCCCCGACCCCCTCTCCACCCCAAAACAAACAACCCGCTCCCAAAGGAATAACAAACTCAGACCCCCGTCATCGACAAATAGTCCTTCCCTTCAACACGTTTTGTCCTTGCCCTTTTCCTGCAAGAGCTGTTGATGTGCATGGAGGAGCAGAGTGTCTGTTCCAGGAGTAACTACAGCAGGTTACTGATAGTGTGGGCCGAGCCAGCATGCAATAGTCTCTTCTGAAATTTCTCTTTTAGTGGTAGAAGGATCAAGGCCTACCCAGCCCCAGCTAGGAAAGTGACTGGCTTTTTCAGATGAAGGCTTCTTTTTGACCTCGGATTCACCTTCGGATTCAAAAAACAGTGGAAATTGCATCTAGTCTGTGTAGGGTTTGTGCATTGAGCTCAGGATATCTGGCTGGGCCAGTATGTGTTGGGGGGTTGTGGCATGAGTGCGTTTTCCATCACCATGCAAACTGGTGCTTTAAATCTGTACATGGGGAGAACTTAACTGAGGGCTGAGCGTGGGGAGGAGAAGAGTTTTGGAGTAATGAATGGAATTGGATGTAGGCGGAGAGCCTGAACTCTGTCTGGGAGAGTAATAAGCAATGAGGCGACTGCTGGACCTGACCTGACTTCTCAGTGCCGCGCATTCCTCGTCTCAGACGCTGTATGGCCCCACAAACCCCTGCAAGCGCTCTCTTTAAATGGAATTCCTCTTCTTGCAGCTTAGGCTATCTCTAAAGATTTAATTTTCTTCTTCTTCTTTTTTTTTTTAAGGGTTAGGAGAAATAAAGAGCTTGTAGCTTCTTAAAGTCACTTTAGTTTGGTGTGGTGCTACTGTTCATAAACTTATAGTTGCACAGGTGTCTAAGGGACGAAGATCTTTTCTGTGTGTGGTTTTTGTTTTTGTTTAAAATGGGTCAAATGCCCAGGAATGCAGTCAAATTATAATGGTGACTAAGTGCCGGAAAGCATAGAAAAGGGGAGGGTAGGGTGAGCAGGGAAAAAAAAAAAAAAAAGAGCCTGAAGAGCCTGAGGCTATGGAAGGAAGGCTGGGAAAATGAGAATCTGGCCAAGCCGCAGGGCCAGGTTAGAGATTCCTACACCCATTAACAATCACAGGAGATGTTTATTTACGGAGAGCTAATCTTTGTTTTAAAGATGACAAAGTATCCATAAATGGAATTGGGTTGGAGGCATGGTAGAAATGTGAAGAGGAGCTGGTCCTGGCTGGGCACCAGTCCACCATCTATCAATGATCTAAGGGTCTTCCTTTCATCCCATGTGATTGGGAATGTTCACAGCTGAGAAATTCATGAAAAGGGAAAAAAACTCTCTTTGTAGCCTAGTAAATGGCTCACAACACCCAGTTACAAAGAATAATTTCAATAATTTTTCTTTTTTTTTCTTTTTTTCTTTTTTTTTTCACTCTACTGATCCTTTCCACCTTAGCAGCTCCACCAATGATATTAAATAATTAATACTATGATAGGTTGGTATTAAAGTTGAGTGTTACTTTTTTTTTTTTTAATCTTTAATCAATTCTAGATCATGAAGGCAAAACAGATGTTGAACAGCTGCTTCAACTGGGTAACTTCAGTAGTCACTGAAGAGACCTGGATCCCAGGTGTCTGTGGTACTTACCTTTTATTACTTTTTGAGCTCTGCTGATCTTGGCTTGTTCCATAATTTTGGTTTGTATCCCAGTGACTGGGTATGAGTCTCTCTTTTAGCAACTTTTAGTAACTTTGTCTAGAAGTAGGGAATTTCCCAGCAACCAGGTGGAATTCTTAGTCTTTTGGTGAGCTGCTGCAAATGATGGTCCATCTTACTTTGGGGGGTGTGTGCATTGGGTGGTTATACAGATGAATGAATTTTATTTTTAGTCTGAATCTATTTTGATTTCTAGTTACTGTATCTGACTGTGTAATTGTTAGGCAGATGAGGGTCTGGAGCAGTTTCTTTACTATTCTTCTGAATGGACACTTTTAGCTTTTACTTTCAGTATTCTCTTAACTGGTGTTTCTTCTATCTGTTCCTGTATGTTGCTGTTCTTATCCTAACTGTCCTTCTTTAGTCTCCATTAGAAGAGTAATGTCCTGTTTCTTTGGTTCTGGTAATTTCTTTGCATGTAGACTTGATCACGTTTCATTTTAACCTCTATCTGTGTACCAGATCAGGTCTCTATCAGATCTAAAGTCTATACAGTAGTGATCATTGTGGTTGGCTTTCTTTATTGATGAACACTCGTTCTGCTCAGAACTTCTTTCTTGTCAACTTTCATAAGTGCATTTTCTTTAGTGTGGCTCTGGCACCATCAGTGTATACGAGCTCATCATTTATGGAACCAAAGTGAGAACCTGTGACCAGCTCGGGTGTGTTTGTTCTCTGTATAGCATCAGTCACGGTTGCTAATCTCATCTTTCTTCCTTTGTCTGCAGAGCACCTGGCATTCCAGTGAAGGAAAGGGTGAAAGTCTCTCAGAACTGGAGGCATGGACGCTGCCGGAGGGAGACAGTCCTGAAATGGAAATGCAAGCAAGTGTCTCTGTTCTCTTCTACTTGGTTCTTTCTGTTGCTGAGGGGATTTGGGTCTGCCTCTGTGCTCCAAAATGAGACGTTTCATGCTCCTTCTGATCGAAGAAGGGATTTTACAAGTGATGTCACTGGCCTAGTTTGGATGTTGCTGTCTAGGTGGATGTGGGGTAACTGTAGTTATTGGCTTGCTCTAGGGTTTCACTCTGTGTTCATAGAATGGCTTGGGTTGGAAGGAACCTCAAAGATCATCTAGTTCCAACTCTCCTGTTGTGGGCAGGGGTGCCAACCACTGAATCAAGCATTAGATCAGATTGCCTGGGGCTCCATCCAGCCTGGCCTTGAACACCTCCAGAGATGAGGCATCCAGTTGAGAGTTCCTCTCTCAGTAAGAGCTTGAATTTGGCATTGCTCTGATTTGTACATTTCTAATTGGATTTAGTAATGTTGCCTGCAGACTCCAGACTATTGTGTGCCTGTTTGTTGCTGTGTACCATGAGCAATTTTCTGCCCTGCTCTCACAATGAGCATACCTTGATCTCAGATGTGGACTTGCATGTTTCCTCAGAATGCTTGTTTTGTCTCCAGTGCTTTATCTTTGTTCTCAATTTGGATGTACAAATCTAAAATGCTAATTGCCATTCTTCTATTTTGTGCTTCTTCTTTCTTCTGCTTTATGCTTCCCTCCTTTACTAACAAAATGGATATTTGACATTAATGAGAGGAGGTTGTTGTTAAAGCTTTTCTTGCAAAGGCATACTCAGTTTTCAAAGCAAAGCCTGAGATGTGTCTCTTATCTAAACAGCACATCTAAATTTTCAGCTTTCACATCATCAGACAGAAGGAAAAATGAGAAGAACTATGGTTTGTTAGCTGCTGAAGAACAGGGACCTGCTACTGAGCTTTCATGCCTTTTTGTGCTGTGTAGATTGAAGTGGTGGATAATGTGCCACTGCTTGTCTGAAGTCCTGGGAACAGCTGTAATGAGCAGAGTGGTTCTTGGTGCAGGTTGTATACCTGCCTTTGAAGTGCTTGTGACCATTTGTGAAGACAGGCTCTGTGGTTGTTAGAGATCATTACTAAACCAGCTTCCCAAATGAAAATGCAAGGACTGATTTAATAAGGCCATCATCCAAACTGTATCCTCTGATTTTCATTTGCCCTACTTTCAAATTTGCTACTCCTCCTTATGAAAAACCCATAGAAAAGGGTAAAAAGCTAAACTGTGGCAGGAGGAGAGCTACAGAAACTGGCTGTAGGCTGAGGAAGCTGGATATTCACTTGCTTTTAGAGGACTGCGTGGGAGTGCAGGAAAGAAAAGAAAATCAAAGCCTGCCTCAAACCAAAGCTGCTACTCCAAAGATGCCTCTTATTTTTTCCTTGCATAAGACCAAATCCCAAATAACCTGTGCTCAACTTTTTATCCCTGTGATAGCTTCTTATTGGAGATGAATACAGGCAAGCAGGAACCTTCTGTCTAGTAATCCACATTGTTCTCTTGCTTGCTTCTAGTCCCTCATTGTGATGATTTGAGGTGCTGCTGTGTGTAATGTCTCTGCTAATGCAGAAAATTGTGACCTCTAAGAATGAATGATCTGCAAGAAAGAGACATGTTTTTATGCTTTCAAAACAGCTTTTCTGAATAGTTTGAAAGCTGAAAGGCTCTGGTTTTGCTCAACATTTTCGTGGGTATTGATGTGCTTGGCAATGACTGTGCAGACTGGAGAAAATTTTACACATACGTGCCTCATATGATGTGAGCCCCATATCTCTTTGTATCTGACCCCATGTCCAGAAGGCCTATTTGTTGATTCTTTGGAGGTGACACAAAAAGCAAGATTTCCAACAAAAAGCTCATTACCTGCATGTACATCGTAACCTGTTCTGTTTTC
This sequence comes from Phasianus colchicus, assembly GCF_987193195.1. NCBI lineage: Eukaryota > Metazoa > Chordata > Aves > Galliformes > Phasianidae > Phasianus > Phasianus colchicus. The sequence continues at coordinate 23,229,941 of NC_143443.1, forward strand.
TTTATTTTGATATTGTTTCAAGAATCAATGAACCTGTTGTTATGAAAAACTTGATTCAGACACTGCTTGAGTGTCTTCTTCTCTATCTTGATTTCCCAGGATTTGAAGCATATTTTCCACTTTTAATTTCAAACAGATCATTTAGCAGTCTACTGCTCTTATGCCTGGAACCCCATGTAGGAAATTGTCACTGTTCCATAAATAGCAACAGGCAGAAGAGGTGTATGGGCTCATCTGAGAGGTGGACAACATAAATCAAGAGAGACTGCTCTGCAGTTGCTTTCAACTCAGCAGTGGAAAAGGGGTGAATGTAGAAAAATACCTCCTCTACTTGAGGAGCACAAAGTTTCTGGATGCCCTCAGGCTTTACATAACAGTGTGCAGTATGTGTAGTAGGTGCAGGACTTCATGGGAAGACATGTTATTTGATGTGACCTGTTCCTGTGCTGAGATGCATGTGAAAAAGTAGCAACTTTGTGTTCTTTGCTGAGCATCAACAAATAATGTGGACAATCAGGACTGTTTGCGCCAAGAGCTTTGTACTGAAAGGTCTCTTAGAAATGTTTGACATAGCTCACAAATGCCTGATAGTCTAGTTTCTTTAAAAGTACAGGGCTCATGAAGAGGGGTCAGGGAGCCTTAAGTATTTCCTATCTAAACTCACTAGAGTCTTGGCAATCTTCTCTTCAGAGATTCCACACTTCATTTTCCTCAGCTCTTGGTTAGAAAAATGCCAGCAATGTGATCTGCTTTGTATGTTGCTAAAGAAATATCACTTCTTAGCTGTGCTGCATTAAGCCCTGCTTTTATATGTGACCAGCAGCTCCAACTTCACAATTTTCTTTAGTTTGTTTATGCGTGCATTATTATTACTATTGTTATTAATTTTTGTGTATTTGTTTTTCTCACTCCTCAATCTGATGCCTGTTTGCAGTTTGATGCCCTGGATGGAGCTGGATGGCCAGTATCTTTATCTGTCACAAGCCGAGAACATCCAGGCCTATCAACTCTGTCCAGATGGTACAGGTTTGCAGCGTCACCCTCAGGCTATCTTCTCTGGCCACCAGGAGGACGTATGTCGCTTTGTTCTTGTCAACTCCCACATCGTCAGTGGAGGGGGGTAAGTTGGGTCAATGATGGGAATCCATGGAGAATGGCAGCAAAGCTGGAAAGGTTTTGTGTAACTCCAGCCCAGAGCAGACAAGTCAGTCTTTATAACAATATCTTTGTGCTTGGCTGTATTCAGCTCCTGCTGCTTCATCTCTTATGATTTGGTTCTGTCCTGAAAACTATACTCTGTATAGAGCCACACAGTCCTGACTGAACTGCAGGGTTCATTTCTTTTCCCCGTCACAACCAGGGTAGAATGTGTTCTAATGCTCAGAACTGAGGCTTCAGTTGTGCATAAATCTTTCTAGACACAAGCCTGTCTTTATTAGACCTGCTGATATAATTGTGGAGAGGGGGAAAATTGCCAAGCATTCCAGCACACACACATTTCTCTGATTAATTTTGCATTTGGCTGGCCTTATTCGATTATAGCAAATGACAGAACTGTTATATATGATGTTTTAGCTGTTAATATACTTCAGCACAGAATTGAGAGATGTAAGCATGGCTGGCTGCCCTGGATGCCTTCACACTTTTCCCTATGAACTGTAGCCTAAAATTCAGGTAAAAATGAAGGCATGCATTTAAAATCCCAGTTACTGTATTGGTTGAAAAAAGTCTAAGTATCCTTATAGTTAATTCAAATCACAATACCTTGCATTGCTGCTCTGAAATGAATGAAAAGATGAGGCTCTAATGTGGTAGAGAATGACCTCTTGCTTGTTCACCTACTCTGTCCATTCAGCATTCAGCCAGGATTTTGGCCAACCAAAAGCAGGAGAGGGAAAGCAGGAGAAGGATGCCCTGTTACTTTCTGCGGTTTAGCACAAAGTGGTGGGTGGAATGTTTGCCAGAAAAAATGTCATGTGCAGCAGATCAGGCTTTGAATGGCCATTGTGGAATCCAGATAGGATTTTGGGAGAACATATGATGTGTGAGAAGTAGAGGGTTAATGATGCTGTTTGAATTTCTGCTCCCATGAGAGATCAGTGCTGGTCTTTTAGTGGCATTGCCAAGTTTTAGTGGAAGGTACGTGGCTAGCCAGCTCATACAGTCTCTTTGCTTGGGGATGTGTTTTTCAGAGATGGAAATATTGTCCTTCACAAGATCCATGGCTCCTACAGTGTCAAGTTCTCTGCACATGAACAAGAGGTGAACTGTGTGGACTTCCAAGGTGGCCTCATTGTCAGTGGCTCCCGGGACAGAACAGCAAAGGTGAGCAGAGATGTTCTGGCTGCTGCAGGTGCTGCTGCAGTGGTGACCTCAGAGGTCTTATTCCACGAACATCTAAGTGTCAACAAAACTGTTGTGAGCCCTCCCTCTGCAGGAGGAGCGCTGGGTATCCTGGCATAGGCTCACGTCTCTGCAGAGATGCTTGCTGTGCCAAGCTTTTTGGAAAGATTTAGCAGTAGCTTAGTATATCAGCTGTTGGTTTAAACTAGAAAAAAACCCGTGTCCTGCTAGCACAATGCAGTATCTGTAGCATTTTCATAGTCTCTCATTTTATTGTTAGTAGTGAATGCCGCATGTTGAATGTTTTGACTGTTGCTCAGTGCAGCATGCACTCTTGATCCCTGGTACATATCTTAAACCATTAATGGAGTTGAGAGAAAAAACTGCTATTCCTGTTTTATGAGAGGGGAAGATAGGGGCAAAAGAAGATCTAAATGTCTATTTTAAGGTTTTATAGGAAATATGTGATAATTGATAACTATCTGGCAAGGCTGCCAACAGTGCTACCCTATCTATTCTGGCTGGTTCCTCTGTATGAGTGTGTACTCCTGGATAAAATTGCCCTCAAGCAGACCAGCATTCAGATGCAGAAGGTCTGAGGTGCTACTTGGCTCCTGGGAGCAAGGTTTTGACTGCTTTGTCTGACATTTAAGCAGAGCTGCTTCTTTCTGTTCTGTGGAGCCTCTTTGCTGGGAGAGTGCTTTCTTGGTGCTTCCCTGGCAGCTGGAGGACAGACCTTCCCTGACCTTGAGAACAAATCCCTGTAGGCTACAGCGAGATTTAAGTCTCTTTTTCTTGGAGCTAGTGTGAGATCTTGCCCACCCAGTGCTCCCTGGAGGATAGGCTCTTGGGATGTTCACCTTTTATTTTTTATTATCTCTTGTGTAGGCTTCCTTGTTTGCATGAGTGAGACTCTTGGAGGGTGGAAGGGAATCCCTACTGGCCTTTTAAAGGGGCTCTAAGTGTCTAAGCTATTGAGAGCTCTGCTGAGTGTTGATTAGGACTAAGCCCTGAAGAGCTGCTAATGTACATTCCTGTGTGATAGGCACCAGATAGTGTGCTCTGAGCAATATTTTTAACCTGTAGGAGATAGGGATGCCTTAAAAGAGTTAAGCTTTTCTGCTGCTTTTGCTGACACTAGGTGCTAAATTCCCCACTGACAAGAATAGCCTGCAATCCTGGGCACTATCAACAAACAAACAAATAGGGCACTCCCAGCTTTGAAGTCCTGAAGTGAAACATTGGGGGTTGGTTACAGAGAACTGAGGAGCTCAAGTTCCACGAGCCAAGAATGAGGGCAAGGTGGGGAAAGTGAAGAACACAAGCAGAGGCCCCAGTAAGACTTTATAAGGACCCAGAAACAAAGGTAGCGGGGAGGGTGAATTTGTGGATGGAGATGTGCATGTATTCACTGATGGGGGAGGGAAGAGATCTCTCTAACATTGTCAGTGAGCAAAGCGGGGCCTCTGAAAATGGCCTGGGATACACTTAAGAAATTTGGTCCAATTGGAATGGCTTTATACAGAACTGCTTTACAGGGTAGTGAACAATTAATTTTATAGACAAAATGAATGGAAATATTTTCAGGGATGGCACAAAGTCTTGCCACACTATTAAAGGGAACAGCAGAAACCTGATCAAATCTCACTTCTTGTTTATTTAACTACTAAAGCAGAGAAATGTCTATGCTGAGTGTTGCCTGAGAGCGCGTGGTGATAGAGGTGCTTTCTCTGTTCCCTGTGGTGAAGCAGGGTGGAAAGTCATACTCATAAACTGAGTCATTGTAATGTTAGGTGCTTCTTTCTGCCAGTGATTGAAAGTTCTGTTCCTCAGAAATAAGTAATGGGAATTCAGGGAGAGGGTATCAGGGAAGGTGAGCGAGGCAGTTTTGGCAGCTCTTCCAGCACTGCATTAGTGGTGTGCATCCTACCTTCTGGGTTACGTGGCATAACATGCATCTCTCTCTTTAGGTTTGGTCCCTGTCCGCGGGCAGAGTCGGACAGTGTCTACATACAGTGCAGACAGAGGATCGAGTGTGGTCCATTGCTATCAGCCCGTTGTTAAGGTAACTGAGCTCTCTTTATTCCCAGTTTCTGACGGAAAGAAGTTAAGGAGTTGTATAGGATGTACATCTGTAAATGTTTTTGAGGCACCAGGGTGACACTTCAGGGACTTGCTCAGGGTGGTGGCTGATCAGGTGCTTGTGCCTGCAGCAGCGGTTCAGGGAAGAGCGTGTAATCTTTGTTCTGCAGCACAGCAGAGTGGTCCTTTCATAAGAGGCTGCAAAAATAGCCCTGTGTTCCTATTACTGTCTCGGGTGGGACCTGTTCATTCTTACTTGCAGAGCAAACTTTCTGACTTGCTCTGCCTTGCTAGTTAGAAGCAATGAGCTGAATCTCTTTGAGGTTTTCTGTACTGAAAAGATGCCAACTTGTATTCTCACTCTGTGGCAGAAGAGATGCCAGGCAAAAACGGTTCTGTTTTTTGGCTTGGCAAACTTGGAGCTGTGTGCTGTGGTTAGCACTCGGTTTTCAGGGTAAATTGAGCATACTGAACTGTGGAAAGTAGTAGAGGTCAGTGGTGAGGTTTTCCAATCTCCACTGCATATAGTGCTATGCTTCTAATGGAGATAGTGCATTACTGTAACTTTAGCATGGAAGGTAAGGGTAGTACCAGTGTCTTCCAGGATGTTTTTCAAGGTGATCCCATTCTTGAAGAAGCGAAAATCTGAGAAATTCAAGCTCTCCTTGTTAAAATCTTATACTGGCCAGCGGTGACCAATCTGTCTCTTTCTACTGTTTGCTGGTCTTCTGCTTACAGAAGAGATTCTTACTCAGCCTTCCTCAAAAGAAGGGAATGAAGAGCTGTTGTTTTTGTCCATGTGATGTCTGCAGTGAGTGGATTTTAGACTTGTGCAATAGCAAAGTATTTCCTGTAACTGCTGCCTTCCTCAAGTGTCTGAGCTTGTTTTGCAGGCAGCAGAGACTTAATGTACAGAACAAGTGGCATTATCAAGGAAGTGACCTCAGGATCCATCATTATTTTGCCCTTCCACCATCCCATTGCTCCAAGTGTTTGGAATAGATAATGTTTTTGAGAAGTGGCATGTGCATTAATGCTACTGCAGGATGTTAGATAGAAGCCCCTTGCTGTCTTCTGTGCTACAAGGGCCCCTTTTCTGGCAGACTCACAGCAGAGCTACAAGGCTCTGGCTCTTGCACCATGTTTGGTTAGAGCCCAGTGGCATGCTGCTTCCTGCTCCTAAGTGATGACCTACTGATGTGGCCTCTTGTCAGGACAGCGTTCCCCTCCGTGGTGTGCACACACTCCTTGTCACAGTATTTACCCACTGTCTCCTCACTCCCCCCTTTTCTCCCTGCAGAGTGATAAACGGGAGATGGTGGAACAGCCACCCCGTGAACAAGTGAGCCTAAATTGTGCACTTTTTTTTTTTTTTATTGAGACTGTGGACTGTACCAGCCTCCCCCAGTAGTCAGCCCTACTTCCCCCCGCTCCATCTAGCCCCTCCATATTTTGGGGAGGGGGTGGAGAATTAGAGCCAATTAGCCACGTCATTAATTCTTCAATTTGACGGCTGATATAGCAAGGGCCTGAAACATGCTGCTGACCTCGTATAATGGGAACCCTGCTCCTTAACATATTGACGATGGGAGAAGTTAATTAAAATTCCACAGAGAGAAGGTGTCGGCTAACCTATAAACCTGTCGCTTCTCAGAACAAATCACAGCCATCCTAGAAGAGAGAGAGGATCAGAGCAGGAGGGCATGCGGGGGGGAGGGCCAGGGCAAGGGGCAGAGGAGATGAATTTTTCACTAATAGGTTTTATTGCTTGCTGTCTAATGAGGGTGAGTATCAAAAAGATAATATTTGGTTTCTAGCGAGGTCTGCTTTGGGGAGCTCTGTGGTATTATTTGCAAGAGCCCATATTTCACCCATCTGAATTCTCATTGTGCTTTTCTGTGAAGCTTTTCCTCCCCTGTAGTCACCATTCTTCTGGCTTGGACATTGAATGCATGTGTTCCTCAGGGAGGCTGAACGTGGCTTGTAACCTCCACTTCCTCCTAAATGTTTGACGTGCCCTTCTGCTTCACCTTCTCACTTGCTGGTGTAAACTGGGAGCTCTTCCATAAGAATGCATAGTTATGCTGGTGTAGAACTGCTGTGGAATCAGGCTCTAACCATAGAAATAGTTTGACCCATCATTGCTCAGAGTCCACCAGCTCTCTCTACTGTATACAAACAGAGGTTGGGTACAGCTCAAAGCAGTTGTGTGCAATGGGGTAGAGCAGGGAGATTCTCTAGCTCCAACCATTAGAAACCGCTTTGGAAAGGCTGCTGCTTCCTGGTTTGGAGGTTTGCCAGAGCTAAGACAAGAGTAGTCAGGGCTGTGTTCTTACTGAACCTCAGCTGTTAATGGGCAGGAGTGAAACTTTTCTTCTTTCTTTTCAGTGATCTCTCTTTCTGTCACTGAAGCTTCATTAGTATCCCATGTGGTCCTGAGCCACAGCTGGGATTTCTACTGTCTGTTGTGATCCTGCTCTGCAGGGCTGCTGTTTTGATGGACAGTGCCCATACCTCCTCACTTAACTTCAGTAGACAGGGCCTGGACCAGTGCAACCCCAACAGGAATGTGTGTGGTGACATCACAGCAGTGCTGCTAGGGACTGGTCAAGGTGGCTTGTACAGCCATGCAGTTGCTTTGCCCTGCATAGATGTTTGTGCTCTTAAATGCAGCTTTTCTGGCTTTAAGCGTCTCTTTCAGCTATTCTGCCTTGAGTTGTTCCCAGTTTCTGCAGAGCTGTACAGAGACCCTCTCACAGATGTGCTGAGCTACAGGGGAGGCTTTCTTGCTCTCTGTATGGTGATGCTGGGCTGAATGCTGGGAGAGCCTGCAAGTGGAATGATGCCATTAAGGGAAAAATTAGTAAGAAGTAGTTTGGGGGGAAAAAAAAAAGTTGCTACGTATAGAAGATTTTCTCTTCTCACTGTGGGGAAAAAATTGTGCTTGGTCTTTTGTGCTGCCTTTTCAGTTGTGGAGGTGCCTTCACATCAACGTGTGCTATTGGAGCCTCATTCCTTTAGGGCTCCCTAACAATGTTCTGCAAGGTAGTGGGGATGAGGAGAGCCTTTTTGGGTTTTTAGCAGGTGTTTTGAATAGCTGTGCTGTGGTCAGTGTAATTGGGACAGCAGGTCTTACATTGCCTGTTGCATCAAAATTAGAGAAGTATCTTATAATATCCATAAAATAGGATGCCTCAGCTTACTCTGTCAACTGTTTAGTTGGTCTCCAAAGCTATTCTTCTGCACAGGTGAGCAAAATACTATTCTTACAGAGAGGCTACATACACAAAACCGTGTTTCTTAGCTGCTTGTAATCCCCTTCCCCCAGCTCATTTGCCTTTTGAACTCTGCATCATGCAGATGTTAAACTTTCATTTACTGGTGCTTACTGCAGTGACTTATGTGTGCTCAGGGACCAGGGCAAGCCTGAATGCAGTGGACCAATTCAGATGTGCAAAGTGAGTCAAACCCAGGGATTTCTAGTGGAATAGTGGCACCTTCATGCTTTGTCATTCTCTGAAGTGGCAGTAGCCAGGGAAGAGGAGTGACCACTGTGCACTGTCTAATTTGAGTGATAGGTTTATAGAGAAAATGAGGTCCAATTTCTTGGCATTTATGGCTGCTGCTGCATATAAGTTTTTATATATATATATAAACCCAGATGTTTTTTGCACTACTGAAATGCAGCTATTTTTTCCCTAAATAGAGGAGTGGTGCATTTTTTTTCCCCAATGATAGAGAAGCTCAAACACTGGAGGGGAAATTTAAAAAAAAAAAAAAGTGAACCTTGATGTTAAATTTGTTGTTATTCTTGGATTCAGAAATTCTTTGATATTAGGTTTAAAAAACGATTCCAGTCTAAGCTGGCTTCTCTTGCAAGATTTAGCCACTAGAATTTGCTATCTAGATTTTATAATATTTATGGTGAGAGCTGATCTTCCTTAGTTGTACTCCAAATGTAGCAGATTTAAAACCAAGAAAAAAGATGATGGAGGGACGAAAATGGTTTTCAGTGTGCAACCAGAGATAGAGAGCTAGGAGACATTCAGCACAATCTAGGGAATCAACGCACAACCGTAATGTGCCCTATTGTGGCAGAAATGTGTTTCTGTGTGTAAGCCTGAAAGATGGTCTCCCTGTCCAGCTGTATCATCTGGCCTGCTGCAGTATATAACCTCTCCTTGCAAACGTCGTACTGAAATGCAGGTTCACTTCAGAGAAGAGGAAGGTTTGTGCCAAAGACGAGGTATCTGGGCTCAAAATGAGTATCTCTGGGAGCAGCTGAATTAAAAAAGCTAGCTTGGTCTCTTTTATTTATGCAGTGTTGTAGCTGAAACCCTGCTCCTGTTGTTCTACATGGTAGATTGAATCTCTTAACCTAGCTACCACTCCTGTGGAATATTATGGGGAGTTAATATCTTGGGAGACATATATCCCTGTGGACAACTTCAGACAAACTAAAACGTACCCAGAACATGCTGGGGAAAGGAAGAAAGAGAAGGGTTAATGACAGGCCCTCTCTTCCACTGGGAAGAATCAAAATGATTCATTTTGAAGGCTTCTTCTTTTTATGGCTATCTGGAAACTTTTTGTGAAAATGGAACAATCTGGTCTTGCAGTTTGCATTAAAGCAAAACAACCCACGTGAGTCAGAACCGTGTTGCAATGGTTTTAACTGTACAAATGAAGCCCTAATGTGCAGCAGTTAAAATGCTTAATAATGTTCCCCCCGCCCTCATTTCTTGCTTTGCTTTTATCAGTGGATATCCCTTACCGCATATCAAGATGAGCTGTTGTTCTGTAGTGGTGCTCTGTTTTGACCTAGCTTTGTGCAGTTAACCTCCCTGAATCTGTTAGGACATGGGGCAAGTAACTGGGTTTCGTTCTGGTTTGTGCATTGCCAGCAAAATAGCAGGCAGCAATAGTTCTGCTGTCCTTAGGGATCTCTTGCAGAGTCTGGTCGGTTTGAATAATTGAGAGGGGACTCTGACCTGCAGCTGTTTCTTAAGAAGGAGCAGGAAGGGCTTTACTCAACTGTGAGATCCCTGGGTGTACTTGCAAAGTTAGTGGTGGTGTTAAGTACCATCTCTTACTGACCTCAGAAAGTGATCTGTGCAGACTTCTAGATACATGCAATAATCATAACTAACTTGGTGCTCTTTCACCCCTGAGCTGAAGAGCAGGAAATGAGTATCAGTTTCTCTTTCCAGTTTCTACCATCTGGAGCTAAAATGACACCTGTGTCTTATCCATGTGCCCTGACTGTTCCCTTGATGAAGGGAAGAAGAATTTGTTCTACTTTCTTAACTGTGTGATAATGATTCTCTTTTCCCTTCTTCACATGGATGGACATTTGAACGTACATGTCCTCTTTCTGTCTCCTCCAGAATCATGCATGCAAACAATTCTGTATCACATACATGCTGGCAAACTGTGCAAGTCACCATTCTTCAGTTTCTTTGCTTTGCACATTGAAGCTTACATGACTTACAGCGTGCTCCCTTGTTGTCACTTTTGGCTGATAGTCTAATGTATATATTGTCTCTGTGTGAATTGGCTCACTAGTGACTGTGGGCAGGTGAGCAGGCTTTGGGAGGCAGTAGCTGAGTTAGATCTCAGACATCTGTTTCTAATCCTTTGGAGCTGTTGCATATTGAGTCTTTTTTCTTTTTCTTTTTTTTTCCCCCTGACATTTTTTCTCATCTTTTGCCTTGCTTGAGGGGAAAGTCTGTCTCAGAAAGCTTGGGGGAAGCATCTTTATTGTGCTGCTTGGTTTGCTCAGGAAAATCTGTGTCTGTTTAATCAATGTGACAGAAGAAACTTAGTTAAAGGGGCTTGACAGCCTTATGTCCTGAGGTTTCTATTTCCAGTTTGAGTCATTTTCTCTTTGCTTTTTAAACTTATAGGAGAAGGTAACTTCACCAGACCTCAGCTGCTGTTTACCTTTGCTCGGCTGTGCAGTGTGCCTTTGTTTTTCCACCTTTGATCAGTGTCCTGCCGACAGATAATTTAGCAATTGCATCCCAGGGTGGAAGTGTGGAGTTAATGTTAAAATTAGGGTTTTTTTTTTCCTTTCCTAACTTCTCTGGCTGATGGAGCAGAGAAGGAGAGAGAGGAGTTGAAGGGGGCCATAAATTCTAGACCTGGTGATTCTGCTCCTTGTAGAGAAAGGAAAGCCTCTGATGTCTCTTCAGCACTTTCATTAACATTTAAATTAAGGGTTTGTTTTTCAGGCGGCTTCAGTCACAGTCCTTTCATAGCTTGACACATGGAGGCTGTTCTCTCCCTCTCTTTTTCTCTCTCTCTTTCTCCAGCTTGCAAATCAGTGTACAGCAGTAATCACTGCCCTATTTTTTTTTTTTTTTCTGATCTCTTGTGAGGGCAGCGACCTGACAAGCTATACCAGAGGTTCAAAGAGAATCAGAGACAGAGCGCAAAGGTAGACGGTCAGGAGGATGCCAGGTTTCACTCCTACAATTAGAGTGGTGTCTGTTCCCTCCCCTGTCTTTCAAAGAGTCACTTTTGGGGGCGGGTAGGGACAGAAAGGGATGGACCTTTCTTGCTTGGTGAGAGCCCCAGGTGCAGGTGCCTCTAACTAGGCTCAACTTCCACTGTTACTCCTCCCAGATGAGGCTGGGGGTGTCGCTTAGAGGATGCAAGCTCATGCCCTGAGGTGGGAAGAGGAGTTGCAGTGTCCTAAGATAGAAGCCTGGCTCTTCCAGAGGAGTGTTGTTTCACTCTGAGGAGAGCAGCAGGCTGGTCCTCAGCTGCCATTTGAAAGGAGGGAGGTAGTGAAGATTATTGCCTTGAATTAAGAAGCTCACCTCTGTTTTCTGTGCTGCAGTACTAAGGTCTTGTTTGCTCTGCCTACTGCAGCTTACTGTAATGGTGAAGGAGATAGATGGTTTGGATCTTGGCTTACAACAACCTAAACAAGGCCATGTGTTATTGTAGGTAAGGTACAGGAACTAGTTGGCTTAATGTCAAGGAGAAAAAAAAACTGTCTTCCACCTTATTCTTTAACTGTGTAAGAGCTAAGGAACAAGGATACAGTATTAGGAACCTGATAGCTAACTTCTGAATCAGAACTTAATGGAAGTGATTTGCAGTAGAAAAGCAATGCAGCAGGATTTGTGTAAACATGATGTGAACTACAGTTCCTACCCCAAGCTCTTTTGGAATCTCCTCTCTCTCATCTCCCACCCAGTTGATCACCACTGCCTCCTAATTTCTGTGGGCTCTCTGGTAGGAGTTAGTAGACTCAGAGAAGAAATGAACGAGTGTCTTTCATGAGCTAAATCTCAGCAAGTGGTGGAGGAACTTGAGCCAACACATGAGTTAAGTGTTTAGTATAATGAAACCTGCAGCTTTGGCTGCTGTGGTTGTCACACTGCTCTTGTCCTCACTCCTCCGCAACAGCACATTTGCTTGCCCTTCACTAATAGATAGGCTTTGGATAGGATGTGACAGCAAGCTAGCAGTGGGATTGGGAAGGGGATTGCCTACCTGCTGATAGATATGGTGCATCAAGATAGATACCAGAAGTTTCTGCTCCGCCAACATTGGCCTTGCATGTGCTGGTGGTGGTGACAGACATGGTTTATCCACATTTTGAATGATGTCCTTCTGGAGGACGTTATTCAAAATCATGCACTGACAGAAGCTTCCTATATAAGCTGAAAAATGTTTCTGTTATGGAGATAGGTTTTTTTTTTTGTTGTTGTTGTTTTCCTTTGTATGTGAATTACTACAGACTGCAGTCTGTCACTTCTTGTGTCATGGCTGTCAGGTTGAAGTAGTATTGTATCACTGACCAGGTGATGGTATCCCTCTGACAGTGAGTGACTCAGAACAGCTTTTCAGGGACAGGTGATCTTGTCTGTATTCCAAGTGCTGTGGGGCTGTGTGGTAGGATATGCTTCTCTGATCCCATCTGACCCATGCTCTATTTTGTACCACCCATCTGATTGCCCTGTCGCTCCAGGTGGGTCCTAACTCTTCTCTGTAAATGGTTTCTGTATAGTCATAACAACTACCACCATCAAAGTCTTCTAGGTAACTTCATCCTGTGTCATGCAAGGGATATTAAGGACACACCATACTGCTGGTATCTGTCCGCTCTTCCAGGTGCTTTTGGAAGCTCATAGACTCATTTCCTCTTCAGAGGCTGTGCTGGATGATGCTGAACACATTTGTGAAGCTCACGTCTTGTGAAAGCCAAAGCTATTAGGAATGGGAAGAGGATGCTTAATACTTGTCACATGTGGTCCTTAATTATTACTTCTGAGCCACCTCTGGTATAGCTCAGTCTGTAACTCTTCAGTGAGGAGAGCTTTTAATTTGAGCTCTCCTGAAGCTGAATGTGTGGAGGCCAATTGAACTCCCTAGTGGCACTCAGGACAAGTGTGCTGCGGCGCTAACTGGGTAACTCCTACTGAATTCTCTTTGGAAGCTCCACTGTATTTATGGGTGGGGAGGGTGGGGGGATGCCTGCCCTCCCACCTTCCTCCATGTTGTCTCAAAGGACCCTGGTGCATCTTTGATTAGGTGTAGGTCAAAAGAATTTCCACATCGTGACCTTAATAACTGGGGTTGATTGGCAGGTGGTCTGCGGAGAGGGAGCAGCCTGTCCCTTTCATCTCCCTTGGTGCCGTGCAGGGACAATGGGCCAGCATATTTTCCTTGTTGTTCCTCATTTGAAAAGGGTCTGGTATCTCTACTAGGTACCTGTGACATGGGGGTCTTGATTGGGGTCTCATAAAGGGCCCTGTCAGTGTGTCCAAAGGCCAGGAACACAAAAGCGATCAGTGGGTGGGGGTCTCAGCTGACCACTGAAGAAGGGAGGGGAGGGTCCTGGAAGCAGTGGAGGGAGAAGCAACCCCTGATGGGAGACCTTAAAGGGGGGAGGGAGGGAGGAGGCGGCCCATTTTTGTCCCGAACTCATCAAGCACATCTGCAGAATTGTCCCAGCCGCTGCCTCCCAGTTTCAAAAGAAAATGATCGTTTGATAAACCGTCCTGATTCACCACTTTCTCACAAGGGAGGGAGACCCACCTTTGACCTCTATGATTTCACATTGGGCCCAGCTCCCCCCCCCCATCCAATTGCTGGAGAAACTTTGAAATGCATCCCTTGCGTTCCCTCTCCTTCTCTCTCTTTCCCTTTACACTCTTTTTTTCCTCTTTCTTTTCTCCCCCTCCTCCTCTTTTCCCCACCCCCACGTTCCCTGCTCTCCCCCTTTGTAAAAAAGCAGGCGTACTGCTTTGGAGTTTAGGCAAGTAATTAGTAAAATCTTTTCTGCAGCACAATAAAACACAGCGCTTGGCCCACATCTTCCCACAATTTACATACTCGCAGGCATTTGCGAAAACAGGTGGCATTCCCAGTGCATCGCTGCCTATGAACATCATTTGGAAGGCAGGGAGGGGAGGGTGCTGGGACCCTCTCGCTCCTGCAAGCTATAGGAATGTGCATGAATATATTAAAATGTTTTCACACAATGCTTGTATTTTCCAACGGGAAGAGGCATCTTCTGGATGAAAGGCAGCCGGCCCAGACGCAGGCCTCTTGCAAGCGCTCTTTCCCACTCGGCGTTTGTTCGCATGGACCAGATAGAGAGGGGACTTGTGGGGGAGGAAAGGCCAAGGGTGCTAGCTCCGAAGAGTAAATCTTTGTGTGCTTCCTGCCCACTCCCTGTTTGTGGTCCCAGAAAGTCGAGTTATGAGGGAGCAGTGTTTGCGTAGGGGGCAGAAGGGGGAAATCTTTCTGCAAAAGCCTTTGGAGGCACTGCAAGTGTACAGAGGAAATAGTTTGTAATGGAGCATATAGCTCTCTGACCAACAGGATTCAGTGGCTGCAGCAGGAAATGACTGAGAGGGAACTGGCTATCTTGGGCAGTATTAGCAAAGTGCCTATTAATAAGAGAAAACATTCTTGCAGTACTTTTCCATCTTCATCTTATTGTCCAAGAAGTGGCTGATCAGTGCTCAGCCCATGCAGCACATTTGAACTGTCTGTCTTTCCAAGGGGGCAGTGGTTCCAGGCTCTGCCACGGGTAGAACCCAGGAGTTCCTTCTCAACTTCAACTTCACTTGGAGTCCATTCAGCTGCTTTGTCTCCTAAGAAGTTCTTTGGACTCTTTGAACTTGTAGAGTGTTGGCAAGAATGTGTGGTGTCTCGAATGTGCAACAGGGATTTCCTTTCAAATGGCTGAGAATCAAATGAGAGAATTGAAGGGAGGTAGAAGCTGAACAGGAATAATGAATAGATAAGCTTAGGAGCAAGGTGCGTGTGTTGTGGTGACCTGAGTTCAGCCCCAGGATGACTGTTTCATTTGAGAATAATCTGGCAGGATGCAAAGAAGCCTTGCTGGAGAAAACTGAGGTAGGATTGTGGCTGGATTTTATTTAAGTGGAAAGAACTCTATAATCTCTGAGGGAATTGGTGTGCTACCACCAGGGATCTAGATGTCCATCCCATGCGTGCTACAGGTACAGTCTTTGTAGAAAGGTCTTCTGGGCAGGCTCCTGTCCAGATTGGTCTCTCCTGCCCACAGCCAGCCAGAACCATGCCAGCACACATCACAGCTGCCTGCAGGAGCTATTCCAAGGCCCGTGCTTCCCATCTCAAGTCCCTGCTCCCAGAACAAGTTGTAACCCTTCAGGGATGAGTGGGAAGCACTGTATTGAGGCCTTCTCCTCAGTCAGCCAGCTTTTGTCGTCCTTTCTGGCCAGGCTATCCCTTGGCAGGTGGGGAGAGATTGCATTACCCAGCCCTGCAAGGAGCGAGACAATTCAGCATTTCAAAACCTTTTGCACCAGGGATTCTTGCATGTCAGTTGTTCCTAAAATAGATCTGCAGAAGTAGGAAAGCTATGTGATTCTGTTTCTCCCAGTTGGCCTGGCACTGATCATAGTGGTGTTTGTCATGGTGCAAAGGTCTCTAACCTTTTGTTGGAAACAACCAACAACACAATCAGCAAGAGGGCTTACTTTTTATTTTTAATTATTGTCTTCCCAATTCCCTACTCCTCCCCTTCATCTTTCTGCATTTCTTAAAAAGGCAGTGGAGGGAAAAAAAAGCTTTGGTTTTTGTTTGGGAAGGGGGTTAGGAAGGGCGACATGGCCCCTGCAACCTCTCATAGGGGTGTCTTGTCAGGGCGCGGCATGAAGGGCACAAACAGATCATAACCTTTAAAGGAAAATGTAATGGAGGGAAGAGATGAAAGCAGTGAAACAAATTAGATACATCTAGAGGGGGTGCTCAACTGGAGAAAATTAGCATTTCTTCCTAATTGGAGTGCAGGGCATTCCATTACAGGGTTTCATTACAAGGAGGGAAGCACTGGGCCTCTTTAGAGGATTCCCCCTTGCCCTCCGTTCTTCTAAAATTATATTTTATATATCCATATATATATATATATATATATATATATATATATATATATATATATATATATATATATTTGGGGGAGAAATGAGAGAACACTGAATTAATCAGAGTGAAAGTTTCATTCCAGTGCAGGAAGAGCACCAGTTCTTTGTTTATGAAGAGAAGGAGGATATGACTGCATGTGAGATGAGACACTAGTCATAGTTTTTCTGAAGAAAACTGAAAAGTCTGCAGGAGGTTGCAGGTGATGGTACCTTTCTGATGCTACTCTTTATTCATTTAAATTTATAACTGTATTCAAGATGTATTAGGCCAAAGCATGGGGTTACATATTTTATAGTTAAGATCAGTAGAGTCAATTCAAGTCTGTTGTAAACTGCATGTCAAGACCATGCTGTGCAAAGCACTTATTGAAGGCATGTGTATCTGTTCCTGCCTCTGATTAGAGCTGTTGTATCCAAGAGGAGTTCAGAGTGAGCTGGTGGAAAACATCCTGTGTCTGCACTGGGGCTTGTGCATAATTCTGTGGTTCCAGTGGCTTGAACCAGCCTGAGAAATAGGCATGTGTGAGTGTTCTTCATATGTACATCTTTACATATAAATGGGCTATAAGAATAGTTTAGATGGAATTCAAGGAGCAAAATGTCAGCATTGCATCTTTGGATTAGGAGTAGAGGGAGATGGTTTCTTTATTTAAAACAAAGACTATGTGCTCACTGGAACGTGGGACAAAAAAAAAAAAAAAGAAAGAGGAGGAGGTGCATGGCATGTAATGTATGTTGCTCTGCCAATCTACAGTTACAGCATTTACTGTTCCAGGTTGGGAGGGAGAATATACAAGCACTGGGATGTGTTTAAAAAAAAAAATGCTGAGGGAAGGCTCCTGTCTGCACAGAAGGTGTTTCCTTGAATGGAGAGTAGAAGGATGTTTACAGCAGCAGTGCCTTCATCTTGGCCTCTGTCATCTGTATGCCCTGAAAGAGATTGCAAACAATGTGAATTTACGGAATTTGTGAATGCATATCTCTAACTTAACCTTTCTTCTGAATTTTGGCATCTCCTTCAGTTCCCTTTGCACAAGTCAATTCCTGTATGCAAGAGGTAGCAAAGCTTATAAATCCATAGTCTTTGCAAGACCAGTTTTTACTTATGTCTATGCTGAACCCTACCAGAGGATGTACTCAGTAATTGTAGGGGTGGATTGTGACCCTGTAAATATGAGTTTGCAAGGTCTGACCCTTAGGAGCTGAAGGTTAGAATCTCATTGATGTGTACTGTGTGTCCATAGTTCTGAGCACAAATAAGTATTTGCTAGATTCAGCTGTATCATACATCATGTCTAGTGTACCTCCTGGCTTCAGCATCTGGAGAAGACAAGCCTGAGGCAGACAAGCTGGAAGCTGCATTTTTAAATCAGTCCTCTTCCTCATATTCCTATGCACACCCCAGCTAATGGTGTAGTACTGTCTAAAAAGATGAAGCAAATGGTACTTTGTATTCATCATGCCTAGAGATGCTTGTCACACTTACCAGCCAGGAATCGCAGAGCATTTAGCATCCTCTTCATTGAAAGCATTTAAACCTACATGTAGAAATGTGCTCAAGAATGAAATCTCCCGTAAACCTGGTGCATCTCAGGCCTTTAGTTAAACTACGCCTTTGCTCTGCTTGATGTCTTTGGGAGCTTTCTGGTAGTAGAATGCTGGAATGAAGATCAGCTTGGACATACCTTGAATTTTAAGAGTATGTGTATGAGGATCCTCTGTTTCTTCCGTGTGAGGCACAAGCAAAACGCTGCCCACAGGAATATCTTCAAGACTAGAGGAAGAACTGTTAAAAATGAGAACACTGCTCAGAGATGTGCTTCTTCCAGTTGAGGTCTGGCACACATCAGTATATTGTCTCCTATTCCAGGCCTCTCCAGACCCCTCAGTTCTCACAAAAGTTGTTTGAAAGACTGTTTAATGTGAGTAAATGCATCAGAGACAGTCTGGTTCTGGATTAGCAAATCAACCTGCTTTTGAAACACTAGCGGAGGTAGAGAAGCAATTTGAGAGGGACCAGTGAGGCTGGAGTTTGAAAAGGAAAAAGTGATTGGAGAAGGTTGGCAGGCTTAAAGGGAGACTAGTTCCTCTGAAGAATGGGAATGTCTCCTCAATTTATGCAATTGTGCATCTAGCTTGTGTGCTGATATTCTGTAAAAGACAGCATGCTAGGGTGCCTCCTGCCTGTTACTAAGCTTCAGCTTCTCCAAATAACTGGCATCTTTCAGAACTGGCTTTCTTTCAGAGCACTGAGAACATTCCAGACTGGGAAGTCAATTCTCTCTGTGTAGTGTTGTCCCCGTGTTCTGTAGTTGATTATGTAGGATTTGTCAGGTCTTCTCTGATTTCCTTCTCACCTGCAAGGAGCACAACTGTAGAAGATACTTTCTTGCTATAAAGATGTATTGTGGATTCATAACATTCCATTCACCATTTCTGCACATAACTACTTGAGGGATATACTTACAGAGCTTTGTAGATTGCCTGACGTTTCAAGATGTAGTGTTATTTTTGGGTCAGGTGTTAAAGCCAGTTTTATGTGCATTGTCCTGCCTAATTAGTAAATCTTTACCTCTCTCCTCTGAGATTGAGGTATATGTTCCTCTAACTTTAGCTGTCCATCAATGAGGATTTGAAATGAGGTTCTGCTATGGTTGGTAGACACGGGCACCTAATGAAGAGAGAGAGAGAGCCCATTTCCTTTGAGAAGAGCGATCTGTACCAAGGTGATTGATAGTCCAAAAGATTTATTATTGTAAGGGCTGGGTAGAGGTTTTCAAATTAGAACCCAACAGCTTGTTTGTTTTTCAAGGGGAAAAAGAAGTCTGGTGCTTGTGTGTATGTACCTCCCTTCTCTTCCACTCCCAAAAAGCAGAAAAGGAGAGCAAGGAATAAAAGTGGACTGATCAGAGGAAGCAATTACAGATTGAGCTGGACCAAGCAGCAACTGCTACTTTTGCTATGCTTGGTTTCTGCTTCCAGGTGCAGCTGTCTTGAGTTTTGCACCTGTGCTTTGTGTGGTGATCTGCTTCACCTGTCCAGACAGATTTAATGAGGGATGAGGATGGAGCAGGTCTGTCTGATGGAATTAGTTTTCTCTTCCTTCTTGTTTTTGGTCTTACTTGGAGTACTGATTAGTACACGTGGTTGAGATCACGTTTCCTAGTAGTTAAGAGTGAACTTACCTGAGATGTGGTAAGCTCAGCATTTCTTCCCTGTGCAGCCTATGGCTGGAGTCCACAGAGATGCAGCCTAATCTGAACTAATGGTTCTTGTTTAGCCACATGCTAAAGATCACTGATAGCTTCAGCTGGGACCCTCCAAACTTGGTGCAGAATCAAATACTGATTTTCTGATAATGCTCATTTCAGTGGAGGACATGTGAGCAAGTTTGGTTCTGGCATTTTTTCAGGTGGGTGTTGGACTTGCCAGAAAAAATGGTTCTTTTAATACTGTGTTTTTGGATGAGGCTTCCTAAACTCAAAATGCATGGGAATTGGGCAGGCCATAGAAGGGAAGAAAGGAAACTGTGGTTTCACACTCCTGCCTGCAGAGTTGCCTGTGCATCCAGAGCTTTCCAGCTTTTATTCCTTGAAGTGTCAGAGGACTTACTGCCAGCATTTGTCTTACTTCACCTAGACAGCAACTTACTGAGGGGCAGGGGGCAATGGGGTATTTCATATCCATGTCAGGTACATCTTGACATCAGAGGACGATTTGTTTTCGGGAATTCTCCATTCCATTTCAGACTTAAAAGATGTGTGCCTGAAGAGGTTTCTTCTCAGGGATTCACACGCCCTCCAGTGTGAATCTTTCCATCCTACTCCATTTTCTGTGCCTTTTTGGGGGAAATCAATATTTTGACTTCTTGACTTGTCCTTTCCCTGATTCTACAGCATCTAATTTGCCTGATCCCTTTCCTATCTTTACCTGGCTAATCTCAGCTCTCATTTAAATTCAGTGGTTCATGGCCTGCCATGCTACCCAGCCTGTGATTACAGATGCTGAAGTTGATGACCTGTTTTATTGTATATTGATTTCAGAATGGCTTGAGCTCTGGTTCTGCAAAACTTTTTCACATGTTTTTTTTTTTGGGGTAGTTCTGGAGTTGTGTCAGAAGTAGCCACTTATTATCCTTATGCTTTAGATGTGTGTTGCCTGATTGTTTAATGAAACCTTACGTGTGTTTTTCTGCATACAGGGCTGGGGATATCCATTCTGGTGGATTTTATTTCTCACTCTGGTGCTTGCCCAAAACCAAGCATGTCCTGAACATGCAGATGGAGTATAGAGGCTTTGTCCAGGATCTTGGTCACTTAGGGGCAAACAGTTAATGTGCTCCAAATGCTTAGCATGAAAACCCTGAAGCAGATCATGTTGCACAGAGTGGAGAGCTGGCAAGAGGAAAGCTGCCCAGAGCTTTTAGGGCAAATGAACTGAGATTGTTGCAAGCATGTCTGTGTTGGGGCTGGAATGATCAGAGCAGGAAAGCTCTAGGAGTCATTTCATGGCTGAGTTAAACACAGATGAGGCTTTGCTCGCCTCCTCCACAAAGCACCTGTGTCTCCATGCCTCAGTGTCCTGGACCTCTTTGCTTGCAGCATGTGGTGTGCACACACTTTTCCCCTTTCACCTTTCCTGCCTTTTAGCTTCTTAAAACCCTCTGAGCAGTATTTCCCCCCAGTCCTCTCCTACTGGATAAGAATAACTAATTTTGACTTAATTGGGTAATTATTTGAGTTTAAGTGATTGAGCTTTTTTCCTCTGTAAATATGAACAGGTACAGCTCCAGCCTCTGTGATGTAGAATAAGAACTACTCTTTATGGGAAGATGTTAAAATTTTATGCTGATTGAAAAGTTTTCCTTTTCCTCATCACCCTGACCACTTTTTTTTCAAAATTCTCCTAAATTGGAAGGTTTGGATTTGAGCTGTGTGTCTGTGTGGGAAAAAGAATAAGAGAAATATAATGCCTGGCTTGTGGCACCAGGAAAACTGATTCCTTCCCACCCCTACCTTTAAACTGAAACATTCTTGGGTTTTAGTTGTTCTGGCAAACCTGAAAGGATTCACCCCTCCCCCTGACCTCCCTGGCATGCAAGAATTGCTGGCTTATTGAAAAGTCATTTTCTGTCACATATTCTAATGGAAAAGCTTAGATAAGCTCTGATTATATATGCATTTTTTAAAAAATAATAGTTGTTTCTGAAAACTCTGCCAGTCACGTCTGAAAATGTATTGGGATTGGCTTTGGCAGTCATGAAGCTTAAAAAATAGAAAGGAGATATTTCTAAAATAGCAAAGCCTTTCTTGCTTTGCATCATGATTCTTCAAACGTTTGCTGCTCATTGGTGTGTATCTAGACTTTTCACCACTGATGACAACTGGAACCTTTACTTAAATCACTCTTACATCTCCCCTGGTGGTAGAGTGTGAGGTTTCAAGAAGAGAAAGCCCTAGATTCTCTAAGGTTTTACATATCTTTTTCCATTGGTGTTGCAACTCTTTGGTAGATTTCTTTGTGTAGCCTTGAAACTGGCCTGGTCAGCTTGAATCTGCTTGTATTTATTTCTTGTTCCTGTTTCTCATATGCCAGCATTGATTTCATGTCAAGCATATTTTGTTCAGAGGTGTTGAAGACACCTTTAAGGAAAAAGTCTAGAGTGATGATGAAATGAGGACACATAGTATCTAGCTGAACTCATCCCCACAGCAAATACTTTGAAGCTGCAAAAACTTGGATTGAAATTCAGATATCAACCTTTCTGTTGCAATATTTAGTAAAAGGTGAAAGAAGTATATAATTTGAGAAGGAACCAGAATATTTTGGGGTGGAATCATGCAACCTGCTTCTCCAGTTTGCAGCCTGCTATGTTATTTGATCACAGTTCCGTATAGTTTTAGGCAACTTGGATGCTATGGGTCTGTGCCCTAGGAGCTGTGCTGCCTGTCTCCTTGCTTATCAAGTCTCTTTCTTTTAGTTGTGATTGTTGTGACTGTCTCATCTCTGAGGGCTTGTTTAGTACTCCTTTGTAACTGGTGCTATGATGAAAGCAATGGGCTTGTTCTCACTTGGCTTCTTACCTCATACTCCTCATTGCAGATTAAGGACTGAGCTTTAAGATTGGGACAATTTCTTGTTTTTCAGTAGAAAACTGCAGTCATAAGGGGCACAAGAAGAGGTTGTTCAAAATACAATTCATCACCAAAAATAAACCGAGAAAACAAACCCCAAAATCCAAACCTTATTGCACTGGAGGTGCAATCACTAAGTCAGCTGAACAGGTTTAACTTGTCTACAGCCCTAGAGCTGACTAATTAAGACAGATATTTCTATCTTAAGAGAGCCATAATAATTCAAAGAGGACATAGATGACACTGTCACAGGATGCCAGATGGATAAACACTCTGGTGTGGCACAGGAGCAAATGCACTGCAAGCCAGGTGGTTTGGCCACTCCACAATCAGAAGGCAATGTTTTCTGGTAGGTTTTGCAGAACCAAAGGCTTGTAACAGAAAGGTAGCTAGCATAAGTGAGATCCCACTATGAAAAGTGATTTTGCTTTGCTAATGGGAAAAGACTTAGCAACGAGGGAACCTGGAGCCTGTCTTCCTGGTTCTCCTCGTTGCCTGACTCTGGGCACATGTGCTAGAGGATCTGTTCTTGGAACAGTTCTTTCTATCCTGTCTGGGACCTGTGATATCCAGTTTTCTTTCCTGAAGCTTCTTGCTGTTCTAATCTCAGTGCAAAGACTGAGAAATCCTTCTCTGGTAGTGGAATCTATGCCAAGCCTTCAAGAATCTGTCATGCATTGCAGCTCTTCAGATGTGCATCGTTGGATTTCTTTCCTCCTTTACCCCTTTTTAGCATCCCGCACTGCCCCATTATGCAGACTGAGGGGAAGATGCATGTTGTGCATGTTCCACTGTGCCACCAGGCTGCAACCCCCTCCTCCTCACCCCAGCCCGCAGCCCCCCAAGAGGCCTTTGTCCTCCTGTTGAGAGCAGCCCCTGTCCCACTGTTCCCACATGGCACACCCTCCCTGGCAGCCCCCTCCCCATTCAGCGGTTTGGGCTGAAAGAACCTTGGCTAATTACGCTGGACTGAAAATTACCACTTTGCTGTGTTCTCCTGCTGCTGGGCGCATTTGTGTGGGGCCTGTAGTTAAGAGGGAACAAAGCCCACCCCCGTGGAGCCAGGCAGGCCCCAAGTGTGAAGCTACAGGTACAAGCAACAGGGGAATGAAGGGAATAATTACCAGCTTCTCCAGGTGAAAGCCCCGTTCAAACTTCAATAAGCCAATTAGGGGCCAGGGTGTGTGTTGAGGGGAGAGTCTCCTGCACCTATAAGTGATTCCCACCAGGCAATTAACTGAAATCATTTCGGGGAGGGGAGGATAAGAAATAGCTCTTAGAAATTGTCTTGGGATGAGGGGGGAGCAGAAACAGCATGACTGCTGCAGTGGTCCTCATGTGCTCCAACCTCCTGGCTCACTGTGTGGCCCAAAAGTGTTGGTGGGGACAGGGGGAAAGGGAGGAGGAAGGGAAAATGGCAAAGAAAAAGGAATCACTGGAGCTTTACACCTGGGCAGCCTTTGAGAAAGCTAGGGCCAGAGTTCAGGGCTTCTTGTAAGGCTGTGTGTGGGCCCAGAGGACTGGGCTTCAGGGAGATGAGGGTTCCAGGAAGGGTGGGGGTCAGGTGTCTGCCCTATGGGTGCTAGGGGGGAAGAATAAAGGTGTTGAGCCACAGGGAAGTGATTGGTAGAGGATATGAAGGCTAGTGGTAAAAGTGCAGGTGGGTGAGAGCTGAGATCTGCCTGAGATGATCCATAGGTGCCCTGCCTTATCCCAAGAGCGGGTGGTGTCCAGTGTCTAAGATCTTTGCATGCATCTCATAGAGGGACAGTGTTCAATTGGGTCAAAAAAAACAATGTACTGAGCAAAGATGGAGAAGTTGCCTTACACTTCCCTTGTGCTGTATTGCTAATGGCATGTGCTGTAGTCTGAGGGTAGGGCCCACTATGTGGTGGGTACCTGGCAGCAATATTGTGTATACTGTAAGTTCTGACTGGAGGAGGGCAAGAGTAGAGGTTGCTGCAGATGACTAAGTGATGTTGGAAGGAGAAGCACAACTCTCCAGATACCAGCTGTGGTTACTTCACCACTAGCTTCTCAAAGTGTGAATGTAACCTTAGTAGCACCTTTCTTTGCCTTTCTAATGTTTTAACTTCTGAGAAGTAAAAATGCCCTGTAAGGCTTTGTTCTGGTTGCTGATAAGCTGAAGTGAGTCTTCTGTAAAACTTCTTTAGTTCAAGAATCTTTCTTTTTTTTTTTTTTCCCCTCTCTGTGATAACTGTAAAAATTTGAGCATTGGTTGGGGATTAAATTGGGTTTGAGAATGCAGGAAGTTCTCATACAGGAAACTATGTACAGACCAACCACTCCATACCTGGTAAACCCTGAGTCTGGGGAAGGAGGAAGGGTAATGGAAGAGTGTTGGACATACCATGCTAGTAAGTATTTTACGCCTGCAAAGGTATAAAGACTGAAAAGCAATGACTGCAGTGTGGAGGTGTCCAGTTTGGGTACCAGCTAATAATCAACTTGCTGGAGTAGAGGGGAATTCTTCTGCTATGCTGGGAATTGGATCTTTGGAGATACAAAAGGCTTATTATATCCTCCAGCCTGCACGTCTCTGAAGTCTAGAGGAAGACATGAAGGTAGAAGCCAAGAGAGAGGGCTGGAGCTGACCTTCTCTCTGCTCTGAGATATACAGTAAATGATGTGGGAGACAATGACGTGAGCATTTCTTCTCTTAAATGTGCTGGAGTTCTGCCTCAAATGTGAGCCTTCTCTGTTTCAACCCAGCTTCTTTACAGTGCCCTTCAGTACAAAATGCAAATGCCTTCTTTCTGGGGACCGCTTCCCAGTTGTCCACTTGGGGCTCAAGGCAACATGTAAGTGAGTTATTGGCCTGTCTGCTGGTGCCTGTGTCACTGGTCTTCTTGCCAGAACACAGCAATTCCTATTTCAAACATTGAGGTGTTCATGTAGTCATATTTACACATTTTCTTTTCTTTCTGTGCTGAGACCCTGGTGGGGTATCCATGAGGACTAGGCAGAGCTCTTCTGTAGCTTCTCTGTGTGCTATTTACGATGCATATCTGGAACAGAGTTCAACCCTGAGCTGGCTGATGCCTTGGGACACACTATGGCATGCACATGAGGCTGAAGGAAGCAACTGCAAACATGCCAACACTTTCTAGTCTGTTTGTGGAACAAGTCTGGTCATTTGCCTCCAGCTGCAGGTTCTCTTTGGCAACATTATTCAGTGCTGAACAAAGGTGAGGCTTATGCAGCTGTGGGTCTCAGTTGCTCAGGTGAACTCAGTCCTGTTATTGAGTTGAAATACAGGAATATTTTACATGTATGCAAGCACTTGAGCCCAAATGTAAGCTCAGCTCTAGAGCACATCAGAAGTTCTTTTTATGATAAATTTGGATTAGCAGTACAGGAACCTGAGCAGATTATCACAAGCAGACTTCTGAAATTAGACTTCGGCGAGGTAAAGGGTGTATACCCTTGAGCCTAGAAAAGCAGCCAGCAATGCAAATAGGAAACGTTTAAGTTGGTATGATACATCTTGTCTTCTTTTCCTTGCACTAAAGGTCTGGATCTGGAGCACTGCATGGCAGAATGCAGGAGGAGTACAGTACTTGGGACAAGAAAGACAGCAAGGCTCTTGAGGACTGAGGAGCATGGAAAGAATTAGTCTAGAGCCAAAAGCCTGAGTGATATTGCAGGGAAACTGAATGCAACTTGCACTTGCTATTTCAGGTTTTGTACAGTTAAGTGTTATCAGCCTCTTTAGCCTTTTCAGTCCCATCTTCTTCTAAATAGATTTCGACTCCCCACATTTGCTGTTCTGTGAAGTTATTATTTTGGCCTGTTAGTAATGGCCAGACTTTCAGTGCGACTGCCGTTTCCTGCCAATTTTTTTTTTTAGTTTATTGTTACTGAGCTGTCAGCATATAATCCACCTGTCCTGACTGACTTCTACTTGGTTCAATTTTCTGGTTATCCTGCAAGAGGGACGAAGTAGCTAGTGGAATTTGTGTGGGGCAGTATATACCATTGGGTGTGAAGGGCCAGCACCAGGAATGTGTGCACACGCAATCTTGGCTTCATCTAGCATTGCCTGAGTGATAGGTGCATGGGACTTTTTGTACATTTGCACATAAAAACTGATGCTGCACTTTTTCTTTCTTCTTCTGCAAGTGCAATGCTTCTGGGGAAGGAGCATCTGCTTCCCCATACTGTTTCTATCTCTCTCTCCTGTTGTGTTCATCTGCTCTGTCAGAGAAGCTTGGTGCTGGAGGTGCTGAAATTCACTGTGCAGTTTTATACCCCCTTCTCTCCCCTTGAGAATGTTGTTACTGTTACATCTGTTCTGCAGCCTCCTGGGCTCTTCAGCAGGGGCTCCATCAAGTTTGTGTGACCTTAGCACTGTATTCATGCTGGAGGAGTTACCTTCCTTAATGATGTCAACTGATGAGGTTAGCGGGATGCTGGCGACTGCGATAAGACATGACATGTTCTAATGATTCGCCTTAGCGAGCTGTGTGCGTGTGTTGGGGGGGCACAGAGGGGCTTAGAGAGGGGAGGTGGGGGCCCCACAGGTGCCGACAAAGACTTTGACCTTTGCTGCTATAATATCAGTGTTTCACAGGCAGGGCGGTTCGGTAACCCACTTTCAGCCCATCAAAAATTGATTTAATTGCAATTTTTTCCCCCAATTAGGAGCACTGGAGCTTAACTAATTGGAGTAATAGAGAGTAATAAGGCTCTGATAAAAAGCCTTCCTCTGCCTCCTTTGTATCTTGTGTCATCGCCTGTCAGAGGTCAGAGAGCTTGCATATTCTATTAGGCAGAGTTGCCTTCATTTGTACAAATTAGTTTACCCAACAGTAATTAAAATGCCAGTGCGGGTCGGGGAGAGCTGAATACAATTGATGGGCACGTTGGTGAAGGATTTGACAGCTCTGGTGGCCTCCCTTGCCAAAGCGTGTCAGTGCTGAATCAAAGGCTACACAAACCCACAGACCCGTGTGTTTAACCTGCGGCACCAGCAGCACCAACTGCTTTCTCTCCTCTATTCCACCCTCCATTTTGGACTTCCTTCCTCTTCTCCTTCTTTTCTCATCCAACTTGAGACTTTTCAAAAGGATGTTTCCCATCTCTGAGGAGTTCTTTCTGTTGGTCACTTTTCCTAGCACTACTGCTAGTCCCCTCATCCCATCTCCCTCAATGCTCCCCCACTTCTCCCCCCCCGCCTTCTACATTCCCAGCTGCAGGGCTCTGTCAAGTAATAACTTCTTTGTTTCCCGGTCCAATGAGTCTCTGTATATAATAGTCTCCAAAATGGAACAACGATGTCCAATTCCAGAGGGTGGGGGAGCATGCAAGGAGAAAGGAACAGGCTCTTGCACGTGTCAGGCAGATTCTGGGTTCAAAATCTCCAAACAGCAGAATAGGACTTGCGAAACAATCTGTTTACAGTACAGGGAAAGGGTGCAAACCTTGGGCACGCTGGGAGAGAAGAGGATGGAAAAGACCTTTTTTACCCAAGTTCCTTCAATGACTTTGCATTACAGGATTCTTAGCTTAGGCTTACTCTGAAAATTGGGTGCAGTGAGAAGGCTTCATGTGGGATGTGAGACTATTTCCAACCCTCACGACAAACAGCATCTTTTAAAAAAGACTGATGTACAGCTACCTCTCTCCCATTGGTTCGACCACATCTGGCAATGCATCTTTCCAGCATGGGGTAAAGAGGGATGCTGCAGGTGGGATTGAGCTAGTATTTTAGGAGCAGGCATGAGATTGTTGCAGCTGTACTACTATGTTGGCTTTCCTGGTTTTAGCTGCTGAGGAATCCCTGTGAAAACAGTGCATGCTGCTGTGGAAGTCATAGAATCATAGAACCATTAAGGTTGGAAATGACCTTTGAGATCATCAAGTCCAACTGTCAACCCATCACCACCATGCCTACTAAACCATGCCACATCTATACATTTCTTGAATACCTCCAGGGGCAGTGACTCCACCACCTCCCTGGGCAGCCTGTGCCAATGCTTGACTACTCTTTTGGAGAATAAATTTTTACTAATATCCAACCTGAACCTTCCCTGGTACTGATTGAGGTTATCATCTCTCAATCTTGCTGGTTATCTGGGAGAAGAGACTGAAGTCCTACTGTGTTGTGTATTTTTCCATTAAGAGGGTTGAAGAGAAGCTGTAGTCATGGTACACAACAATTTTCACAAGACAAGGAAAGCATAGTAGGGAAAGAATCTCTGCATCTTCTATCCCATCTGAAACTTGAACACAGAAGTTTTTATGTAGTGGGTGGATGTATCTGGTCAGTGTCTGCATATACCAGTAACATACTTGAGACACGGATCATCCATGTGGTAACACATATAGGTTATCTTCTGTTTTCTTCTTCCAGTCTAGTCTCTATTCAGTCTCTGACTCTCAAAAGCGCTGGAAGACAAAATAAATGACATATACTGAGCTAGTAAGTCTTCAGCTGTTTTTCTTGTATACCAGTTTTTCAGCAACTCAGTTTGAGTTATTTGTCTTGGGCAGCTGGCCAGACCAGTTGTCAAGAGGTTGGACTTTCCTAGTTCACAGGTTCTTGCTGCACGCTGTGTACTTCCTAAGACAAAAAGCCTTGCTAAAGGTAAACTGAAGGAAGCAAACCTGGTGGTAGGTTTCAGCTCTGTTTTCAGAGGCTTTGAACATCCATAGCTCCAATTTGCATATTGTTTCAAATCTACCAAATCATACTTGTGTTGCCCTTCTGCTTGGTGTGAAGCTGTCACCTCTGTGAGGCTCCTGTTTTGGGAGGTCTGAAACTGTCTGCAGACTAGACTCAAGGTGAGGGGCCCTGTATCATACCTGGGGATGCAGCTTTCCAGTTCCATTTGCTCCAAGGCTTTGTCAGTTACCCATTTGCACTGCTTCTTTGTGCAAGTCTTGTGAATGCTGCTCTTTAATCCTGGCAGTGAAGATGCCCAGCTCTTCTGGGAGAAGTCTTATCTTTGCTTGCTAATGGGCTCCAGCCTGTTAAAGATAAGGCCTGCAAACCTGATCCTGCTGAAGTATGAGACAAAATTCTTGTTGACTAAATGGAGGCAGCTTTACTCAGAAGAGACTTGTTTGTGGCCCTGAGGCCTGTATGTGATGCTGAAGAGAAATCTCTTCATCTAACACTATTTTTTTGGGTGGGGTGGGGGTTGAGGGTAAGAACTGAGGAGGGAAAGCTGAAGTCCAGGACTGACAGCATGAGCAGGGATTAGATCTTGCCGTTCCTCCCACCTTTTTCTCCCTGTTGGTGTGCCTCCATGCTAATTTAGACCTGTAACAACCATCAAAGCCTTGCTGCATACCTTCTGCACAAAGGGGTCTGTCTCCCACGTGAGGGCGTTCTCTGCTGGGACAAAGTCAGTTTGTCCCCCAAAAGAAAAATCTTAAGCACCCAATTGCCTGCTTGACTGACTCCCTGACTGCTATTATGTTTCTAACCACGGTAATTGGCTTTAGTAGTTATTAATGGATTATGTTGGGAAGGGAGGGACAGAATCCAACACCTAGCTTTGTAGATGAGGGACTCCCTGACATAAGTGCTGCTTTCCAGACATGGGGTATGGCTCGTGAACTGTCAGAATGTCTTTTTGGCTTGTTTCCTCTGAGACAGGAGATGTTTGCAAGAGGGGGAATCTCGTTCTTGGTGGAGGGAAGGCAGGTATTGAGCAGAAACCCTGTTTCCAAATGCAGAATACTGCAGGTGACAGCTGTCTGCCTCTTCTGCTCACCATACTTGACAGAGCTGCTTCAGCCTTATGATTTCAGGTTGGATACTAGGAAAGACTTATTTTAAGAAAGAATTGTTTATACATGAGAGCAGGCTGCCCAGGGAGGCGGTAGAGTCACCATCCCTGAGGTGATATGGCTCTGAGGGACATGGTTTAATGGGCATGGTGATGGTGGTTTGGCTAGATGATTTGAGAGTCTTTTCCAATATTAATGATTCTATGACTTGGAGAAAGCAATTGCTCAGCTAAAATATGGAGCTGGAAGTAGAAAGAGTACTGAGTTCTTGCCCTTCTTTCACATGGCTCTACTCTGGCCTTGATCAAGTTTGAGTGTATGTTTGCTGCTGGATGCCACGTAATGCTGGTGGGAGTGCTTCTCACAGAAGTCATGGTCTGTGGAAGAGTCCATTCCTGCTACATTAGAGGCCTTGATTTCCAAAGGAAGAATCAATGAAATGTTTTAAAACTGCTATTTTTGCAGACATTACATATTTATTTTCTTATTCTGCTTTCTTCTTTGTCATCCCCTATGTCATGTTTAGGCAAAGCAGCAAGCTGGCTGTTTTTGAAAGCAGGCCGCACTTCCTGCATTTGTGCTATCCTCGTCGCAGTGACTTAAACATAGTTTTGACATTTTATTCTCAGCAGCTGTAGTAAATATGGCTTTGTGAGACATCATTTATAGCTTACTTAGGAATCTTTGTATGAGTCTGTTTCTCTTCTTTACACTGAGTATTGGAAGCTGGCACAAAACAAGCAGTGTGATGTCGATAGCTGTAGCATAGCACCCATGTTTCTGCAGCTTGAGTTTGGAGATTTGATCCTCTCTTATCAATTAATTTGAAGCCAGTGACTGTTTGCCAGTCTCTGGACTCAGCATATGCAGCAGGGACATGGCATCACCCAGAGAGGACTTTATAACGGACCTTGCTAGAAAGTATGAACTAAGCCAAATATTGCTGCCTCTAGCAGAGAGTGTTGAGTACTAGAGAGGGCATCCTGATCCAGCTTTGAAATTGGCCTGACTTTGAGCAGGCGCTGGACTGGAGACCTCTATTCTGTGGTTTGTTAGGTCTGTGATGCTGCAGCCAATTCATGATTGTGCTGGGAAGCTGCCAACACACAGGCACAAGACATGATTGAAAAGTAATGGGGAATTTTCCATGAAGTTTTTCTGCAGCTTATAGCCCTGACTATATATGAAATGTCCCAAGTATGTGCTGTTTTGAAAATGTCATTGCAATTTACAGCTGCTCCTGGTTTAGGCTTTCCATCCACACATGCAAATACATCTTTATGTCCTGCCAGTTCTCTGCAGTTTTGACTTGCTTCAGCTGGGAAGCTCAGCCCAGCTACACTGACAGAGCATCTCCCCCTCTTCTGCAGCTTGCCCTTGTGAAATGCAGTGGAATATGCTGAAGTAGTCTCAAGCCAAAATTCAAAGTGTGCCTTGTAGCCCATTTTCTCTGTCTTGCTCACACTTTCTTCGTAACTTAAGGATTGGTAATTGTTTCTGTTTGCTTGTTTTTAAACAGCTCATTTGTGACAGGAACAGCCTGCTGTGGACACACGTCACCTCTGAGAATCTGGGACTTCGAGAGGTGAGTGGGCATCCAGGTAATGGGGAAGGACTTGGCAAAGGAGAGTGAATATCAATAGGAAATGGAAGGCTAAAGATGGCGTAGGATCATTCCTTTGGTGTGTGTGGGCAAGAGATGTTTAAATATGACATTCAAGGCCAGGCTGGACAAAGCACTGAACAACCTGATCAAGCTGTGAATCTCCCTGTTCATTGAAGGGGAGTTGGACTAGATGACCCTTAAAAAGTCCTTTCCAAATCTAAGGGTTCTATGATTCTGTGAAATATGAGATGTGAGGGCAGGGTGTAGAAAGGTGTGTGATGAAGTGATTTTGGTTCAGCATGATGCAGCTCCACATTTCTCTCCAACTTATGGCACAGTAATCCTTGATATCTAATGAAGCTGCTCTTGTTTTATCTGGTTTCTTCTCACGATTCAATACAGTCAGAACATTCCCATTACACCTTCCTTTGCATCCATCTCAGTTGATGCATCAGTCCAAGCCAGAGAGGAGAGGAGTGACCCTCTGTCCCTCCATTTGCAAACTTGTCCACGGTGTTGAGAAGCCAAATGTGAATGAAGGCTCTACAGCCATCTTTTCCTGGCTGGTGTTTCTGGCAGCTCAGGGAGGTGAGGGTGGCGACAGGTTAGCTACTGAAGTGATTTAGGCATGTTGTCTTCTCTCTGTCTTAATAAGCATTGGAGGTTAATTGCTGTGGCCTCTGATTTGGGGCCACTGAGCAGTTCCTGTCTGGTAAAGGTGCTGACCTTAATGACTGGGGAAATGTTGGGCTCAAATCCTGACGTGAGACTCAACTGCTGACAAATTTGAAACTCTTAGCCTGAGGGTCCTTGTGTAATGATGGACAGATAGCAAATATTTGGCAGGATTATTGAACGGCAGCTCAGCTTTCCACAACTGGTATGCTCTGTGTAGGAGTGGCACAGCACAGATTATCAAGGCAGTGCTGTCAGGATTGAGGAGAGCTGGTGAGGTCTGGGAGGGGAACAGTGACAGAAAGGGCCCAAGGGTTGTCACCAGGGCTGTATTTGGGAAAAGGAGGGTAGAAGGAGATTGGTGTGGATTCGGAGCTGGTCTGAGGACAATTGTCTGCTAACTATAGCTTAGGTAATCTGAGTCAATTACGTCAAATATAAATATAAAACACTTTCTTTCCTTTCCTCTGAAGTAATAAAAGTGAAGAGTTGGCAGAAGATGCATCCTGCAAAGGCTGGGCTAGAGTGGGAAAGACAGCCCTAGTGTTTTAGAAGTGGCAAAGGTTTCTTGGTTACCTAATCCAGTGGTGCCCTTGGTGTGCTCCAGAAGGATACAGGCTGCACTGTGATACCCCTGCCCATCAAATCTGCTGCTGATTCTTCAATAGAGGCATCTGACAGGAGTGAAGAGGTTGGCAACCCTCTCCCCCTGCCCTAGCCTCTTTGACAGGCTTTCCCAAGGAAGCCTGAAGAGATAATAAAGCTGTGTAGAAAATAGGATTAAGGTAATGAACAGGCACAACGGAGTTTGATCTTTCAATAATGTCAAAGCCTGAGTGACAGGCAAATAAAAAAGCCAAGGCAATCTAGGCCACTGGGCCTCTGTTGCAATGGCTGCAGTGTCAAACTTATTCTTCCCTGTTCGCCTGTCACAGCTGGAATGCACCATGCCACTGGGGCTTTTCCTCCCTGGGGATCTGTGCGTGAGCTGGAAGTCTCATCAGCACATGCAGAGCAGGAGGCTGGGTGAGGAGTACTGCTGGGAAACTGGCATGTGAATTTTGATGTGATCATTCATAGTGAAAGAAATATGGAGTTGTCCTTGAAGATCTTGACTTCTCCATAAACTGTTCTTCCCAGCAAAGCTTTAGACTATTTATTAAAGCTTCCAGTGGTTGCTAGCAACCATGTTGGAGAGAAGTGCTGATTTCTTCCCTTGGGGCTTGTGCATGTTGTCTTCCTGCTGAACACTCCTGAATTGGGAGTATGGTGTGGAAACTCAAAATCTTTGAGCTACCCAGGACTGAAAGACTCCTCCTGTGTCCAGTGTGTCCAGTTAATGTCATGCAGCTGAAGCCAGACTCTGCCTCCTAGTTAGGTTTACTCTTTCCTTATGATCATGAAGGGGACAGAGTCTGACCTGCAGAGTCTGACCTGAGGCTGAACATGGCGAGGACTTATTGCTATGAGCAGAATTGAGACAACTTCTCTATCAAAAAATGATGCAATGATGCAGGGGAGAGTGATGCTTAAGATACGTTCTTTAAAACTACAGGATCCTTAATGTTGGTATTTGGTGCTGTTCAAGGCCTCACTCAGTTTATTTAGCTGGTGCATGGCGGTGTGTGCAATGTCTGTGGTATTCTCTTTCCTTGGGTAGGTGGTCTTTTTCTCCAACAGCTGAGAGATGGAACATGCTACAAAAGGATTTAAAGCTTAAATAACCTTTTGTGTACTGATCTTCTTAGTTCCAGGCCAGATAAGTCCTTGGCTGGTGCTTGTAGCTGTTGGTCATGGTGTATTTTCGTATTTATGACCTTCGCTGTTCCCTGACCCTGGGGCCCCTCTGAGAGAAAAGGGTTAATGTCTTCACCTGAAAACGTGTTCTGGGCACTGAGAAAGGTTGGTTGGGTTTAGAGGCAAAGAAATTTTTCAAGGGGAAAGGAAATGCTTCTTGCTGCATCCCACCCCCACAACTGTCTTTCATTTCTAACTCTGCTTATGATGGCGTTGGATCAAAGCTAGAACAGGCAGCAACAAGCAATTGTCAAAGGGAGTCTAAAGCAGGGGAATGACCGCGTAATGCCAAGACACTGTCTCTGATGGCTGAAATTCCAGCTGCTGCTACACCTGGCCCTTTCTCCTGTAATAAGAAGGATTTTTTTTCTTTTGCTTTTGAAGCTGACTAGCTACACCTCTGGAGGACATATCCCACAGATGCTACATTGTGCCACCTCTTCGCTTTTAGATGTGGGGAAACTACTGTGCACTTATTGCTACTCAGGATCAAGGTGTGTTTGTTGAGAGGGCTGTGAATAACTTAAATGATTAGAGGTCTGTACAGGAAAGGAGAACTATTAGTAATACAGGCCACTGGATATCAGCCTGTGTCCTTGCAAGTATCAGGTCTTGTTGACTTCTGGGCTTCTTGCAAGTTCCCTTGCCTTTCTGCACCAGTGGGGGATGTGGGGGCAGCTGCCTCTCTTTCTGATCATGCACCTCTGCTCCCGCTGGAAGTGCACCTGCCTTTCTCTTCCCAGACCTTCCTGTCTCATCTGCCAGTGCTAGTGTGTGACTTAGCATAAGAGAGATCATTAATGGCAAGCAAGAGAGAAAGAACAGAATCTGAAGAAAATTTCCTCTTTCTCTTCCCACCTCTAATCTCCTTTGGGAGTCTAACGTAACTGCCTGGGAGATAAGGGTGACACTTCTGGAAGTCAGCATTTGTCCTTTGCCTGCAGCGTGCTGTTGCTCCCCAGTCTGTCATGGTTGTCTGCATGTCTTTACGTGCAGAGAGACAAATGCCCCTTTCTCAGAGATGCTCCTTCACAAGGCAGAGTCTAGATGTCACTTTGCAGCAGCTCTTGGAGCTGTTATGCTAATGATGTTTGAAATGGACCAGTGTTGCAGTATGGCAGCACTTATGCTGTAAACACTTGGAATGCACAAATCCTACCTCATCCTTTCCTGTGACACAGTGTGACAGGCACAGGGCAGGAGAGCCTTTGTGTAAACTCAGACAATGTTAACTGTGCCCTGCAAACCTCCTTTACCTTTTAAATATCCACTCTTTGTCCATCTCCTCCCCTCTTTTGAAAGCATTTTTGCTAGAGTGGTTTCTTGTTTTTCGGGTGTGTTTTTTCTTCTTCTTCTTCTTTTTTTTTTTTTCTTTAAGAGCCCTCTAATTTCTCGTTCAGTTTTTCTCCCTCTCCTGAGCCCTTTGAAAGTGGCTTTACGCCGTCACTGACACCAAACTGACACTTTGCGTTTCCCCACTTCTTGTCCCTTTATGGCAACAGATGTTGAAATTTTGTATCCCTTTTATCTGTCCCTCTTTGCCCTCTTCCTGTAATTAGGTTTCCCTTGTTAGCAGTACAAAGTGGCCCGGTTTGCTGCCTGGCCTTTTGAGCCATTGTGTCTGAGCACATTTTTTTCCTCCTCTTTCGGAAGAGTTCCTTCCCCCTTAAGTAATAGGCAGGGTGTGGGCCAGAGCTGTGGCTTTTTCTTGTTTCTTTGTTCTCCATTTATCTCTGCCACCTTTTTCAAAGGGATGGGGAGAAAAAGACAGAGAGTGCGTGGAAAGGGAAGATACAGTGTTTCATTTCTTGACCGTCAGGCTCCCCTGATCTTCAGGTGTTCAAGGCAGGTGCCTTTGATGTCTGCATGTTTTGGGGTGGTGGGAGGTAGAGGATTCCTGAAAGTGGCTTGGGAGTGGAGGAGAAGGGAGATTCAGGTGTGTGGCTGGTGCCTCAGCAGAAAGGGGTGGGCTGCTGAGCAGGTTGGTAATCTGTATTTGCCTCTCATGCTATTGCATTGTGGTCTGTAAGAGGCAGCATTACCAGCATAAGCTGGTAAGGCTGAAGGTTGTGTGAGCTTGCTGCTGCTTCATCTCTGGTATGTGTTTCCATGGGACCCTTGCTAGGTTGCAAGCAATCTGTCTGTGAAGTAAGGTGGGCAAGAATTAGTTGCTGTCTCTCAAATCTCAGTGTATGTTGATCTGCATCCACTTTGGTAGCTCTTAAACCAATTGAGTGAAGGAACCTGAGCACAGTTGTCAACACGGAGGGAGAGCTTTAAAGCTTTTGCTCCCTGTACTGTTCTTAAGCAGCAAGTGTAATGTGACAGCTGCCTGCTATGTAGCACTGGTTGTGCACTGTGCACCGTAAGTGCTAGGTCCTGCAAACGTGGATCCAAAGCAGACTTTGGTCCTGGCTCCATTGTGTACTTAGTGGGTTTAAGGGCTGAATTCTTTTTCTGACTGCTATATGAGGTTTATAAGCTGTTTGGGGACTAATGGTAGAATCTGATTGCTACAGGTGCTTTCCTGTTTAAATCCAGTCCTTGTTGTCTTTGTGTCTTATCAGTCTCAGATTTTCTATACATGGAAGTAAGTAAATGAAATGAAGATCTGCAGAAGTAGCTCTTGGTTATAAAATGTGCTAAATATTTTATCAGAAGCTTTTTTTGTAGAAGCTTGGTCTAAAATGTACAAATGTCGTGTTCTGAAGTGAGTTCTGTAGAAGAGTGCTCTCTTCAGAGCTTTTAACTTCAAGGTTTAAACAAGTTTGAGACCCTCTACAGGTCCTCACAGGGGAACAGAGGGGCAGCACTGATCTCTGCTCTCTAGTGACACCCACTCTCTGGGAACAGCATGGAGCTGCATCAGGGGAGAGTCAAGTTGAGAATTAGGAGAAGGTTGTGCACCAGAGGGTGGTGGGCATGGAACAGGCTCCCCAGGGCAGTCATCACAGCACTGAGCTGCTGGTGTTTGAACAGTGTTCTCAGACACAGAACTTGGATTTTGGGTGGTCCTGAGTGGAGCCAGGAATTGGACTCGATGATCCTTGTGGGTCACTTCCAGCTCGAAGTGTTGTATGATTCCAATTTAATGACAGAGGTTTGGGTGAAGGGGAGCAAACAGACTCAGAACTGAAGTTCCTAAATCAAAAGAAAAGGTAACTGTCTCCAAAAAGGGTGGGGAGTCTGCTTCATCCAGGCATTAAAACTGGATTTATTTAGTCACAGAGTAGTGGATGGATATCTCAGTGGGACCAGGAAAGATGAGTGGTAGGAAATATTCTGGCACTTATAATAGATTCACAGGATTTGGGGGACAGAAGAATGACAATACCACACTGTAAATGAAGAATCCCTTCTCTTGCCCTGCTTTTCTGTGGATTTATCACACAAATAATCTTTCTTGATGAAAACATTCTTTCCAGGCTTTGTATGAAAAAGGCACCACGTTCTTTTTAGGCTTGAATTTCTTTCTTAGTATCTCTGTCTTGGCTGAACAAAGTCCTTAAATCACAGTAAGTGATTCAAAACTTGTCCAACAGTGAGCTAAACTGCTTTCTGAGCTGTGCTTGCCTCAGATAAGTGAAAGCAAATGTGAACCTTTGACTGCCTCCTCTCAGCAATGGGATGATCCACAGTAACTGCCCTTTCTCAGATAGCTTCTTATTCTCTTTTTCTGGGGCAATCCTGCTTATTTATTGCTGTGCTGTTTCCTCTTCCCCTCCACACATGACTTTGTCTACTCTTTTTGAAGCATTGGTTTTGAGTATTCCCATTAATATGTACTTTGGTTAAGTGAGAACAGAAGCATGCCTTCCTGAAATTCGAGGGAAAGGGGTTTGTGATGTGACAGTTTGAAGTCTATCATAGGGACATTTTAGTCTTCAAGCACACCCATTCTTGATCTGTTCATATTAAATTAGTTTTGCACAATGACTATCATGTTTCTAATTTTGTGCTCAGAACCATTCCCTCTGCAGTAAGGTCAGCAGAATGGGGAGCTCAATTGTAGATCTAGGCAAAGGAAGAGCAGGTCCCTCTCCTTGGGAACGGCTTGTGCTTGTGACTTGAGAAGCAAGACTAGAGGCAAACTGTTCTCTTGCCTTCAGGCATGAATTAATCCTTTGACAAGGCTGCAATGAAATTCTTACCCCAGTTCTGCAGCTCTAAACTGTGGGATTAGTTTCCCTTGCTCTGAGATCTCAGACCTTGTTGGAGGCAGGATGCCTCCAACTACTTGAGCCAGTGCAGGAGGAGGCTCACTGCTATAGGGTGCCTCTTAAGTAGCTTTCTCCTGGATGAGGGCTCCTCTTAACAGTTTTGCTGTGGTCAGAGCACTGTCTCTTGGTTTATAATGAATAGTTTCTGTCTGATCTGCTTGCAATGTATTTCCTGTGGTATGCATGCATTCTCAAATCAGTTTTGGGCCTTGTGATTCTTTTTACTTTTTAACATCATTTTTCTCAACCTTTTGTCATGTAAGCTGGATGTTCTCTGCCTTCCTTTTGTTAAGAGGACTCTGGTGCATCTTAACCCAGAAGCAAAACACTTGTAAGAGGAAGAACATACAGGTATTCATCTGAGATCCTTTTCTCCCCACTGCAGTTGTGATTCTCTCGCACTGCGGTTGAGCGTGAGGCCAGCTCCTGCCCTTTGGATGTTACATGTCCAGGGCATGCTGTGGCCTTTGCACTCCTGTTCAGGCGTATTTATGACAACTTTACAAGGCCCTGAACAATTGGAGAGCGCGGGTGGGGGCTGGACACTCCAAACGCATCAATCAGTTTCATCCTTCTGAGCCAAAGCAAAAGCAATCTTTATTTTTCCCTGGGTTGAGAAAGAATCAACAGAGGCAAGAGAGAAGAATGGGAAGGGGTGAATGAGGAACCCCCTCTGCCACTGGCTAGTGGTAGCTCATTTAAACAGATGGCTTTGTTTTGATTTGGACTCTCCATTTTTTTGTCTCCCCACTAAAGGAGACCTGCAGAGCTCAGTCCAGAAAGGGAGCAATACAGCCTCCTGTTCCCACACAAGTGGGGCGAAAGGCGAGAGGCTTTGAGAATTCCCTGCTTCTTTTCCTTGCCTTCCTCTTTTTCTCTTCCCTCAAGAAATCACAGTTTGAGAGAATTCCCCCCTGCTCCTCCCGTTGGAAAGAAAGACAGAGAAGACATTCTTGACATTCTTTGCAGAGAAAAGGGGTTAAATGTCTGAATTTGGGGGTCACCATGTTATACAAATTGCAATCTAATCGTTTTTACAAGAACACACGTGTGCTGAGAAAAGGAGCCATGGACAAGAAAGAAAAGGGGACAGACAACTTTTTTTTGTCCTATCTTTTTTTTTTCTCTCCCCCCAAGGTTTTGGACTATTGTCATGTCCTGTCTCTCTACCCTCCTCACCCCCGAGAGGGAGAACATTGGTTTTATAGTTAAATTGGTCCGTAAAGCAGAAGGGCTTGGTGCCATTTCTGTTTGTTTTCCCAAATAAAAGCCCCAGCAGGGTCTCTTTTGCACCGTTGTGGCTTTATTTGAAGAAACTGGCTTTTTCCCATAGCCCAGCGTGTCAGTTTATCCTCTGAACTTAACCTTACGGGAACCCGCACAACAAAAACTCACAGGGTCCCCGAGCTGGAAAGGTAAAGAAATTGTATCTTTTTATTGGACCATTTAAAGCGTGTGTGGGCCAATTCAGAGAAAGCAGAAGAAAAGAAGGCAAAACTCCCCTCTTCTGTCTCTTCCCCCCCGAAATAATCTCAAACCATCGTTGGTGTCATTCCCCCCTACTGCCTCAAGGCCCTTCAGCTGTGCTGGGGAAGCTGAGAGAGGCATTTTTCCTGAAAATCGCTTAAAGTCACTTATAATGGCATCTCAGAGCCATTTCACATGGAGGTCACCCCCAGAATTCCCCAGTGCTATCCACACCTCCCTGCAAGAATTAGTAACCTTGGCCTAGTGCCGAAGTAATCTTGGGGTAGGACAACTCTGTGAAAAACAGCTTTGCCAAATAGCTCTGTTTCTCCCTGTGTACATTTATAGATGTTGCTTAACCAAGCCTTTCTCTCCTTAGCATAACTTGCTGCATCCCTTGAGTGTCCTAGCCCCAGGTGCAAAGCACCTGGAAGAGATGACAGTTTAGCCCTTCCCTTCAGTTTTGGTGTTCTCTCCAAATTGGATGACGGGGGTTGTACAAATGTTGCACTCCAGATAATTGTCTTTAAATGGGTTTTCTTTCCTTTCTCTGTTTGATACCCTGTTCAAATATCCCACTGTTCTGAATAGAACAGTGCACTTTTCAGTATTTATTTATTTATTTAAGTCAATGCTTCCCAGCTGGCTTGCTGGAAATAGATTTTGATGCTAAAATATGCTTATGGAGCAGTGCTTGGTTTTGGCCTACTTCTGTGCAATGGCTTCTCCTCTCTGATGGATAGTCACAGCTCACAGATGAGGTTTCCAGAGTGAATGAGTTATGTCCTCAAATTCAGGCATATCTGTTTTCAACAGATGTTTTGAATCCAGCAGTTTCCTAGAATGCGTTTAATACTAAACTTATTTGCTGTGTATTTGTGTAATATCAATGCTAGTAAATGAAGTTTGACAAAAATTTAGGGTGGGAAGAAAACTGTGTATTGTTTCAACCCAGCTTTTGGATTGTAGTTCATGTTCATCAGAGATAGCTGGCCAAGACCTGAAGCAATTGGGCAGAGTGCAGGTAGGGAGCTGCAGACTTCTTCAGAGCTCCGTCTGTCAGCAAGGTCTCAGGGAAATTCTGAATTCTTATGGTCATGCAAATGATCATTTTTGCTTGGGAGGCTGTAGATTATTTCAACTTCGTGGTCTTTTTTTGTGCCTCTTTGAGGTACAAAATATGCACTGCCCAAATAAGTTGTTAAAAAAGCTATTGGAGATACACTGGTGTATCTACTGTTTTCTTTATAGCACCTTGATAGGTCATCCTGATCATTTTTGGGTTTTCAGGGAACAGCTGTGGGTTTTGCTCCCTTTGGAAGTGGAAGCTGTTGGGGACTGGGTTTTGAAGGTAGGGAGTAGTTGGGATAATGAGGACTGAAGAATTTGTAAGCACTAACTTTGTGATCCTGTGACTGGTACACCTGTGGTTGCAGAACATTTCCTTCCCAGCAAAGCTCAGCATGGTTGCACATGCTTGGAGGATATGGGGCTAGCTCATGGTGGCCTGGATCCTGGAACTGCTGGCCCAGAGTCACATAATTTGCTAAAAAATGGGAGAAATATTAATCACATTCAGGTCTTTATTTATTTTAGTATACCCATGCCAAAACTTAGCTCTTTCTGGTTTATGTGCCCAGTGTGCAAGACAGTATGATTTTCCCCTGGTGTCAGGTTATAAGCTTTTCACTGTAGCAACTAATGTGTTGCTTCTGTAAACTGCTAAAGGGCTGCTGCTGTAAGTAGGGGCTGGACCTCCCAGCTGAAAGCAGTCTTGGCTGACCTATTCTTGGAGCAGGAGGATTGAACTGATTAACAAACAAGCAAAACAAGGTTTCCTTGCTGCAAAGTGACCTGTATGCATCTATGCTGCTTTTCTGCCTACTAAGGAAAACTAATCCTGGTGGGGATTTTGTTTGTTTTCTTTTCTGTTGTCTAGGCTGGAAGGGAATTGGAGGAACTCCAATTGCTGAGGTACTTGGGTACCACTTGTGGTGAGGTGTGAAGGCATGGTGAAAGACTGGAGCAAGGCACCTGGGTGGTGCTCAGCACAGCGCAGGAAAGGAGAAATCCAGACTCTCTGGTTTCTCCCTGTGGTTCCTTAATGTTTAATACTGATTTTTTTTTTTTCATTTGGAAACATTAACAGCCTGACATTAAAATTTGCTGCTGTCTTGCAGCACTGCATCCTGAAGCCTGCTCTGGGGACGCAGGAGACAAGCTTTCGTGTGGCCAGGCTCAATCTGGATGTAATGGGAGCTTGCCAGAGGTGGGAGCGTGTTAGGAGATCCATTTAAGGCACCTGAGAGGAAGAAGAGGTGCTCCAGCATGTATAAGATCCCTGGATGTTATTCAGCATCCTGCTACCTTTTCTTAGCACAGTGCCTCTCTCGTCTGAGCACAATGCATTTTAAAAGTTTATTAGTAGGGAAAAATGATGGAGGGTAAATAGTACAAACAAGTGTCAGCCAGGTAGCACATGTTCACCAAACGTGCTGCTAGGTAGAGTTGTCTGTGCACAGCCACTGAAACAGCTCATTTCCTATGAGCTGCTCCATGCTTTTCTTCTTGCAGCAAGCAGAGGACTCAGGTTGGGCAATCTGTCCTCTG
Organism: Phasianus colchicus; assembly: GCF_987193195.1. Classification (NCBI taxonomy): domain Eukaryota; kingdom Metazoa; phylum Chordata; class Aves; order Galliformes; family Phasianidae; genus Phasianus; species Phasianus colchicus. The sequence goes on from NC_143443.1 coordinate 23,272,071, forward strand.
CTTCTTTCAGGTAGACCAAGGGCTCATGATTGAGAGAGCAGCTGCTTCCTCTTATGCTTGTCTTCTGACACAAGTCCACACATACAGCTCGTAGGATCGAACAGGTTGCATGGAGGCCTTGATAACTGTATTGTGTCTGTCTGTCTGTCCTGCTGACTGTGCAGAATGGCAGATGGAGTGGATCAGTGTACTTGGAGGGGCAGGGCAGTGCCAGAGCTCAGATGTCCAAACCTGCCACACGCTGTGGTGAAGCTGGAGGACACATCTACTTCAGCTCAGACTGAATGTTTGACCTCCAGATCTACAGGTGCAGGTGCAGAGTTGCAGCTAGGTTGGTCTGTAAGTAACCCTCCAAGGGTTAACGTATTGTGAGAAGGTTGCAAAGGCCTGATGCCTGGAATCCCCTCGATCCCTTGCCTAGAGAAGTACAAAGTCCAATAAGCCAGCACCCCTGGATTCGTGTTGGGGGGGATTAATTCATGCACTTGATGTTAAAGCTTGTCCGAGAGGTTTGCATGGGGGGGCCATTGCTAGGGCTGGTTGGCCTCTCTAAATGGTTGCTAGGGCCCTGGCATCAAGGGCCAATGTAGCTGCCCACAGCCACGGTCACGGAGGGAATTACACAGCCACAAAGAAATTGTTATTCTACATAATCTGCTCTTTGGAGAGTGACTGTGGGGAAACAGGCTGGCCCCAGCATGCCGCCAGCTCTGTGATCATAGAAGCGTGCTGGCTGCAAAGATCGGCCAGGGCTCGCCTTCTGATCTGGGGACACCAGGGCTCGAGGCGCTAATCTGCTTTATCAGCGATTTCTGTCTCCTGACACAAAGGTGTTTACTTGTTTTAACATCTCCTGGGACTCTATTTCTCCTTTTGTGTGGTCTTTATCCCCCGACGAGGGCTTTAGCCCAGATTACAGACAGAATTAAGGCATTTGGCGATGTGCCTCAGAACTGTGTGATGCTGGATCAAGGAGCAGAAAGTAACAAAATAATGGTGGGAAATGCTGGGAGTGACCCCACGGCGGGGTTCGTGCTGTCGGCTTTCAGGACCGCTTCATTGTCCTGAGAACCAAGGGCCTGTTGGAGACGGTGGCCGTGTGGCAGGGTTGGAAAAGCAGGTGCTTCGAGGTTTATTGTGTCCAGCATGTTTGATGTAAAGGGTGTGAGGAGGAGGCGGAGGAAGAAGAGGACGGTTTGCAATAGGTGGCCATCTCCAGCAGCTGGGCAGATTGTCCCCTCTGTTCCTGAGAGTCTGCTATGGACAGGTGTTGTTAGCTGCTGAGGTGGGTGGAGAGTTAGTGGGGACAGACTGTGGCCTGTGCCCTAGGCAGTGTGTAGTTTCATGTGACCGAGTTTCATGTGGCCTCAAACTTCTCCCAGCCTTGCTGGGAAGCCCCTTTTAGAGAGGTCCCTCACCAGACAGCTGCTGCTCCTTAACATGAAGAAGCAGTTGAGTGATATGGCCACAAACTTTGAACTTCATGGAGATTTTGTTTTAGCTTTTCTACAGCAAGCAAAGAATTTTAAAAGGGCAGGAGAGGCTAGCCTTTGGGAAGTTGTCTCCAGAGCATACCTAGGGTGGCTGCTCTTGGCCTGTCATGTTCAGCCCCAGATAAGGTGTTTGCAGCATGCAGCATAATGTAATGAGGTGAGGAAGAGCAACCATGGTGACCTGGGGCAAGAGTCTGATTTGGCTGTGGATCTGAGCTGTGTGTCAAAGATTTTGGGAAATACCCTAGCAGACCGTGTGCTGAAGGACAGAATCTGGGATGGAGTCAACCAGGGGAGTGGCTGCTGCAGATTATCTGGTATCATTTCCCATGGAAATGGAGCCTTATCATTCAGCGTATTGGTCACTTTTTCCAACGAAGATGATCCCCTGTTGCTAAGGGTCAGCTCTACCTTGGCTCATGTCTTATCATGACCAGCTGTGACTCCTGCTGGTCACTATCCTTGGCAGTTTGTAGCTCAACCAATAGTAGAAGCGGGAGGAGGAAGAGCAAAGCTGTGCAGGCTGTTGCATACTGTTAAATCACAGAAATGAGATCTAGGAGATTTCTGTGACATCTCTGCTCTGGCCTGCTGGGCTGGAAGGGCTCTCTGCTCTGAATGACTCTTGAATTATGTTTCATTGCAGTGGTCAGCTGTTAACCTGCTTAGGGACTGACTTTCACCATGGAGCTGGAGTGCTTGATGTCTTCTATGAAACTCCCTCCCTTCTCCTCTCATGTGGGTATGACACTTACATCCGCTACTGGGACATACGGACCAGCACCAGGTGAGCCTACCCTGCTGGCATCTTGGGCCTGTGCAAGGATCCTCTGGGCTCTCCTTGTGCAGTGCCTGGGGACATTCCTGCAGCTTGGTTAGCTCCTTCAGGCAAATGGGACCTCAGTTCCAGTCCAGGTGCTGGGTGGTGGAGGCTCAGCCGCTCTCTATTTTGTGTTGTCATTGCAGAAAATGTGTCCGGGAGTGGGAAGAGCCCCATGACAGCGCCTTGTACTGCATAAGGACTGATGGGAACCATATGATTGCAAGCGGCTCTTCCTACTACGGAGTGGTGCGCCTCTGGGATAAGCGGCAAACTCAGTGCCTGCAGGTGAGGGCTGGTTGGAGGCCAGGCAGCAGCAGGGCTTCTGGCTCATTCTCTGGCAGCCAGGTACCTATGTCTCTTTGAAAGAAGAGACAGAGGCTGCTGAGCTGTCTTCGGACTGAGTCCACCATGGGGAGTCTAACCTTCATTCCTGCTTTGCTAGGGCATCTGACCATTTGGGCCTGAAAAACCTGTTGAGGTCTGTGGGCTAACTTCTTCTTTGAAAAACTGACTCTCTTGTTTTCTTGCAGAGCTTTCACCTGTCTTCACCCACCAGCAGCCCAGTGTACTGCCTCCGTTTCAGTACCACCCATCTGTATGCTGCCCTGGCATCAGCCTTGCACGTCCTTGACTTCACGGCCTCATGAAGGGCACCGTAACTGCTTCTGGTCACCTCAACTCAGCAAAGTTGACACTTGGTTCAGGGAAAAGCAGTGCAGGAGAGGTGAGAGTGGCCCCAAGGCATCCATAGAGATTCTTTGCCTGCCAAAAGGCTATGTTAAAGAGTCCAGAAGGGGCAAGGCTTAACAACTTCATCTGCCCCTTAGTGGAAATAAAGGCCAATTGTCCTTTACATTTTTATTTTGTGCAAGTCAGGGTTTGTAACGTTATCTGTTCTTGTTTTGTTTTGTTTTGTTCTTTTTTTTTTTTTTTTTAACTCTCCTGTGGATACATTTGAGGGGCAGGTTGAGCCAGAATGCCCTATCAGCTTGTATGCTGGTCAGGTTAAGATCAGCTAAAACTCTGAGCCATGTGAAGCAAGTCTGTGTGTGAGGTACACTCATTTGGTGCAAGGGAAGGTGCCTGGAGCAGGGACTCCTTTTCACCTGTGCTTGCTCTCTTGACAGCTGCTTGTGCTGTTCTTTTCAGCCAAGAGAAGGAATTGAGCTAAAAGGCAGAGCCAGCCCTGCTTTCAGTGTATGCCTCCCCTAGCTGGCCATCAGGTCAGGCAGTGCACTTGGCAGGGCTGAAACAGTTGTATTTTGCTAAATAAAACTCTGAAGGGAAACAGAAGAGAGTGTTCGTTTTGTTTCAAGTCCCAAAGGAGCTGTGATGTTATCTGCTAGTTGTAGAGGAGACTGGCCCTGTTTTCAGACAGTCTGTATGTGTGGAGGATCTTTCTCTGGGTAGATGCTGTGGCACTTCTGTGTTGATGGCAGTTGCTGGGATCTTGGCTCTCATACCACTTATTCAAACAAGAAATAAAAGCAAGGACTGCAACTCACCTGCTGCCTGCACACAAGCAGCAAACTGGGCTAGTGCAAATACCAAGGCTTTGCTGTGACTTATTGGGATTCTGTAGGAACATCTAAGAGGGCTTAACTTTTTGCAACGGTCTTCTGAACCTGACCAGGACTGAATCTCCCAGCTGTAGCTTTCATATATTCTGTGCTGTCTGAATGATTGTGGATGTCTGTGGATGAGTGCAGCGTTGTCTGATCCTCCTCGGAAAAGGAGGTGCATGAACTCTATTAGGCTGTGAGTTTGGGTATCCTAGATAGGTAAAGGAGAGTTTTTGTATCACAAGCTGGCAGCAACTTTAGGGCAAAGCAGCCAGCATAATGTTTTGTTAAGACTTGAAGGGCAATTTCTGCCTTCAAGAGGCCGCTTTTCTCTTGTAATCCACAGTGATTGGAAGATGTATGCTGGAGCCCCTGTTGGAGCAAGGAGGGAGTGGAATCAACCAGGTTTTCACCTGCTTGAAGACAGCCCTCCACTCCCAGTGGATGTGAGACAGCAATTGGCTTTGCTGCAGGATCATATTCTCACAAAGCTCTTTCCAGCACAGCTTTCTGTCACAGTTTGTGATCCAGCTCTGCTGACAGTTATGTCTACTTACTGCCAGCTTCTGTGTAGCTACGTGGTGCCACATGTTCTCCTGGAGTCTAAGTGGCAAAATTGATATCTAAGTGCCCCAGGCACTGATCTACTGCTGTAAAAAGATGTCACTACTGGAATAATCTTCCATCTCTGCAGATCTGTAAATCCCAAAGACAGCTGGTTCAGGATAATGACTCTGGAGAAGACCTTTGGGCTATAGGTAACATGGAGCTGTTGTCCAAAAGATGGAGCTATGTGTCAGGGACTGCTAAATACTGTTGCTGTATTGCTTGGAGCACTTCAGGCTCTACATGTGAGAAGAGCTTTAGGTACATACTAGGCATGAGACGCAAGACCAGAGAGATGGCAGAACTTGGAAGTGGGAAGGAAGATCTGTGTTTTCTCAGATCCTTCAGTGTTCCAGGTCCTTTAATGAAATAGCAAGTGGGGGGGAAGGATGGAGATATTAAATGTCTCTAACAGAGTCCCCAGAGAGAGGCTCTGAAGGATTGGGGTTAATATTGGGTGGGAGGAGAGGTTCTTTATTGCACTGGGATTTGGGCAAGGCTCAGAGTAGAAATGAGCATGTCAGCAGATTATGTGAACAGTGTCCCTGGTGCGTCCTGTGACAGACACACCTGCAACATTGCTGCTGCCAGTCCTGCCATTCCCCTTCTGCAGCCCCTGATGGTGGATCCTGCACTTTTCTGTCTGCTCTTAGGTTCTTTCTGGTTGAAACCTAGAGCAGAGCTGCAACTCCATGGTGGTGCCAGCATGGCTGGTTAAAGGATGCACCCTCCCATCTCAAGTGACATTAAGGAATGGGAAAGCCAGAAGTGGGGTTTGGCACACTGCTTCTGCTGACCTCTGCCTGTCAGCGGTGCCTGGGGAAGACTGTGCAGATGGGAGCTAAAGTTAGGCAGCAGGGAGGGTATAACTGAGGATGTCAGCAAGGCTCTGAGGAGTTTTTGTGATTTGAAAGCAGTGCTATGCTGGGAGCCCATAGCATGCTCACTTGGATTTGTTGTGGGCAGAAGCTGTTCAAATATGAACTGGGGATGAAAGGACATGCAGAAGTCTAAGCACGGGGATGACTGGTGCAATGAGGACAGTAGCCAGCTGGAGGGTGAGTTGCAAAATCAGCATTGATGGAGTTGTCCCCATGCACAGGGTAGTGTCTTTACAGTGAGGCTTGCACTGGGGCAGGTTGGGGCCTACTCCTGCAAAGGATGTGGTTCAGCTACCCTTGAGTTGGCCAGTGGCTCCTGTAACCACGTTCACTTCCATGTCATGCAAATGAAGGCAGCTGCATCTGAGTTCCTTCACTCTGCACAACAGCCCTGCATCCTGCACGTCACGTTTCACATGGCTGGTCATAAGGAAGCAGCTCTTTACCCTGTTTCATATGCTGTGCCTGCTCAAGCCTAAGCACTGAAGCAGTTTGCAGAGAAATGAGAGTCACCAGAACATCCTTTTAACAGCACAGAGGACCCTCTGCAACAGCACAAGAGGGAGCTGCTTCCAACCACATTCCAGGCAGGTAACAGGTGTGAGGAAAGGGTTCTTTTTCTCCACATGAGGAACTATCCAGCTTTCATGTTGCTTCTCAAACTACAGGATGGGGAAAGGGCAGCTGACTGCAGCTGTGATGTACTTTTTTTGCTTGCTGCAGCTTCCACAATTAATAGAAGGATTATAAATGTCTGTGTAAATAAGGCAAAAAACAGATTGCATTGCAGTTTCCCTGGGCCTGCAAAAATCCCTCTGAACAGCTCTATTAACAACACAACTTATTTTTATTAGAAAAGGCAAAATAAATACCATGAAGCTGTGACAGAGCTGTCCCTGATACCTCAGCCTCTTAGCAGTCACTGCCTATTGGGTCTTGCAGTCACCATCCCCACTGTTTGCTGTCTTTATCTTCTTCAGCTCCTTCTGCAACTCTTCTTCTGCAGCCAGGATCTCCTTTGGCTTCTGGTACTGTAGGACAGAAAAATGCCCATAGCACTCCTGTTCAGCCTCTGCTCCAAGCAAACTAACTGGAGAGAGGTTGTAAGCAGGAGGGTGTCTGTTAGCACAGCTCTTGCTGGGTGTAAACTACACAGCTGGGCCCTCTTGACAAGGGAGGTCTTTCCATTATCAACTACCTCTAATGTGGACTTGGAGAGGTGGTGCCCTCCTGGTAGGGACATCTGCCAAGATCTGGAGTGTCAGTTACAGTGCAAGTAAAACTTCCTAATTGCATGTGGTGTCTTGGCCTCCACCAACACCTCTGGAATATCCTGGCAAGCTGTGTTGTGTGTATCCCTGGTGTGCTCATTGGTCATATGCTCACACGTGTTTTATATATATAATCTCCATTTTTTTTTAAAGGCAAGAGAAATAGGAGTTGCAGTTCCTCTGTCCTCCCCTCAGAGCCCTCTTGCCCAGCTGCAGTTTAGTGGTGGATGCAGGTGCTTTTTGGCAAGGATTGGGTGTATAGCAAACAGAAGCTCAGAAGCACTCAGGATGCGCCTCCTGGCCTGTTTCCTCTGCACACCCACCCCCAGCTCCGCTGTGAGGTTTCCCTCAGAGAGGATGCGCTCTTGGTAGCTGACTTCCATGTTTAAGATGAGCACATGCTGCTCAAAAGCATGTCTGCCTCTGGATGCTCCTTGCAGCAGGTAAGCGCTCATTTTGTTAGACTCTTAACTTCCACCATGTGTCTCCTCTCTGGCACAAAGCAGCAAATGACTTTTTTAAGGCTGAGAGACCTCCAAGTGCAGCAGGACCTTGTAGTCTTTAACACTCATGCACACAGCATGAAAGCATGCTCTGAGCCAAGACAAACTTTTTGTTGCTGAGAGAGAATGCTTGCTCAGGCCAGTGGGAGGGGGGTACATGGAAAATATGGCACTATAGACCCTATTCCACTTGCAAGTCACCTTGATGAGCAAGCAGGACCCCTCTGGTGGCCTGGGCTGTCCTGGCCTGTGTCAGCATGTCCAGCATAATCTAAAACTGCCAGTGACTGTGACAGAGAAGGGGACTCAGCAGTGACCCACAGCATATCTCCCTGCTGTGCCTTGCTTCTCCATATGTAAGAATTTTAACTTCTTTGTGGACATAAAGGGAAAGGCAAAGTGGTGTTCTGTGTGGCTAAAACCTCACCGTGATGATCAGCGTGTTGTTAGTATGGGTGAAGCTCAGGGCAGCTGCATCTAGGGGGAGCTGGTATCGGTCCAGGTCAGGAATAGGGAACTTCTTGTAGTACCTACAATGCGAGAAGACAGAAATGAGAAGGATGGAGTTCCTATTCTCCTCAGCTACTTGTTATTCTGCAGGGTGTACACTTGCATCTCCACTCTGCTTGCCTTTGTTTCATGAACAAGGGTCTGCAGGGAACAGGGTCCCAACAGGGTAAAAGCAGAAGGTAATGGACCTGTCAGGATTGGCAGGAGAAACCTGTGCTATGCTGTGTGCCTGCTAGTGCCCCCAGGCTGGTGGAAACAAACCTCTAAACTGGGAATTGGAGCTGGCAAAGCCCTGAAGAGCTTTGGTATACGGGAGCAGGTTTGGTCCCTCCAAGTTGCCCTCAAGAAGTGCCAGGCATAATTAAGGACAGAGCGCTCAGCCTTGCTGAGGGATGTTCCTTATCTTTGTTCCTGCTCATTTCCTTTTATTCCCTTTAAGTTACCTGTCAAAGTCCATGTGCCTGTGACTTACTTTCCTGAGAGCTGCAAGGTTTTATTTTGTCTCCCACTTGCTCCTACTCTGTTTCCTAGATCATATCCTGCTTTGGTGACCTGGTGGCACTCAGGCATTGCCCAGGGCACAGAGCTCCAAGCGTAGATGCCAACAGCCACCTAAGCCTCTACTCTGCAGCAACTCCATGCAGCCCCCATGCTGGCTGTGCTGTTCTGCGCTCCCAGCATCCTTGCTCTGATCTCTATCCCAGTTTCCCAGTCTCTCATCCTAGGAGGGGATAGAAAGGTTTTTGCCAGCTCCCTAACCATCTTGTCTCTCCATTGACCAAACTTTGGACTTTGCTCAGTATGAAGGGGATATGTTGCTGGTAGAAATGGAGGGGTTATAAGCTGTCTATGCTGCTAAGAGTTTTCCTGATTTGGGGACTAGAACCTTGTAGACCTTCATTCTGCACTTGGCCAAGATCCTTCTCTGTTGGCATGGCTTGCCCTGCATCTGCTGCTTCCATCTAGGATTGCACGAGATGCACCAGTTGTTGGTCCTGTGTCCACCTGGAGGCATGGCTGGGTTTTTAGTCTCTGCCAGAACTGGCAGCTCTCTCCAAGGAATTGACTCATAGCTGGTACTGAGGTGCCCAGAGATGAACATGAACAGGCAGCAGTTGCTTTCATGCCATGAGGGGTTCTTCACCATTCATCGTTGTGTGTGAGGTTTGGCCTCCCTGGCTACCCTGCCCACATTGCAGTTTATTTTCCAAGTCACGGTGAAAACAGCTACAAAGGGCAAATGGCTCTCCTGGTGCAGTGGGAGGAATGTACGCAGCTTGTTACCGCAGGGCTCAAACCGTTCTGTGTTGTCACTGCTGTCGGTATTTGGAAAAGGTGGCAGACATGGATAATAAGGGAGATGTCAAAGGTTAAACAGCAGAGATTAGATGAACACAAAGACATGTTAAGGAAGTGTTAACTTCTTACCGATTAGACCAAAAAAAAAAAAAAAAAAAAAAAAACCCCACAAAAAAAAAACCTGAAAGAAAAAAAGCAGTACACAGAAAAAAAACACTGTTTCAAAAGGCCTTGGGAGTTATCAATGAAACAGCAGCATTCTGCTGCCCCAGGACTAAGGAGAAGGGAAGAAGAATGGCTTTGGCTGGCCTCAAACTAAAATCTGTGACAAGATCAAAGGAAACCAGATCTGCCTGGCCACCCCCTCCTCCTCCTAACATTACCACTGCCTCTTGCTACAATAATTGAATCAGGTTTGGCGTTTGGGGAGAAGGCTTTCTGGGTTTGTTTTTAGAGTTTAGTTTAATGGATTTATTTTACAGCAAGAGGTTTTAAGCAAATCCCACTTGAGCAGCCCTTGCCGTGGCCAGAGGGAATGAGAGTGACTGGTGGATGCGAAGAGCTCCGTCTGGGCTGGGAAGGTAGCTGATGGGAGGTAATTTCTGTTGGAGCAGGGAGATTCTCTGCCCTCGTCTCTCACCCCATGGCCAAGGGCAGTATTGCACTCTGAGCCTCGGTCCTGGCTTGAGAGCCACAGTGCGTATGTGAAGTCACCTCTATTTTTTTTCCTACTGGAAATCCACTTTTTGTCAGCCTGTAGGGAAAACTGCTACTGGTATGCTGAGAATTTATTGCTGAGCTACTCAGTAGTGACTTGGCAACCCATCCTGTTGCTTGTGCCTCTGGCTGGCGGTCAGCACGGCTCTGTTGCTCAGAGGCAGCGTGGCTGACTTCCAAGGGTTGGAGAGGCTCTGAGGTTTCCTTTCTCTCCCATAGTGATGTGCTCTTGCTGTGGATGCCCCCATGCCTTTGTTGCTATCTTGGAATTAGTTGCTGAGTGGTTCCTTGCCCTGGCCAAGACCCAGGAGAAATGATATAAGATATCCTGGAGCCTGTACTAAGTACTCCAGTGCTGGAGTCTGTCCCTGCTCCCCATTAAGGTAACTTTCAGCTTTAATTCCCAAAGCCCTTAACTTTCATCTGCAGGCCACGAGCAGCTTTCATGTCCTTCAGCTATCTCTGACACTAGTCTGTGAGTGTGTAGGCCATATGATTGTGGGACAACTCTATGTTATCCTGAGAATGGTACAAAAAACCTAAAATCAGGTAGGACACAGGTGAAGCCTTAGTGTACGTTATAACCTTACAGCAGGTGAAGTAGTTCCCACATGCACACTGCTATTAGTAGCATGGGGAGTAAATAAGCTTGCCAATAATAGCTGGGGGTTGGACTTAGACTCAAACAGTACCACTTTCCTATCCATGGGTACCCACTTGTACTTGATGAGAATCTCACTCATCTTTGCTACACAGGTCTCCCCATTCTTTTCTTGCAAATCCTTCTCTGTGGATTCAGGCCAGAAACTTACTGTATTAGAGCTGAATCTGCTTTCATAGGGCAGACCTCCCCTTCCTACTGTCAGCTTCCTCCTGCTTTTGAGCAACCAGGTGTCCCCGTGTGCAGAGTTCAAACTTCCCCTTGCCATTGTCTCTGATGTAATAAACCATTGCCTGAAAACTGTGGGTTCTGCTGTCCTGAAAGCTGTACAGTTCCCAAGGCAAAGCGAGCTCTTTGCCAACAGCACCACCTACAGTCAGCAGCAAGAAGTGGTTGAAAGAGGACAGGGTGCAGGCCGGAAAGCAACGCTGCAGTTTTTCCCCACGAACCTGATCCTCCCGGGTTCTGCAGCAATGCTGGGGAGGAAAGGCAACCAAAGGACAGGCTGCCCAAAGGACAGGCTGCCCAGCTTTTCGTACTGATGTATCTATCCCAGTCTGTAAATAGCTTTCACTGCCTGTCCAATATTCTCTCGTTTTCCTAACATTCATCCTTGCTATCTCTCCTCAACACTACTGCTCATCCTGGCCTATTTCGCTGAGGCAGTTAAGGATTTGGGGCACAGTGCATCTCATTCTCTAAGAGTGGACAGGTAATGACAAAGGTTAAAGGATGCTTAAGAGGCTTTTTTTTCCCTCCCTTCTTAGTTTTCTTTTGGCAGAATATTGTGGTGCTTTCCTTTATTAGATTGCTTGTTTTTTTTTTTCTTGCTATCATTGTCTTTTGACAATAGAGCAAGTTTTCAAAGGTGAAATCTGTCTGAGTGCTCAGAGCTTACACTGTGCTTACTGAATTCTGCAGCTCCATGCATTCTGAGATACAATGAGTAAATCAAAGTACTGTGTCTCAGGAAGAGGATGGGAAGCTCTAGTTTCAACAAGTTTGCTAAGGTATTATGTCCTTTCTCTTTGGGAATGATATTTGACAGGAAAAGAACAGACTAAACACCTTGCTACTGAACTGTGAGATAAGTTTGCAAAGTCCACTTGTTGAGCCTGAGGGGTTTTTTGCTCAGTCTGAGGCAGCTGGAAGTGGAAATTGCAGTTGGCACGTCTCTTTCTGTCTAATGTATGGCTCCTCAAAGGTAAGAGAGGACATCACCCCTCTGCCAACACCACCCTGCCCTCCGTGCCAGCCCACCCCGAGGGACTTTCAGCACTGGCAGTGCTGTTCTTACTGACTTCTTGTTTGTGGTCCGGATGACACAGCAGCGCTGCTCTTTCTCCACAGAGACACTGTAGACCTCCTTGGGGTAGGGCAGGTTACGGATCCGCCACTGGAAGCTGGTCAGGGTGTCCTTCCTCATGAAAACAGGCTACAGCAAACAAGTACCTTTAGCAAGGCCCCTCCAGCTGTCTCCTCTCTCCTCCTTGTACCCTTTTGCTTTTGATACTCCGAGAGGCTCCATATGAGGCTCTCTCTTCTTTCCCACTGGATTGTTAGGGAACAACTCGAGAAACTGCCAGAGCACCAGTTTTGAAGGGCTAGCATTTACTCAGGGCATTGCCTGCTCTGCTTGTAGGAGGCTGAAGGCATTCACCAAGGGAGTCCCACAGCAGTGTTACAGTGAAATTGGGCCTCTGCCCCACTCTGCTGCACAGAGCTGCTCTTGTGTTTCAGATCTACAGAAAAGAAAATGAGAGACTAAAACCTCTGCCCCCTATGCCGGTGGGACAGGAGGTTAAAACAGGCAGTGCTGTGTTAAGGAGCAGCTTGTTACATACTGGCTGTGTTGGCCTTCCACCATTATCACCTCACTTTCCATCCACTGATTTGTCCTTCCTTTCAGTCTACTTTTTTGGGAGCTAGCACAATAGCTGGCTACCGGAGCAATACAGTTTCTTTACTTATAGGAACTACAAATCTCCTGAAGACCTCAAAAGAACCTAAACTATGCCCTCTTTCTCCCCAGACCTTTGGGATGCTTTGTAGCAGAGTGCTGGGCAGGTTAAGGCTGTCTCTTTGGGCAGTGAGTGACCTACAGACTACTGCTGTAAGCACAAGGCTAGGTAGATAGTTTTAGGTGCAGTGGTGCCTACAGACCCTTACATACATTAGAGCTGCTTTCCTTTATGAGCTCTGATTCCAGTGGTCCCAGCAGAGGTGAAATTGGGTCTCCCACTTCAACCTGCCACTTGCCAGTGCCTCCGAGGGTGTTCTTCTCTCGCCACCTTCTACCTGTAGAAGGGAGAAGAGATTTTGTTATTCTGTTTTATATGAAGAACTCCAGCAAATTACCACCAAAGCTGCCCAGTACCTTAAATTGAAATGATGATAAGGCTTTTTCCTTAATTTCAATCATTTCCACTTTGGTATAAGTGGATCAGTTAGTTGGACTATTCCTGAATCCAAGAATTGTGCACTAACTGCCTCTTCTTTGCTATTTGATACTGAAGCCATAGTAGGTTCACAACAGATGCCATGCCACAATTGTGGTTTTGGATAAGATCTGTAACCAACGCCTTGTCTGTCTGTGGCCACAAAAGCCACCAAAAAGCATGTTTCACCCCAGCACATGCCACAGCCCGTGTCTGGCTGTGCGAGCTGGCAATCCCGTTCAGTGCAATTATGTCTGTTGTCAGTGACAAGCAGTCTGGGAGTGATCTTGGGCTGAAGCAAGGTTTGCTCAAGGAACTGATAAAACCCTGGACCTAATCAACCATAGCTATGTCCCTTCAGAAGGGAATGGGAGCTCCAGGAACAATTCATTCTGGAATATTTAGGAACGCTTCCTTCCTACCCAGACAGTGCCTTCCACCACTCCAGCCTGCAAACACTGACCTACCAGCCCACTTACTCACTAACTGGCTGGTCTTCATGTCGTACTCTTCAGCCATCTCCTTCCCATCCTCAAACTGGTAGTGGATCTTCCGCTTCCCTAGAAGCAAGGCAGGGCTGAGAGTCGATAGGAATAGGCTTACCCCTGGCTGCAGGGCCCCATCCCCTCGCCTGGGACCGCACCCCCTCTCTCGGGACCTCGTTTCCTTGTACGAGGGCAGCAGCACAGGGCCGCATCCCTACGTTTGCAGACCCGTTTCCTCCCTTAGGGCCCAGGCCGCCCTTTCTTCCCGCAGGGCCTCCCCAAAACGCCCCGGATGGGAGAAAAGGGGAAGGCGGGGCCCCATCCCGGCTCGCCGCTTCCGTTACCGTCCTGCACCAGCGCGGTCTTGCTGGTGGCCCGCAGCCTCTCCAGCCAGCTCGGCACCGCCATGGCGGCCGGGGCCCGTCGCCACGGCAACGCGACCACTTCCGCCGCCGACCGGAAGTGCCTTTCGGCCTCTGCCGGCGACCCGTAGGTGAACGCGGCCTACCGCGGCGCCTGGGCCCGGTGCCGGGCTCGGGTCCCCTCCTTTCCTTTCCCTTCTCTCCCCTTCCCTTCCCTTCCCCGCGCGCCTTCTGTCAGCCCTCGGGGACCTCAGGGGATCGCTTCCAGCCCCGGAGCTCGGCTCCCCAGCAACAACGAACCAACAAAGGCTGTAAGCAACAGGTGCAAAGCTTAAGTCGTTCTGATTGCGCGCAGCCGTTCTAAGCGTCTTTCTCCTTTCTTAGTGCTGTTCAGCTGCAGCCTAACATCTCCCCAGGGGAGCGAGGTGCAGCCCAGCCTATGGAACCGCGAGGGATTGTCAAAGCCTTTCCCAAGAGGAAGAAGGTGAGGGATGACTCAGGGAAAAGCGTCCCTCCAAAGATCCCAAAAGAAGGAACGGTGCAGCCCGAGGGTAAGTCCCTGTGCCCATGGTGTGGGATGTAAGGGCAGTATCCCTTGCTGGCTTGCTGGCTGGAGGCTCTGTACCCCTAAAGGCTTCTTCTGGCCCCCGAGTGCATTTTCTGTAGAGGTGTGGCTGGCTTGCTTCAGTGTGTCCAGCCGTGGTCTGAGATATGGAGCCCAGCAGCTTCAGGATGCTGTTTCTCTGTCACTGACCTCCTGCCCCTCTGCTTTTCCTCAGCGGAGTGGCTGAAACCAGTCGCTGCCTACGTGTTGCAAGCTGGCATTGGCCAAGCTAGGGCAGAGATCTTCCACAAGCAGATTGTCCAGAATGGGGGGTTTGTACACAGCCGTCTCTGCTCGGAGGTGACACACGTCATTGTAGCTGAAGATATGGACTGTGATCGGGCCTTCCGGCTCCTCAGATTAGCCAAGCTGCCTTCCAGGTTGCAGCTGGTGAAGGCATCCTGGCTCAGTGATTGCATTAGAGATCAGAAGCTGCTGAATACTGCTGGCTACAGTGTCTTTATCCCTCGGAGGTAGGCAAATGCCATGCTGTTTTCCCTCCCTATAGTGCCTCAATCCTAAATTGAATTGCACTAAAATTTGACCTCTGCTCGCAATCTCAGACTGCATCTCTTCACAGCTCCCTTGGGCATGGCCCAAAATCCTTTTTTGCTGTACGGATAGTGAAATTTAGTGATTTTGTGACTGGTTGCCATTCTGTATGGTAGCAGAAGTTGGAGCAGAGCCCAGAGTGTTAGTAGGAGTCCCTTTGCTTATTGCTGGTGATAAAGGCACTTCTTAATCCATCAATGATAGAATGGTTTTCTTATTTTTATTTTTTTTAGAAATACTGGGGATTAGATGTTGTTTCTTACTGCAGATGAAGAGCAGAGAGAGAATTGACAACTAGGCATAAGAAGAAATAAGGAGAGGAACAGCAGCAACCACAGCTTAGGGTCATAGTGTTTTGGTGGAAGTGTAGAAGTGTTTAAGACTGAGGTAGATTGGAGTGGAAGTTGCAGGTCAGTGGAATGGATTGAAACTGGGGGATTGAGCCAAAGCCAGAATAATCTGGGAGTAAAATTCACATCGTTTGTTTCATTCCAAAATATGCATAGAGGCTTTTTGGACAAAAATCTTGGAGCTGATAAGGTGTCTGATCCATGGCAGGTACCGGGAAGAGGGAGAACAGCAGCAGCAGCAGCTCCTGGGCAGTGAAGAAATCCAGTCCTCAACAGAGGAGAGTGCAGCAGAAGCAAATGTTAAAGCACAGCTGGGGGATTCCTCACAGCAAAACCTGGGCAGCCTTGCACAGCAGCAACCATCCAAGGTGAGGCTTCCCACACAGGCTCTGCTTCTTGTGGACAGGTTCTGTGTACTACTTTTGGTAAGAGCTTTTCTGCAGGGCTATGATGCCGGATTTTCTGAGGGATGTTGTTGGGATGTTCCAGTGGGTTGGTGCTGGCAGACTTGGGCTGTAGATGTGGCTACTGCTTCTCTTGATCACTTTGGGTGTTTTAAGTAGAAAAACAGTCCTTAAATTCCCATCCCTATCAGAATATTTCTAGCTGAAGCAGTCCAGGTGCTCCTATCAGGCCAAGGCTCGCTCCAGTGATCGTGTTTCCCCTGCCTCTTTTTGAGGAGTATCCCCTGGCTTAGAACATCTCCCTTTCAGGAAGCACTGACATTTCATCCTGTGTTCCTGCCTGAGCCACACTGACACATTCTCTGCTTCTTGGCAAGAATTCTGTTCAGACACTTGTGCAGTGGATCAGATTGCTACTAGAATTATTGTGATGGTGTGCTTAAAATATCTGTGTTGAGGTATTGGTAGCCTCTGCTGTGAGTCAGCTTCTCCAGGTCTGCCATCAGCTTTGTCGTCTTTTCCTGCATTTCTGCCCAAGTTTGCTGAACTCTTTTCTGTGTTGGCATTATCCAAATCTATCTGCAGCAAAGTTACCCCAGACCTCTTAGAACAGCAACTGCCTTGTAGTGCTGGTAGCTGATGCTGTGTTTGCTAACTTGGTCCCAGATCGTAGGTGCTGAATTTGTTTTATGAAACAATTACTCCCTAGTTGGCATCCCACCAAGGACATCTTTGTTTTAGGCTTTCCTTTCTCATGAACACATGCGTGGGGGATCTTTTCTCCCCACATTTACTGTCTAGTATGAGAGAGTTGGCTACTGCTTCTTAACTGTATCACCTTTGCAATTAGCCTATCTTTGCCATTTATTGTAACTCTAGTGGCAGTCATTAATAACAAATCTCACACTTAAGAACAAGAAAGGGACTTCTGTACTGTTATGGATCCTGTGGCAACTGTCCTGTTTTCTTCTCGTGTTTACTTTGGGTGGTCAGACAGCTGCTAGAGTCTGTGGGAAGCCTTGCTGCCTTTTTTTCTTTTAAATCCCCTCAAGCAATGATACTTCCTGTTAGTCTGCGTGCAGAAACAGTATCCGTAGGCACCTGAGCAAATTCCCTTGGTCCAAGCGTAGGGCTGTGTGGGGTTGAGAGGAGAACCCACTGGTTATGCCTTAAAGACAGTACCTAACACTTCTTAAAAATGATACCAACAGAGAAGCCGAAACTGAAATCTTAATGTGGAAGTGGTATCCATTTAAGCACTGAATATTTTTTAGCATGGATGGATGCTATTCTCTAGGCAACAAGCAGTGTGCCAGTATATCATACGGAATGGGGACTGCTCTGAGAATTCAGGGCTTAGTGTCAACTCAGCAGAAATCCTGTTGCCAGTCGGGTTGTAGCAACTGCCTTGTGATTGGCAGCAAGTTGCTGTAGTTTTCTGCAAGGTAGCAAGTGTTGCCAGTTATTCACTTATGGAACCCTGTTACTGTTTCCTCCCTGTCAAGTGAAGTATTGCCTCAGCTGCCAGGCTCGAGCTGCCTTTTTGGGACAGACAAACCCAGCACAGCCCATTCTCGCCCAGCTCTGCAAGCCACCTGCTGTAGGAACATGGAGTAACTTAGAAGCTCACAAGGCTGTTGGTTTTGTATGCACAGTTGTAAAAAGTTCATCAGCTTTTTTGGCAAAGCACAGAGATTCTGGGGTTTATGTACTGTTTCACCTATGTGACACTGCTGGCTGAGAGAATGGGAATTGCATGCTCCAGCTGTAGTGTTGTTTACATTGTGCTGGATAACATGCTCCTTAAATGCTTTTAAGGGGCTTACTAAGCGATCTGAACACTCTGAGGCTTTGCTGCGCTTAGAGGGAACTTTGTCTTCGGGGAGTTGCATACAGAGTTTCAGAGCAAATAAAACTACTTCAGTCTATCAAATCCTTAGTCTGACCCAATTTTCAGAGTTATAAAACAAGATTACAAAAGGGAAAGCACAGGAGCATCCTGCCTCTTCTGCCTAATGGCTTCAGCTCTGTATCTTGCAGGGACTTTGTTTGCAGGCCTCCCTAGCCAGCAGGACCAGGTTGTAAAGATGTGGCTCTGCCTTAGGCTGATGCTCTGCAGAAACTCGTAATGGGACTTGTGTGCAGTGTGTAAGTTCAGAACAAATCCCAATCAGCCCTGTTCCTTTCAGGTTTGCTTCCATGGTACAGGAACTCATATATCTCTGTGGACTCCTGTGTTTATATATAAGGAGAGAGGGGGACTCAAATGAGCAAAGCAGTCTTCAAAGCCTCTGTTCAGCTTCCTCCTTCTATTCCTTTTGTTCATTACCTGAAGCCAGGGGTCATTGTTTCTTAAGTCCACACAGAGGCATCCTAATGCTGAGAGTATCAGCAAATGTATACATTGGTTCTTTCTTCTGTCACTGAGGAATGTGGAGTCCTTTGTGGCATTCCTTCCTTCCCCTTTTCTCTTGCAGATAGCCATGGGGAAAATGGGGGGGTTGTAATTTAGTACCCTGTTAAGATTTTGTCTGTAAGGTGAAAACAGAGTACAGGGCATATCTCCTGTGATCTGCATCGTGGGGTGGAAGGCAGAGAGACTGAATGTGAGAGATGTGCCTATACAAACACCAGTTCAATAATAAGTTTCCCAGTGGAAGTGTGTGTGTTCTTGGGTTTTATCTGAACAGCAAGCTCTGTTCTCCTGTGCTTTGTGAGATGTGCATGTATTTTCAAGGAGTGCCTGGGTAGCTTAGAACATTTAGAGCTGTGTATGCATATAACTAACAACTTCCTGAGATAGCAATTTGAGCACTGCATACCCTGGAGGTTGGTTAGTGCTCTGACTTCCTACTCCCAAGAGCAGGCTGTGCTAACGGGACATATGTGAGGCATGCACTTATTCTCACATGACTGCTTTTCTACCTCTCCCTAAAGAAAGTCTATGATGATGAAGACAGCGAAGGAGAAGATGCTAGTGTCACTCAGGGAGATCTGGAAGCACTGATTTCTGGCCACTATCCTGTGAAATTGTCAGAGGAGACCAGTGACAGCTCTTTCACAGTGGCCCAGCCTGTCAGCAAGTGGGTTTGTGCACAGTCCTCCAACAGCAAGAAAGAGAATCACAACCAGTGCATCACAGAGAAGCTGGAAGTGCTGGCAAAAGCCTATTCTGTCCAGGGGGACAAGTGGAGAGCTCTGGGCTATGCTAAAGCCATCAATGCACTCAAAAGCTACCACAAACCAGTCACCTCCTACCAGGTAAAACACTTCTCCAGAGTAGTGAAACAGAGAGATGGACTCTGCATCCCGTCTCTTTTATAAGGCAGATCTGTTCCTGTTTCTGTGTGAAATAGCTTATCTTCATGCCTTGGGAATTGTGTTGTAAGTTGTTGTCTAGTGAGTTGGATTCATTGACCGCTGGTAAAAAAGTGGAGTCAGAGCCTCTACCCCATATTCAACTCAGAGCTTCTTAGTGTAGGATCTGAGCACCCATGAGATAAACGCCTTCCCTAGGTTCAATGCAGGACCATTTTCTTTCCTCTTAAACCTCAGCAATGGGCTAACATTGGAGATAACATATAAAACTAGTTGAATCTGCGGCTGGTTGACTGTGGCAGCCCAGCTGTTCAGTGTGGTAGTGTTTCAGTCCTGTTGTGCATGCTTGTCTTTTTTCACTTGGCATTGAACCTGTGTAAGCCAGATCTGAAGATGAGCAGCTCACAGAACTAATCCTGCCTCTTACCAATCACTGATCTGGTTGGGTTCTGAATGGTAACAGCCCCGCAGCTTGTGTGTGGCCTATGTCACCTCTGGTTTCTTTTTAGGAAGCCTGTAAAATTCCTGGGATCGGGAAGCGAATGGCAGAGAAGATCCTGGAGATCTTGGAGAGTGGACATCTGCGCAAGCTGGATCACATCAGTGAGAGTGTGCCTGTGCTGGAGCTGTTTTCCAACATCTGGGGAGCAGGAGTCAAGACAGCTCAGATGTGGTACCAGCAGGTAAGTTTAGTGCTTTATACGGTGGTTCTCAGGCTGTGATTTGAGGACTGCTTCTGAGAGCAACAGGGGAATTACTTTAACAAATAGTTTCCAATTACCAGTATCTACAGATGGGATTAAAATCTGCGTTTATGGGAGTAATTGTGAGGCTGGGTCCTGGTGTGGGTGTATTTGGGGAGAATGGAGTGCAGGCAGCCAAGACTGAGTTTGGTCGTGGGATAGACAACAAAGATGTGCGATAGGAAGAATGGAGGAGGACACGTACTGTCTCTTCTGTTACCATCACTGCTTGGAGGCTCATCTCCCACTGCTCACTGCAGTGACACTGTTAGGAACCAGCCTTGAGCCAGGATGTCTTGGTTGTCAGTTCCCAATCCAGTCACTGCCCTGTTGTCCTGGCTGACTCCTATAGCTGTTAGAGCAGCCATCCACATTGGTGTAAAATAAGTGAAAACATGAGCCTCTCCAGCCCACTGGATAAGTTCCTTCTTAGAAGGAGTTTGTTTCCTGAGCATAGATCAAGTGAAGCCTGCCTTCCTGTAGTGTTTGGTTTGTGAATGGCTTCTTTGCTGTCTAAAAATATGCCTGTGTTTACACCATAGGCTTTCCTTTACCTGCACCACTTAATTTAATTCAAGCTGTAAAGAGCACAGTTGTCTTAAGAATAGCACCCTTCTTCAGGTTTAGTTAAGATTTGAAGTCAGTGTGGGGTGGAGATTAGAAGTATGTGCGAGGATTGCCTAAATATCTTCTTTCCAGTAATGAGGCTGTAATTTCTACGTGCAATTTCAGAAACTGTGACTAGCCTGGTCTTGAGACAGGTTAAATACAATCTCCCCTGGTCCTAGTGGAAAGCATTTGAAGAGTGAGGTCTCAGCAGAGATGATGTGTTCTGCACTAGGGGTTCCGGACGCTGGATGATATCCGCACAAAGGCATCTCTCACCAGCCAGCAAGCTGTGGGCCTGAAGCACTATGAGGATTTCCTGGAGCGCATGCCTCGGGAGGAAGCTGCAGAAATAGAGCAGACTGTGAGTAGCCTCTGAGCCCTTGGAGTGGAGGACCTGCTGGGATCTGACAGGAAGTTGCAGGCTGTGGAAATGTCCCTCTGTTACAGCTGAGTTCTTCAGCAACCTCTCTGAGCTGTGTCAGTGCTTGGATGACTGCTTTTGGGCATAAGCCCACCAAGTACTTACTTTAGCCTGTAAAAAGGATCAGTTTGAGTGCTTGGCAAGAAGGAGGATACTTCATAGCTGTCAGTTCCTCACAGTGCTTTGAAAAAGGCTACATGTGGCATGATGGCTTCTAGCTCCCCTTTCCTGCCTCTCATCTTTTCTGGTATCTGCTTTTGGCCAAGGTCCTGAACTGATTCCCTGATGCTACTTCTCCAAAGGAGTCCATGAGCATTCTGTGAGCTGGTTGTTGTTGACAGACCTTGGATATCCTTGGTAGAAGCAAAGGGGATCCAGGTGCAGAAGGGTGTTGCTCGCTCTAGTAAGCCATTGCACTCCAGGACCGTGGGGTGCTAAGCCAGTGTACCCTAATGTGAGCAAAGAGGCTGGGGCTCCATCATTGCTATCCCTGTGCTCTCTGATCACCATGGAGGCAGCAAGCAGCGTGACCCTGTCACTCGGCCACAGGGCCTGGCCACAAAGAATACACTCCTGCCAGGCTCCTGCTGGGGTGTCAGTCCCATATGCCGGATTAGCCATTTTGGTTGTGAGTGGTCCTTTTCCCAGGCAGGCTGGTTTGAGGAGCTGGCTCTTGGGGCTGGGCCTATTGTTATCTTGATGGGATTACTGTGCTCCCCTCCATACACGGGCACACACCTCTGATCCAGGCCAGGGAGAGAGAATAAGGGATTAGTCACTGTCTGTGCTGCCTGTCACAGTGAGAGCTGATGAGCTTTTAGGCTTTTGGGTGGGGTTGGGAGTTTTCTAGAAATCTTCATTTAAAGTCAGAAGGGGGGCAAGGACACCAGAGGAGGGCTTGCTCCGCATGAGAAAGGCTTGTGGCTTCTTGAAGCACCTCTGGGGCAAAGGTTAATGGGTTTATCTCTTGCTAATGAAGGATGATCCCCAAGAGTGACAAGGGGCTGTGGGCATGGACACTACCTTCCTGAACCTCAGCCCCTGTGATGGCCTCGTCACTGGGAATTGCTGAGCCCCTAATTATTTGCTGCCAACAGGGTGATTGGCACAATCAGACCAAGAATACTTCTGTCCAAGGACATGGGAGCCTTTCTTAAGCATTTAATGAATGAAGCCATCAGAACTGGCACTGTCCACACGGAGTGAGAGCTGGGATCCAGCCTGGAGGTGGCTGCATTAGTGGTATCTCTGATGATGCTGCCTCCTTAACACTGCCGTATCTTCCAAATTGTCCCAAGCCAGCAGCAGCCTGACCTCCCCCAAGAGCTGTTGCCAGTGTCCAACTTGTGGCAGCAGCCTAGTAGATCATTGTGTTGTATGGCAGTGGGCTGGGCATTTGCAGGACTGTGTGAAAGCCACCCCAGCACACGCGGCTTCTGACAGCAGGTCAGTCTTCTCCTTGGGGCAGTTTGCCATGCCTGCCAAGTGTCAGCTCTGTACAGAGACCCTGGAGCTGCAGGACTGGCTGAGGCAGGTGCAAGATCATTTGCTGTCTGGACAGAGAGGGCATTAAGAGAGTGGTCTGTGACTCTTCTTCCCTCTTTCCCCCTCTGTTCTTGAAGGTCAGACAAGCAGCCCTGGCCCTGAAGCCTGGGCTCGTGTGTGTGGCATGTGGCTCCTACCGTCGGGGGAAGGCCACCTGCGGAGATGTGGACGTGCTGGTCACTCACCCGGATGGTCAGTCTCACCGTGGGCTGTTCAGCAAGCTGCTTGACAACCTCCACGAGAGTGGTAAGAGGGCTGGGGGCTGGCACATGGTGCTCGAAGCTGTTCTTAGCAGAGCCAAGCCAAGGAGGGACTGAGGTCAGAGCTACACGTGAATAGCATTCATTGAAGGGCAGGTGATGGCTCCTCCTGTCTTGGGAGGCTGTCAGGGCTGAGGCTGTGTTACTGTAGGGACCCTGCAGCACACTGAGAAACCTCAGCTGCTGCCTGGACTGTGGAAAGTTCAGAATGGGGATTCCAGGTCTGCTGCTCAGTCCCCCTCTGCCTGCTCCCTCTCCTCAGGCTTCCTTACAGATGACCTGGTGAGTCAGGAGGACAACGGTGAGCAGAAGAAGTATCTGGGGGTGTGCCGCCTTCCTGGGCCAGCCCGTCGTCACCGACGTCTGGACATCATCGTGGTTCCTTACAGTGAGTTTGCCTGCGCCCTGCTCTACTTCACCGGCTCGGCCCACTTCAACCGCTCCATGCGTGCCCTGGCCAAGACCAAGGACATGAGCCTCTCAGAGCACGCCCTCAGCATGGCTGTGGTGCGAGGCCCTGGTGGTGTCAAGGTGGCATCTGGCCATGCTCTGCCCACCCCGACCGAGAGAGATGTCTTCACTCAGCTGGGGCTGCCTTACCGAGAGCCGTCGGAACGGGACTGGTGATGCCGGTTGTCGCCCAGCACTCTGAGCTGTGCTGCTGTTTTGAGGGGTGCTGGCTTCTCCAGTGCTGTTCTGTGGTGACTGTGAGCTGGGTACGTATCGCAGTAAACTGACTTCTTGCAAACTGCGGCCCTACTGCTAGCAGAGCTTTGTTGCTTCACCCAGCAGAGGGCGTGGGCTGGAAGGGCTTCCCGGTGTCACACATCTGCCAGTGCCCGGTTCACAGGCAGCCCGTGGCTGAGAACACTCACTGACTGCACATCAGCTCACTGCCCATCAGCTAACCTTGGCCTGGCTCTCCCTAGGGAAGCTCCAGAAGGCTGGCTTGGAGAGTGTTATGACAAAAGCCCTCCTGGTGCTTGGGAAGTGGAGAAGAGGGATGCATCTTCCTCTCTGTGTGAGCACAGGTGCCCCATAATCTCTGTCCTGAGCTGTGTAGGAAGGCAACAGAGGTCTGGCCTAGCCTGGAAACGAGCCCCTTTTCTCTGTTTGCTGCTGCTGGCATCTACTGTTGTGAGAACTACAAAGGTCTCCCTGTGCTGCTGCTATGTCCTCCCTCTGTCTGACTTGTGTTGTCCAGTGGGTCTCATTGCACAGTGCCAAGTAGCTTCCCCTGGAGCCAGGTGAGCCCTGAGGAATATGTAAAAACCCAGTGTGGTCCATCTACATGTTCTCAGTCCATCATGTGCTGACCATTCTGCAGTGCAGAGTGCTGTGATCCTCCTGGCCTGGACACAAGGGCTCCTTTCCCCTCTGTGCAGGAAAGAAATGGCCCCTTGGGCTTCAGGGTGACTGTGCTCAGGATTGTAATGGTGCTGAATGAAACCTGGTAAGGCTGTGTGTTTGCATGCAAGGCATGGAAGCAGAGAGAAACACAGATAAATCAGTGTTAATCTGGGCAAAGCAGAGCTTTCCCATTTTTTGTGTGTGATGACCAGGAAGTCATCTGGTCTGTATTGATCAGAGCCAGTGTTGTGTGTTCATGTACAGGTGTGCTAACCCCTTCTATTCCAAGGGAGTGAGTTTTGTTTCTCAGGAAACCTCAACTATTTTTATATTCTGGAGATGAATTTTGCAGAGGCTTTCAGTGCTCTGCAGCATCAGCTGCTGGTGAGGCCAGGGTGTTCCTGCCTCAGTCTCTGGGGCTGGTCTGGCCTTACACTCCCTTATCTTGTAGGGGACCTGCCACCCCGACTCTTCATTTTGCTGCTTCTTGTCACATGCAGGGATGAGCTGTGTTTGCTGCCAGGGCAGCCACTAGGGCATCAAATCTGGCTGCTGTGGCTGCTGGCGACCTGCAGTGAGGCCTGGGTATTTGCTGGGGAGGACTCAATCCAGGCAGTGTCCTTGGTCAGCCCAGCCCTTCTACAGCACGCCTGGTGGAAATGAATGTCTTCTGGCATGTATTGGTGCTTTGAAACATGAAGTGTAATAAATCCCTTATCTCTTTTTCATCCAGCTCTGGGTGCCACAGTGAGCTGTTCCTTGTGGGACTGGGGCTGCCCCTCTCACCAGAGTCACATGCTGGGGACAACGCTACAGGTGGGGGAGATGCAGTATTGCTGTCCCCTATCTCTTTCCCCTTTGTCCTTTCCTCTGGGACCACAATTCACTCTGTGGTGCAAAATGGGTGCTGCAGCAGCCCTGCAAAGCTCTGATCTGGCTGTGTGTGCTTTTACAAAGGGGGAAGGCTGGGGCTGCTCTCTGGGTAGTGCGACTTCCTTGGGGACATGAAGAACTCCTGCCAGCCCCCTGCACTGTGAGGGAAGGGTCTTCTGTGTGTCCCTCTCCTCCCATCCCTCAGCTCCCCACCCAGGAGCTCTGGAGAGGGCAGAGAGCCCTCCCGTGGCCGGCAGCAGCCGCAGCTGCGTGGTCCAAGGATGGGGCCATTTCCCTTGCAGATGCAGCACGATGGCCCTGCCAGTCGCCAGGAGTGATGCTTCTGGGTTCCAAAGGCTCCCACTTACCCCTTGTGCTGGGCCAGACAGAGCAGCACCAGTGACTGGATCTTGCTGCCTGCCATGAGTGCTGGACTGGGCAGAGCCTCCTTCCCAGCACAGAGGGGACAGAGCATCTGTGTGCCCCTAATCCCACTCTGCATCTTCTGAGTCACTTGCAGACCTCAAGGTAGGGGTTACCTCCAGTCTGGCATTTCCCAAAGCCAGGTGTGGCTCCCAGACCACTCCTCTGCCTGTGCAGCAGAGCAGGGCTGGCCACTATGTGTCCCCAGCACAGCTTCTGTCTCTTCTAATGTCACACAGAAGAAGGTGCAAAGCTCAGGGCCCAAACGGAGCTCCTGGAGTGCCTGGGATGGGGTGTGTGGTTGTGGGTGCTGAGCCCCCAGGATGGCTGCTGACAGGGTGAGCAAAGATTGCTTTAGGCATCTCTCATGGGGTGTTGATTGGTTCCTGCACCCCAGGAAGGGCCTTCAGTACTTTCCCCCTTCCTGTCCTCCCTGGCTGTGAGTCTGATCATCCTGAAAATTAAAAAGAAACCCAAACACAGCAGCACTTGAAGAGACTGAGTGAGAAGCTCTGGAGCCAGGACACGCATTGAGTTCCTGCCACAGAGCCTCTCGCTCCCACTTCTGCCCTGTGTGCCCCCAGTGTGGGCACGGATGGGGGGTTCAGGCAGTTCCTGTCCCACCCAGCAGCTCTCTCTGCCCCCTAAAGTAAAAGGAGGAAAAAGCCATGCTGAGTCACATCAGGGCAGCTCTTCCCACCCTGCTCCCTACCCCAGGGGGAGCACATGCCACTCCCTGTGCCTGTCCTACAGGGGCAGAGGGGTGCGGAGGGGCCCTTTGGGCTCCTAACAGTGGCACTTCATCTCATGAGCAAATATTTGCTAATGGCAGCGCGGCCGGGAGAACGGAGCGGAGCTGCTCCCCCCGCCGGGGCAGGCAGGGAAATGAATATGAATTTATCATGATTAGGTGAACCCAGCAGGGAGAGCGGGAGAGAGAGGGCCAGGCAGGGAGGGGGCGGGCGAAGATGGATCTGTGCAATAAAATTAAATAAGGACACCAAATAGAGTCGCTGCTCACGCGCCTGCCCGCCCGCGTGCTGGGCCTCTCCCGCCCTCCCTCGCTCCTCCAGCTTTGCTGATTTCTCTCTTTCCTCAAATTTATGAGGCCAATTATGAAGATGAGGTTGGAAGTTCTCAGAAGTTCACTAAAAGCAAAGTGCGGTCCCTGCTGTTCCCATCAAATTAATTAACCGAGTGCTATTGATGGCCGGGCGACGTCGGTGCGGCGTGGAGCGAGAGGGAATGGCTGCTGGGGTGCAGCTGGGGGGGGATGGGGGACCTTGTGAGGTGTCCCAGGGCAGCAGCCGTGTGCCCAGTGCACCCTGCTCTGCTAGGGCGGCTCCTGTGTATGGGGTGGCTGTGCCCCCAGCCTATAGGGGCGGTTCTTGGGGGTCCTACACAGCCCCTATGTCTGCTGTGTTCCCACAGTAGTGATACTCTCTATGTGTGACCTGCTGGGATGCTCATGGGTGGGAGACACAGAGCCCCAGCCACCACCCAGCCAGCCCTCCCCTCACCCATTCTTGAGGGAAAACAAACCCAAAGCAATTATATTGCTCAGAGACGTCTCACCCCTGTGCTGTGCTGCAGCCAATGCTTGAGGCTGGGAGGGGATGGTCCCAAGCCCTTCCAGAAGGTCTGGTCCTGAGGCCCTGGATAAAACCCAGAAGGTCTCCATTTGCTGCACTGCCTCTCTGTGCCTCAGTTTCCTCCCTGCTTGCATTTCTTGGGGCTGTTTGCTCCATGGGTTTCACTCGTTGCCAAAACATCACCCCAGTTTCCAGGGAGCGCAAAGACAGAGATACCCCCCAAAACAGCCTTATTTGGCACCAAATATTTGTGCCATGTATTACTTGCACTATCCAGCCATGAGAACCTTCACCCCGCAGTGCCACGAGGTCTGAGAACGCGCAGCCCCCCATCCCGGGGCTGTAGGACCGGCTCTCCTTCTGCCCGGCCATCGGTGAGCTCTCATTGGGCCACATATAGCGGCACAAACAGCCGCGTTTACAGAGGCGTTTCTCTCCAGCAGAGCCATAACTCAGCTCCCGTCACCACGGGAAAGGGGAGGCAGGCTCTCCAGTCCCCTCGGATGGGAGACGTGTTACTTGCCGATAATTTACCTGCTTGTGTCAAGTCGGAAAAAGAAACAGCCCGGCAGCTCCTGGGCCGCTGACACCGGGCTCAGAGAGGGAAAAAATCAATCCCAAATGCTGGAAGGAGCGGTTTGAGAGCACCCGGCTTTGGGGCCGGACTCCCTGCCGGCTGAGCTCGCAGCCTCGTCCTGCCCCGCAACCAGCCCCAGCCACGGCCCAGAGCTGCGCAGGTGGGGTGGGAGGGGGAAATGATGAGGAACCTCGTCGGGAAAGGAGACGGAAATCAAGGGAGAGGTGAGGGGACAGGCAGCAGAGGGAGCTGGAGGACCGGGTAAGGGCAGCGCGGGGATGCCCGAGCTGGAGGCGGCCCGGCTCCGTGCAGCTCCTTATCGCGGGGATGGGATGGCGGGGCAGGAGGTGAGTTGAGATGGCGCAGTGACAGCCCGGCTCCTGCACCTATCCCTGTCACCTCCTCCAGTTTTACTCGCAGAGGGGTTCTGAGCCGGCAGCACTGAGCCTCGAAGGATGCTCATCACAGCAGGGGGATTTGGATGGCTCTGTGACCATCAGCAGCAGAGCAGTGCGTCCTCAGGGAGCGGGAGCACCTGATGCAGGTATGGCAGAACCTGAAATTGTCCCCTTGCTCTGCTCCCTCTGCCTCCTGCTGAGCCCTGGGGTGCAGAACTCCCCAATTGTTCCTGCAGTCAGCCTGCTTTGCCTTCCCATTTGTCAGGCCGGGCCATGGGTTTGAACTCTGGGAACACCAATCCCAGCTACAACCCCTGGCCCCACCTGCCTCCCCCCCAGCTCCCTCCTTCTACCCCCGCCATTCCCTGCAGCGGGAGCAAATTCATGGCCATGGGTGCCACGCTGGGACAGTACAGCCCCTGGAGAGTGGGTGGTTGAAGGCACTTGCTGCTCCCAGGGAGCAATGGAGCAATGCCCACAGCAGGAATGTCTCACTCTTGCTGCTGTGCCTGGTACTGCAGTGATCTCCATGATGCCTCCGGGCTTCTGCTGCTGTGGTCTCTGCCAGTCTGGATGGGCACTTGTTATGCTTTTCAGTGGATAGCATTTTTCTGCTCCCCATTTTCCATACTCTGCAAAGCTGCAGCAGCTCACAGGAGATGCAGCAGAACCCCCACCCTGCTCCTAAGGTTGTACCATTGGGACACGCCAAGAGGACGCCATTGAAACACCCCAAGGAAGCACCACTGGGACACCTCACGGGTTCACTGTGGGAACACCATAAGGGGACACCATTGAGACACCCCAAGGGTTCATCACGGGGATACCCCAAGGGGACATCACTGGGATGCTCCAAGCAGACACCACTGAAACATCCCAAGAGGACGTTGTGGGGACGCTCCGAGGAGACACCACTGGGACAGTCCAACGGCCAGCACCCACAGCCACGGGGGGATCTGGGTCTGGGGGGACCCTCCTGCTCATTCTCCGTTTTCTGCCTTAATTAGAACCCGGAGAGACCGGGCGAAATCGCATTAGCGCGGGGCCCCGGTGCGCGGAGCCATCCATCTTTTTTTATTACAGTGTAATGGGGCTGCTCGCGAGGCGCCGTGCGATTTGTCACAGGCCTCGTTCCCTGATAACGGGCATTTGTCATCACTTTCTTCCCGTGTTAATGTCATCATCGGCGGGCTGACAGGCGGACCCGCGGAGGGAGCGCTGGCGACAGACCACATCCGTCAACCTAATATTTCCGTGGCTGTGGGGATCGGCCGGGCTGAGCGCACGCATTAAAGCGCTTATGGGGGAGAGAGAGGGGAAAAAAAAAAAAAAAAAACAGCTAAAAAAAAAAAAAAAAAAAGGGAAAAAAAAAAAAGAAAAAAAAAGAAGAAAAAAAAGGGAAAAAAAAAAAAAAAGAGCCATTGTCATTAATTAAAATGTTGGCACGAGCGTGTCACTGCATGCGGACACAGCCGTGGCTTTCTGCTGGAGGACACAGCATCTCCTGCATCGCATTTGGGGCTGGGAATCAGCAGAAAGGTCTTTGGTAAGAGGGGAGGGGATAAGTGGGATGGACCCCCATGTCCCACCCCAAGGGTTTGTGCCCTTGGAGCTCATTGGAGGCGTTGGTGTGATGAAGTGAGCAGCCTCAGCCCCATGGGGTGGTGGGAGGGAGGGGAAACCCCCATGCCCCCCACCAGGGACCTGACCACAGCCTGCAGCTGCTGATAATTTGTGCTTGGGGGTGCTCAGGGCTTTGCCCCCCAATATTTGGCTGTTTCCATGGAAACTGGAGGGTGGGGATAGGGAGAAAGGTGCTTGGGATCACGGGTCTTCACGGGGGGGGGGCTGTCATTTTTAGTTCTTTTCTATTCTTTGGGTAATAACACAGAATAAGAAGGTTTGGGCGGATTTTTAATTTAATATCTGTATTTCTAATACCTCTGCAGGGTATTTGGGGGCTTTTGGTGGGTGCTCCCAGCCAGTTCTGCCCACTGCCTTCCCAGCTCTGCCCGTCACGTCCCAGGACATCCCACCCTCTTCCAGGTTGGGAGTTTGGGGTTTCCCCAACAGCCGATGGGGAAACTGAGGCACACAACGCTGCGTCCCCAAGCGCTCCCTCCATAAATCACTGCCCTCCATGGGCCGACCACCTTTTAGGAAGGATTTATTGGGGGTGGGGGGACGGGAGGGGTGGGACACAACTTGGGTGCGGTGGCAGCGATGCGCTTCCATCCATCGAGAGGCAATAGCAGCAATAGGGGTGGGGGCACACAGCACCCCTGCCGCCCCGTCCCTGCACTCTGCAGAATCTCCTGCTCTGCAGAGAGAGCAGCGTGGAAAATCCCCCGGCGGGGAGTGCGGACGCGTGTTCTTTGTAAATGAAGAACATAATTAACATTAAATTAAGGTAATACAAATGAAGACAACACAGCGCCTGACAGGATGAGTGTTTGGGGAGGCAGTAGAGAGAAGTGATTCATATTTTTAATTTACTGTACAAATAGACTAGCAGGGCTGGGGGGGAAAGGGCCATCCGAGTGGAGTGGGGATTTCTTTTCTTTTTTTCCTTCTTTTTTTTTTTTTTTTTTTCTTTTTCCCACTGTTGTTTTGCTGTGCTTTAAGCACACAATGACTATTAAAGTCAACTGCCCATATAATAGGACATCTCCTACATGAGTGCTCTCCGAGAGGCAGCTTGCTGCAGCCATAAATCCCGGCAGTGCCATCTGCTGGCGCGCACCCCGCGCCCCGACCGCCCCGGCACCGACCCGCTCCGCCCGTACGGGATCTTTCCTTCTGTTTCTATAGGGAAGCACGCTTCTATACATACAGCTAATTTCTGAATAGCTCATCCTTTAAAGATGTCTTCTGGAGAGGTTGGGTTGGGGAATGTTGGATCCAAGGAGATGTGTTATGGTTTGGAATGACACAAATCTCCGTTCTCCTCTCCACTCAGTGCTTCCTCCCCCAGCACTGGGCACAGCATAGGAAGGCACCCGGAGAAGATCAGCTCTGTCTTTGCTTCCACAGATCCTTCCAAGGCCGTGAGTACCCTCACGGTACAGAAGTCACTTCTTTGTAACACCTACCTCAGGTTTTTATAAAGCCTTCCCCTCACTGTGGCTGTGTCATCTCCTCATCCTCAGTGCCCTCTGAGTATGGCTGAATCCTTTTGGTGGGTTTGGCCAGTGCTGGAGCCCTGTACTTCTCCCAGCCCGTGAGGATTATTTAGAACTATCTAAATCGTTTGAGTTGAAGGAACTCTTAAATGCCATCTGGTCCCATTCTCCTGCATTGAACAGGGGCACCTGCAGCTTCATCAGGTGCTCAGAGCCCATCCAGCCTGACCTTGGTGGAGGTGGATGTCCCCACACACCACCTCTCTGGGCAACCTGTGCCTCAGCCTCAGTTCAGTGGACAATATTGGTGGTAGGAGGCTGTTTGGGCTCAATGATGTTAGAGGTCTCTTCCAACCTTAATGATTCTATAACGTAACAGTGGGGCTCATGGGTCACACCGGCACGCAGGGGCCGAGGGGTCACTGCTTGCCACAGGGAGGGCACAGGGCATCTCCCAGGCTGCCCAGCATGCCGGGTGGGAGAGATAAATAAATACCAGAATAAATAAATACCAGTGGCAAAGAGGCCTGAAATGATGCTGTCGTTTGCTGGGAATGAGAGACACAAGTGTAATTTAGGTTTTGATATTATGAAAGTCTCGCTGCTCTAAAACAGCAGGGCACTCAGTGCCTCATTAATAAAGGATAAACTTGGAGTCTATTTACAATGCACTTTTTGGGGTTATTTACACTCCATTATACATATGTAATGCTGCACATATTTACCGCTCTGTTCTGCTGCCGAGAGCAGCCGAGTCGGGAGGGGGACGTGGAGGATGCTATGGGGCCGTGATCTCTGCTTCCATGGTGTTGGGACCAGGCAGTAGGGACCCATATGGACCAGACACTGTTCCCATGTGCATCGTCAGGCTGTGGGTTGACAAGACGTCCAGCGAGATCCACCATTGTCCCCTGCTCCCCTCTCAGCACTACCTCAGCTGTGCTCTGAGCCCTCCAGGCTGCTCTCCATGGCCCCGTATCCATGGAGCCTCAGCATCCCCGCGTGGCACAGTGGGGCGAGGGGTTGGCGGGCAGCAAAGACACGGCTGATCTCCACAAAGGTCTTGTTCTTGGTCTCGGGGATGATGAGGTAGACATAGAGGGCCACCAGCAGGCAGACCCCACAGAAAACCAAGTAGGAAAAGGCACTGGTTGACATCTGGGGACAAGGAAGGAGAGGGAAGGGTTGGGGCGGCTGGTCTTGGCTCCTGGGGGAGCAGAGGGGTCATGCCCATGCCAGTGCCCAACTCGAGGCCATTACCTGCAGGAACGGGAAGACGAAGCCGATGGTGAAATTGCAGAGCCAATTGAGAGACCCCCCCAGGACATAGGCAGCCGAGCGGTGGGACTGCGTGAAGAGCTCGGCCGTCATCAGGAAGGGGACACCAGCTGCATAGGGATGGATGGGTCAGTGGCAGGGGACCAGGATGTCATGGCTTTTTGGGACAATGGGATGGGTACTGGATTGGGAAGCTTCGGTCCTGGTGCTGTGCCCGGGGTCCCAGTGCTGGGGATGGGGATGCTCAAGTCATCCTCATGAGAGGTGCTCCAGGAAGGAAATGAACAAGAAAACAAAAGTGATAATAACTCCGGGAGGAGAGCAGCCCCCGATGGACTCTTACTCACAGCTCGCCCAGAATAGAGATATGTATATTTTTGTTATAAAAGTCCTATTCATCATTGTTTGTGAACAATGAGCCATTAAAATCCTAATTAAAGATGTAATTACAGTGAATAAAGTCTGGGCTGAGGATGAATTATAGATCTGCTAACGGCTCTGCTAATACATCAACTGGGTAAAGCAGTGCAGGTTCTGTGCCTGAGGTCTGGAGCACCCAGCTCTGTGCTGTCCCCTGTCCCCACCCACAGCCCCACAGCCCCCAGACCCACCTGGCCCCATGCAGAACCCAGCGATGATGCCCACCACGCAGGCAACGACGACGTAGCGCATCCAGGGCAGGGCAGTCTGTGGTGGGACACGGGATGGTGGGACACCAGTAAGAAGAGATATGGCTGGTCTGGGGCAAAGCAGGGCCAGCTCAGGGAGAACCCATCCCATCCACCGGAGAGTTGACAGTTGGACTTGGTGATCTCAGTGATCTTTTCCAACCTTAATGGTTCTGTGTGTCTATGATTCATCCCTTCACCACCCAGCCCTCATTAAGTGTTGCCAGGGGTTGGAAACTCATTAATGCACTGAAGGCTCATGGAATGGCAATGTCCCAACCCTACCTGAAGCAGCAGGCAGCCGGTGATGCCTGCCAGGCAAGTGCCCATGGCACAGAACCCGGTGATGATGAGGGGCCGCCGGCCCAGCTTCTCAATGGTGAAGCACTGCCAGAGGAGAGCAGAAAGCAAGGGGACAATGGGGATCCCACAGTGGTGGTGAGGGTACCCTGTGGATCCAGGTCCAGCTGCAGGCATGGAATGTGCCTGGTGGCACCTCTATGTCCTCATTCAGATGTATGTCCTAAAAATTGAGCCTTCTCACCCCATTCTTCCACCCCGTTTTCCTGCCATCCCCTGCAGAGAGTGGCACAGGTGGATATGGGGTCTATCTGACCCAAGGCTCAACGGTGCTGGGTGCTGAGGTCTTTCTGTCTGTCCATCCCTCACTCACCCCAATCAGCCCTGCAACAACTTCAACGGCGCCGGTGCCCACAGTGGTGTATGGGATCTGGGATTTGGAGATCCCTGCGTTCTGGAAGATGGTGTTGGTGTAAAACCAGATCTGCCAAGGAAGGGACTCATGTGAGGGGGGGCACAGAACTCTGTGTCCCTGCAGAACCAGGTTTCAGGACCAGGACTCACGGCATCAATCCCTGAGAGCTGCATGCCCACATTCACCACCACCACCGAGAGGGTCTGCCAGCGCACCGAGCGGTCCTGCAGCAGCTGTCGGACAGAGACCGTCTGCACCGAGGAGAGGGACTGCTGCTCCTCCTTCATCTCCTCCAGCACCTCCTGCACATCAGGTGTCCCCAGGAACCGGCGCAGCGCTGTGGGTGAGGGTGAATGGGTGCTCATAAACATGGCATGGGGGGATCTGCGGGGCTGTGCATCCATGGGAGTCAGGGAGATGCCCTGACACCACAGTGATGGGCACTGGGGAAATGCTATGGGATAGTTGAGTGGGAGAGAAGATTCGGGTTGTATGGGGTATGTGGGCTGTCAGGGTAGTGTGGTAGGTTGCACACACACGGGTGGTTCCCCCTAGGACAGCCCTCACCCTCAGTGGCCCCACAGATGTCATTCCTCTCTATCAGCAGGAACCGCGGGCTCTCGGGGAAGCAATGCAGCAACAGGAGCTGGAGGGAGGCAGGGATGGCCACCACCGCTAGGAACAGGGGCCAGTACCTGTCCTGGGGAGAGCGGAGATGGAGATGTGTCATCGGGAGGGCAGTGCAGGGCCTATGGTAGGGGCAGGAGGGGGACATTCCATTAGGGGGTAACCCACTGGGGGACGCCCCGTTGGGCAGTACCCCATTGGGCGATGCTCACCTGGCCCAGCAGCTCAGGCAGCCCCAGCACCTGTGCGCAGAACACCCCCAGGCAGATGAAGATGCTGGGCAGGAGGCCCAGGAAGCCCCGCAGGTTCTTGGGGGCGATTTCTCCCAGGTAGAGGGGAACCACGCTGAGACAGATACCTGGGCAGCATGGACAGCAGGGCCTGGCTGTGGGCAGGGAGGTGGCCACACAGACAACCCCCAGACCCTCCCATGGTTAGGGTTAGGGTCTTCTCCACCCACCTGAGTGCAGCCCAGTGATGGCACGGCCGATGATCACCATCTCGGGGGCTGCCAGCTGCCGGCTGAAGGCCATGAGGCCACCAGCCAGGAGGACGAGCAGAGCGCTGCGTCCCAGTGTGCCGTGCCTATGGGGTACGCACAGCAGTGGGGCAGCCCCTACGGCCCCATCTGCCCCGTGCCACCCCCTTACCTGCCATAGCGTGCCACCAGAGTCCCCACCAGCAAAGAGCCCCCGAGCCCACCCAGGGCGAAGATGGAGACGGTCAGAGAGTAGAGGAGGGTGAGGGGCCCAGGGGGCAGCCCGTGCCCATAGCGCTGGGACCATGTGGCGTTGTAGAAGGCCTTTATGTGCTGTGGGGCAGAGAGATGGGCACTGACTGGAGAGGAGAAAGGCGGGGGGCCAACAGCATCACAGCCAGCCCTGGGGCACAGCCTGAGGGAAGAGCCAGCACTTCACTGTGGGGCAGGAGTAGGGGTCCCACCACCTCCATGGAGGGATACAGATCCCGGTGGGGCTGTGCCATTCCTTACCGCCGCTGGCGAGTTCACCACGGCCAGGTTGTAGCCATAGAGCATGGAGGAGCCAAAGGATACCAGGAGGGTGACGGAGAGCAGGGGGCAGGTGAGGCACTGGGGGAGAGGAGAGCAACAGAGCCCTGTTCCAAGCACTACCCCAGCCCCACAGAGCTCCCCAGTAGCCAAGTCCCAGTCCTGGGAGCTTCTTCTCCCCCAGACCCCCTTCCTGAGCCCAGTAGCCAGATCCATAGCACTCAGCAGCTCCCGGCTCACGCACACCAAATCCTCACTAATCCCAGTAGGAATCCCGAGCTGGGAACTGGGGGGTTTGCACACCATGAGGGACGTGGGGAATGGGGATGGGGCATCCCCCCAACCCTGCCCCCTGTCCACCCAACACTCACCCCACTGATGTCCCTGCTGGGCTGCGGGGTCCCCTTCTTGTCAGTCTGAGGATGAGGGGAGGAAGGCAGCCCCTGCGTCTGGCTCTTCTCTCCCATTTTCAGATGGAAGGAGGCAAGGGGAAGGAAAAGAAGGAAAGGCAGTCTGGGTGTTGTCCCCTGGGCTCATTGGAGGCTTCAAAGCGGACGGAGGAGGAGTCTGGGGCCCTCCCTGCCTCAATGGGGCTCTTCAGAACTGGAGGCAGAGGGATGAAGGGGGTGCCTACATCTCCCAGCACCCCCATCAGCCCCCCACCATCACATCGGGCTGCGGAGCAGCTATGCTCCATCTGCTGTGATGAGGGTAGGAGGGCTGGTGACCCACGTGTCCTGATGAATGGGGGCATCTGCCCTTGTCAGGACCAGGGTGACAGAGCCCCCAGCCCCGGGGTGCAGCCCCCAGCCCCAGAGAGTAGAGATGCAGCTCATGGCAGCTCAGAGGAATCCAATTTTGCTGCGGCCAGGAGCTGACTCCCCTGCTGCTAATGAAGTGCCTTTAATTAGCAGCCTAATAGCAAGCTCTTAATTTGCTGAACAGCCAGTCGAAAGGATGGGGACCCCACTAAGCCAGGCTGGCAACAGCTCCAAAAGCTTAAAAGGGACAGGCCAGGCTGGCTGGCCCCACCGTGGGACAGGTCCCTCCATGTGGGACTCCCTGTGTCCTGCAATCATGTTCTGAGAGTCCCTCCATCTCTCTCTGCCTCAGCGTCCCCATGTCTTCACTGGGGCATCGACCCACATAGAGCTCTGGCACTCTGAGGGCTCTGTCCTCAGAGCAGAAGGACAAAACTGCTGTCAGGGGGCACCAGGATATAGGAGTAAATCTGGGTTATCGTCACTGGTCCCCAGCAGCTGCTAGGAGAGCTTTGGTGGATGTGCAGGTGGGGGCCACAGGACAGGAAGTGAGGAGAGTGAGGAGGAAGCCTGGGGTGTCAATTAAGGGCCACTGGGGAGCTGGGTTAATTGGAGACACTCCTACGAGCTGACCCAGTGATGGTGGCACACGGTGTGATGGGGACAAGTGCTGGCAAGCAACCCCCACTGCTCCGTGCTGGGATGCAGCTCAGCGCTGTGACTTACTGGCAGCCCTGGTCCTCCTTTCCTCCACACAGGGGCTCCCTGACCCCATGTGCTTTGGGGGGAAAGCGGCAGCCAGACCCCAATCCATCCCATTCCTTCCCACTGTCACACCTGCAGGACCGCTCACAGTCACCTCCTTATCTGGGTGTCTCCCACTGCAGGAAGGCCACGTACCTGCACGGAGCCCTTCCAAGCCCAGGTTTTCCCCCTCCAAGCCCAGCAGTCCCTGGCACGGCAGCCCCCTCACCTCAGCAAACATCCCCAGCAGCCACGAGGCTCCCACCATTAACTTGCCCAGCAGGCCGACACTGACCAATTTCCCTCTTCCCAAAACACACCTTACTGAAGTGTGCATATAAAATTGAAAGAAAAAAAAAGAAAGAAACCACCACCAGAAAATTTCATTTTAAAGCCGTGGGTCGATCAAACGCTGTTAATTTGGAGATATGGCAAACATTACTTTCCTTCTTCATTTGAAGTGGAAATAAGGCACACATTTTTAAAAGGAAAGGGTAATTAAGCACTGAATCTATTTAAGATAAGCTGCCTGGTACTCACTCCGTTCCTGCAGAAATTTACAATGAAGATTGCTTTTCTGTCTCAGAGAGGAGAGAGCTTCAGGTCCTGAGTTCCTGGATGTGAAGGCAGAATTGCTGGGAAGAGTTCTCCAGCCCACTCTGATGGGTTGGAACTGGATGGTCTTTGGGGTCCCCTCCAGCCCAACTATTCTGTGATTCTCCCATCTTTGCGGTCCCTTCCAGCCCAACCACTCTGTGATTTTCTCACCTCTGGGGTCCCTTCCAACTCAATCACTCTCTGATTCGATGACCCTTGTCTTTGGGCATCAACAGGAAGGAGAGGAAGGGTTGGCTAGGGATAGAGCAGGATAGGAACAGCAGAGGATAAAGCAGCATAAATAGATGATGTATGTATTAAAAAAACCCGACCCTCTCCAAACAAAGCACCCGGCTGCTGGGAATGCTGTCACAAGGAGAGATGGGGATTGGAGGTGACAGGACTCCCAGCCCTGCAGAAAGCAGGAGGTTCGCAATCTCCATCCCCTGCTGGTTCCCAAGAATGGAGCCAGCAGGGAGAATGGCAGCGGGCGCGCGGCGCGTGTTTGTTTTCTGCCCACCCTGGGAGCCGGGATCTTAAAACCGCAGTCGCCTTTGTTTTAAAAGGGGCTGTTAAGTAAAATGGGAAGATCTGAGGTTGCCATCCACAGAGCATTTTTAAGAGAAAGGTATTCTGAGGCCAAGGGTGCTCTCGTTTGAATCGTCAGCATTTCAGCATCCCCAGCCATTGTGTCGCATGGCGGTGCCGCGATATGTCAATTACTCACTCATTATTGAACAGCAGGATTCTGATTAGCTTATAAAACAAATTTGTGCTTCTCCTACCAGGATCTTGCAAGTGTACCCAGAAAAGCACAGTCTTTATACTTTTATAGGCAAGATGGTTGTGGCTCGGTGCATCACATCCACTCTGACTTACAGGGCAGACTCATTCGCCCCAGCTAGAGGCCACCAGTCATTCAATGGAGTTTGTTACTTAAAAAGTATGCTGTGGTTTTAGGAAAAAGTGGTGGTGGTTTTTTTTTTTCTCCTCCTCTTTCTGCCTTCCAGAGCATGCACATGGGCCCCGGGAGCAGCCCCCAGGCTGGTGCTGGGACAGGGAGGTTCGTGCTGTCCAAGTGCAAGGCACAGCCGTGATGGTCCAACACTGTCCTTCATCCCAAAAGGAAAACAGGAGAGGTTCACAGCTTAACCTTTGTATTTGTATTTAAGTTATTTTCTGAACAGTTAAAAAAAACAAACCACACTGTTACCATGACCCTAGCTCAAGTGAACATTAGTACATTAACTACACATCACCGTAACATAATCACAAAATTCAAAGCACTCGTTACTTAAGAATCCAGATAACAAATATAGCAGAGTAACAAACTGAAAACTCTGGAGAAGCCACGTCCTTTCCCCCCCAGCCCTCAGTCTGAGCAGGGATGTAGCACAGGACAGTTTTTGGGGTGACCATGTACTACAAAAGAGACCCATCCAGCAGTCAGTTACCATACATTAAGGGCTCATACATCCATGCACATCAGCATCCCTCTGATTTTCAGTCTATCAGTTTAACGTCACCGAAGATTAACCAGTGGTGACAACTCCTGTGGGATATCCACGGGACAAGCAGGGAAGCCCAGCGGTCTTTGGGAACAAGCACAAAGTCACGGGGAGAATTTTCTGACAAGACAAAGGATGATTTATTCTGGCTGTGTATCAAAGCTCACCACGGGAGAGAAGCTCTGGGAACGTGCCAGGAGTTAGGCTACAGCTCATTATAAAAAAAAAAGGAGTGAGGGGGAAAGCAGGGGAACCAAATCTCAGCCTCAGCAGGTGACCATCCCTCCCAGCCCACTGCTGGGGATGGGCAGAAGGAATGTGCCTGTGGGACCTGATGTTTCTGTTTTGGTATTAAGTGTGAGGAAAACGACCGTGGCCCTCATGCCAATCAACCCAATGGGACTTGCTGGCAGGATGAAGGAAGGATTTCATATGGAGACCACTCCAGGGACAGCTGGGTCTCCTGCTGTTCCCCTTCCTTCTGGGAAGCTATTATTGCTCCTTAGGGAACAGCAGCAGGGCAAGGCTCAGCACGTTAGTGCATCATGCATGCCACTGGGAGACCTGGCAAAGTCCTCTTGGTCACTGCAGTTCAGACCTCTCACCCCGTGCCCCCCGTACAACATAAAGGTGGGCATCAACAGACCCACCCATTCCTGCAGGCACTGCTTGATGACCTCCTGGCATTTCAGATGTCCTCACAGTAACCCTTCATCCTCGTGAGGGAAGTACCCCAGCTAAGAAACCTGTTTTTGTAGCACTGTCCCCACTCGTGCAGAGCTCCATCTCACCCCCACAGTTCCCTCCTAGCCTTCAGCCACACGGTTATCTCCTCCTCTCCTCCCCAGGCCTGCAGCAGGAAGGCTGGGGCTCCTCTCCTCACATCTCTCACCAAGGAGAGCCGCTAGTGCCTCAGCACAAACACTGACTGCATCAGCCACAACAGTCAGACCTACAGGTGTGAAAGGAAGGCGCTCTCAGAGACGTGCTGCCCCATCAGAGCCAGGATGCTGAAGAACTGAGAGCCAAGCCTGGAGCCCTGCTCAGACTGAGGAAGGAGTGCATGACAGGGGCAGGGAACATACCTGGGGCACAGGAACGCACATGGTAGTCTCCAGTTTTTTCAGTGTTGTTAAAAAAAAAAAAAAAGAAAAAAAAAGAAAAAAGGATCCTTTAGAGCAGGAGCAGGTGGCAGGTAGGTGGAGCACGGTGGTCCAAGTCAGCTTCCAGTTTAGGAACAAGTGTAAAGCATTTCAACATTTCTGATGATCAGGCTTCTCAACTTGTCACCTGCATCCTTCCCTTCCAGTAGCGGACGTGTCTGTCCCTGAAGGTTAATGGGGAGGAGACAGCCGCACAAGTTCTCTCGCTGCAAATTCCTTCGTGCCATTTTCTATTTGCATATTTTAAAGCAAGCTGAATTCCTCTGAGGATGAGAAATATTTGCAGCAAGACGGTGTCCTATTGCCAAAGGAGTCACAAGCAGTAGACGGTGTGGCTAGAGGAACTGTCCTGCTCTGATGTCCCACACCTGCAGTACTCGGATCCCGCAGTCCAAGGGGAAAGCTCTGCGAGCTCCCTGCTTGTGGGAGAAGTGATGATCTCTATGCAGCAGAGGTATTTCATTTCAAAGTGATGTGCAACACTTAAAGCCCACAGACACCTCCAGCCCCTTTTATCTCCTTTCTGTAGGCAGGTGCTAGCTCTTTTCATCATAAGCTCTGCAATTACTCCAACCTGGCTGAGGGATTACCCATTCAGTTCATGCTGAAACCTCTCTCACAGGTGTTCTTGCACTCTCACACACACAAGCACATGTATCCTACGGGGGGGGGGGAAGTTTGAAAAAACCACTCTCCTCTGACTCTGGGAGATGTACTTACCAGATTGCTCCTCCCTGGGTGCACAATGAACACCACCAAGTGCCAGCCTGTGGCAGCTTCAAGTTCAAGTTACATCAGTTCACTTCAGTTTCCTTCCTAGCTATCGGAAAATGTGTACAACTCAGGGATGGGTTCAGAATCCTCACCCTCCTGCAGTTCTGTATGAAGTACCCAGACACAGCCCCTACTTGAAGGGGAGACACTGTTCCTATGTTTGCCAAAAAACGGGAGTTCAGCTGTTGTCACAAACTGTACCTGTACCTTAAACAGCTCTAGACAGCAGAGTTTAAACTACAGTACCACTTGAAATACCCAGCACTTAGAAGTTACAACACAGCAGCATGGAGCAGCAGGGCTATGACAACCATGGCAATCTGCACCAGTGCGCTCCCTGTGCCTGGCCAGCCAGTCTTCTAGTTCTCCCAGACTTCTGCAGATGGTAAAATAAAAACATACCTCTGCAGGTGCTACCCACAAAGATGCAAGCAACTAAAATATTAGGAAGTTCTGCAGCTGTCAGAGGCTGGAGTAACAGATCACTGTTTTCCACAGTAACCTAAACATAAAAGACAGAGGACAACCAGACAAGATGAGGAAAGTGACTATTAGATCTGAAGCCAAGGTTTATCCCCTACTGATATGTAACCATGCTGCAGACCTTGTAGTAACTGAACTAAGAGGAACCACGTGCAAGTAGGATTAAGAATTAGACTCTGAACTTCAACTGAGAGAAGTCTGGGGTGTAAACCTGGATACTTTCTGCTCCCCTGCCAGTTTTGCTCTGGGACTGCAGTGCACCTGATATGTATAACTGTCTGAAATCCACAGCAACCTTCTTAGACTCAAAAGTAGCATCATTAGTTGCAGATGAACATATTATTATGATCCAGAACATTCAGGACTCTGCAGAGGTAAGTCATACTGTCAGTGCTACCTGAGCAGAGTAGAGCTAACCTGTGAGACCCTTTTTACAGCAATAGTTCAAACAGAAAACGGGAGTGTCATCACATGCTCTTAGCTGCTCCTTTGAACTGATGCAGTCTCCGTGCTCAATGAAAATACAGGAGCTGGGTGCTCAGCACTGCTGCTCATGCATTTCAGGAACTACACCAGGTGCTCCCCAAGCACCTGCTTTCCATTCCCCCATATATCCATTGCCATCTTGTCCATCCTGACCATCACCAGAAGAATTTAAGCCCTCTGGACTGCTCTCTGGGTCCAGCTCCTTGCAAAACTTCATTGGTGGAAAAAACACATCCCAAGCAATTAGAAACAACACAACTGCTTTCCTAGCAAAGTGAAACTGATGAGAATAGCTGAATAAAACATCCCATCTGCCAAGTTCCAAGTTTAAAGGGTATTAGAAACGCTTTTAAACCCTTTTAAACCCTTTAAAAACCCTTCCAGCCCAGAGACAAAGGACCCTGTTTCCCACTGCAGGACTGGAACTCCCCACTGAAGCATTGAGGGTTATTTAAGATGTGGGCATGGCCTGGAATGGCCAGGGACTGATATACACCCTTTCCTAATCCAGTTGCAGGCCTGCTGCAATTCCCTTCAGCTCAGTAAAAAGAGCCGTGTCACATCAGATCTCTGTCTAGTTCAGAGACATGCAGAATTGTTTCACACGTCCCTCCCCTCCAGGACTATTTTTATCTTCTAAACAACAGCAATTTGCAAAAGGCTCAGCTAGAGAGCAAAGATCCAGCTCAGCTACCAGCAAAGGGACTAATCATCCTGTGTCCCTAAACCGCAATGCAGCATGCACACAGGTTAGAGAAGCACACACAAAGGCAATCTTATCCCTCCCACCTAAGGCTTTTTAGCAAGGCCAGCCCCAGAAATGCTGCAGAACTGCTAACCCTACTGCCTGTGCTCATGGCCACCACTACCCACCTGCCATCACCAGGGGACTGTGCTTTTGGATGGAAAGGCAGGGGCATATCCAGCTCCCCTCCTCGCCCCAGCCTCAAACCTCATCCAAAACAGAGAACAGTTCCTAAGCCATTGGCAACACACTGCCTTCAGGGAGAAAAACAGGGGTTAGATTGTCCTTTGCACAAATGATTCCTTTGTAAGGGAAATACTGCCCTCAGACAATGCTGCACCAGGATAGGGG
Source organism: Phasianus colchicus (assembly GCF_987193195.1). Taxonomy (NCBI): domain Eukaryota; kingdom Metazoa; phylum Chordata; class Aves; order Galliformes; family Phasianidae; genus Phasianus; species Phasianus colchicus. The sequence continues at coordinate 23,314,732 of NC_143443.1, forward strand.
GAGCTGGACATCAGCCCCAGTCCCTCATGCTTGGGACTTTGCAAGAGGAGAGCTTAACTTTTCACTGAATAGCGTTCCCCAGCCAAGCAGATGTTAAAGGAGACTACAATGCACATCCAGCTTTCAGAGGGTTAGCAGAGCAGGCAGGAGAGAACAGAGATGGATTTGGCTCATCATAGTCAAATTTCAAGGGTCCTCCCTCCAAAAGAATGGTCAGAACAGCCAAAAGCTGCAGTGGGTGTGGGGGGTGAGGTCTGGCGTTTCTGTCGCTCTTCAGAGCTGAATGCTTTTAAAAAGGCTAGCAATGGAGATGGATTTCAGTGGGAGAGTAGCAGCCTCCTCCCCACCCACCCTCCCACCCTGAGGTGACTCTCCCAACAGGGTGAACTGTGACTGTAAGTCTTCTGCTTAACAGCAAAGCAACACATTCTGGCAACATCTTAAATATATTCACAGGACATCTGTGACTGGGTTTGGAGGGAAACCAAACAGGGTAAAAGGAAGGGGAGTGAACAGGAAAATGGGAATGAGGGAGGAAAGGGATGGGGAGGTTTAAAAATGTTATTAGTTCACGAAAGATAAAAGTCATCTTCTGATATAGCAGCACTTTAGCAGTCAGCCACGCTGAGTAGACCCTGTCTGAGATCAACCGCATGCCAACTTTGTTCCAGAAACAAGTCTGAGAGCCTTCTCTCTTCGGCAAGTATTGGTTACGTGGATAGTTCTTTTGTCCTGGCATTGGCAGATAATATAAATACTGCAGCTTAAATGAGTCCTGAGAACAAAAAAGAGAAGAAACCAAACAAACCCCATTTGTACTAAGCCTTTCAATGATTGAAAATAATGTCTTACTGATCAGAGTCTTTGAGAAAATCAAGACAGCTGATGTGACAGCCCTGGCACACCACTCTGTATTTACTCATCAAACAAGATATAAGATGTTCTCCAGAACAGAGCATTTTCATGGAAAAATGTCACTGTGAACACTCCCTGCAGAAGCCTGCCAGATCATCTGCCTTTTTTCTCAAGCTACTAACAGCAGTGGTACCCATCACAGTGGGGAATCATGCCACGCCACTCTGATTAGACATCAGATCCACTCTGCAATTGACCCAATCTTAAGAAACACAAATTTCCTCTCCATATTATGTTGGCCAAGACAAAAGGATAAGGCAATAAGCAAACCAGCCAGGCTCAGACATGAGCAATTTACACACATGCTGTAGCTGGAGTGTAAAGGAGTGCTGGGCCCAGTCAGTAAATGATTTTGCATATTGATGCATCTCGACTTAATTTGCCTGGTCTTGTGCCTCAGTGCCTCCTCCCTTAGCCAAACAGTTCTCTTGAATTAGCTTGCTGCAGAGTGAGAAGAATGGTCACCACTTCCTCAGGAGGGAATAAAGCTGACGCCTCTTGGCAAAACACTCCTGCCTGGTGACAACTGCCCAGGGTCAGGCCATCTGCATCCCCTTGTTAGGCAGCAGCTGCTCTACTCGCTCTGCAGAAACCCTTCTTCCTTCTAGACAGCAGTAATAACTGATTTAATTATTGATGATGATGGACAGTGGAGGAGTTCTTCATGGGAACTCACGGACACCACATGTCACAAATACTTGGATAAAGACCTTCCTGTAAGGCAACAGAACCACTCCTGTCCTTTTACAGGACATTGCAGTTACTGTCCAATCAAAACAAGAAATACTGATAGACCCAGGTAAGTATTCAAGCTGCATGCTCACATTACATCCAGTGTCATCTTTGAGATAATTTTTACCTGTGCGAGTGTGAGGTACAGTGTACTGTTATTTATCTTGAGATGTAGGTGTATGTTCTGGATGGGGAACGAGTGGATTCTGCTTGGGCAGCTGGGTCATTCAGAAAATCCCAGATGAGGATGGTGTCATCATGTGAGCTGCTGACAATCTGGAACTCGTCAAACTGAAGTCGAAAAACTCTTCCAGAATGCTCCTAAATGGAAGACACGGCATGTTAATTCACAAATTCTAGCATTATATGAATTTCTCAGTCAGTAAACCCCATACGACACATCATCCAGCCCCATAACTAAACCACCCTTGGTGAAACAAGTTCGCTATATCTGTGTTTTTGGCTCGCAAGGAATTTTACATTACATTTATCACATTACTCCTTCAGTCCCCATGAATGCACTGTGCAGAACAAACCAAGCTCCCTCTACCATACAAGGCAGCCTTGTGAGGCTGATGGGAGCAATGCCTTCCTTGTTCTTTGGCTCCTTCCTGAAATCACAGTGTTCCCAGATGCAGTAGGTTACAGGGGGATTAGGATTTTGCAGTCAAGGCTTGGCACCACTGCTACTGCTCAAGAGGGAAGAGCTTAATACTGGAGGACACTAAGGAGCCTGTTGTAAAGTCCAGTGACAGTAATAATTCTTCTTAAGCAGTTCTAAAAATATGAACTAGAAAGGGCATTCTTTATAGCTTGCATTTTGCTCTGAGGCTGAGAGGAAATGGCATGATGATTTGGCAACAGTTCAGACTGTAATTAACAGGAGGTAGCAGAAAGATCCTGGATATCAAAAAGCAAATCTACTAGGCTTTCCCTTTTGTGCTAGCCACTTTTTCCTGGTGCTTACTGCCACAGGAGTGAGCAGCAGCCTCCTCAGGAAAAACAGAACACCATGCAGGTGGGACAAGCCCTCTCTCTCTAATACACATTTCTCTGTGGTTCTCTGTGGCCAAAGATCAGGAAAAAATGCTTAGAAGCATTTTACAGCTTTTTCAAATATTTGGACAAAAGAGAATTGTTAGCTACTAAAAGGGAAGCCTGTGTCTTATGGCACAGGACTCTGAAAATACAGCTTGGTTTGAAAGCATGGAGAGAACAGAACAGCTGCCTTAAAGGGAGCCTCTAAAGCTCCAAATTAAATATACACACTCCAAAATCAGATTCTGTTTTTATGACAATTTTGTTATAGAAGCCCAACCACTGGGACCTTCCTGATCTTCTGACCCAATAAGTGCACCTTAGAAGCACTTCATGGGTTTCTACTCAGTTCCAAAAAGAAAAGTATTTCCAGCTCCTGTATTGTATCAGTGAAGTAAAGCAGTACTTGCTAAAAAAGTACCACAACAATAACCAGATCCACTGAGGGACCCTGAACAAAGGCACCAAGAAAGAGGTATTTCTACAAACTATTTTGAAAAGTCCTTTTCCTCCCAGCCCCTGTAGGCTAAGTAAGAGTGCCCTAGAAGTTCCACGCAGCCCTCCCCAGTGTGGTTGCATTGACAATAAGCAGGCTGCACGCCCTGAGCTGAGGCTGCAGGGAGCTGAGCCCTTCAGCTCAGAAGGAGAGTTGTGCTGTTTGCTTATTCTGCGCCTGGAAAGCTTCTGTGACACTCGTGTGGCCACTGTTCCAGCTAACGGGAGGGACCTGGCATGCAGCGAGCATTTGTTATCTGTGCACTTTCCTCCTACTGTTTGAAAATTGAACACGAGCAGCGGGAGACTCGCGATGTTCATTGTGCAGCCAGGTTTAATTTTGGAGGCCGAGAGAAGAGAGGGAAAAAAAAAAAAGCAACTATGGGTAAGTGGGTATAAGGACGCCCTGTTGTCATAAACATGAAAAGCCCTAAAAGCACTACGACAGCCTCCTCTGCCCCTCCTCTTCTGGCTTCCTCCATTGCTATCAAACAGGGATTTATGAGTATCCATGTGTTGAGATTCCTACAGTGTTTCCATCCCACCGCTTCTGATTTATAATACAATTAGTTGGGGCACTTTGGCTGTCCACTGCTGGAAAATGCAGAGGAAATCGCACCAGTTAAATTAAGTCTACAGGTTACTAGGCACACATTTGTCTCGGGCTGGAGCAGAAACACCACTAATATCACGCTGAAGTCTTGGACTCTAGGGATACGTGTTCATGGGCACAGAGCTGTTCCACAATTTGCAGCTGGGTGGCTGACAACAAAAGGGTTTTCTGGATTTCAGCCATGAAACTATTTGTAGTTCTCTTTGGCTACCAAAAAGGTTTTTCAACACAGTACCTGCAGGCATCCAAGGCCCTCACCGACTCTTACTTTGCAGCTTATGGTACAAATACAGGATTGGAAAAGAGCTAGTGTGGCTTAATGACCTACTGCCTGTCAACCCTCAAAGCCTGTGTGAAATGTGAAGCAAAATACTTTAGTGAAATCTACAGCAACTGTAGCAGTTTGGGTGGTAGATGAAGGTGTGGGACAGCTAGAGCAGCAGAAGGTCTGATGTCCACCAAATTCCGACATCATCCAAAAATTTATTTTCTAAAAGAAAACAGTAATTCATTACTTTTTTTTCAACATGGACTCAGCACTGGACGAAAATCTTTCTGTAACCCCCAGCTAAGTCTATCAGAGCAGAAACAGCAAAGATGTCAGAGGAATGCTTATAGGATCCACCCCATGGCCCTGGCTGTGCTGGCATTTTTGTCACAACCTTCCTGCATCATTCTAAGATCAGTGCAGAGCCACTGTTAAGCATGATGGTGAATGCTGTGAACACTCTGCAATGACATTTTTATCACACTATCATCAGACCTGTACTAAATATCACTGAAGAGCGTTAGAAGCTGCTGTTTAAGGATGAGGCAATCTCACTGTCTGTTCCAGTCCGTAGCCCTTCTGTCCTTCAACACACACAAGCCACTGAAATGCAATGAAAAGGTTGCTTTTGTGTTTGGGTTTTTTTTCCCCCTCAAATTTGGAATTTACTACTTTTCTTTAAGAAATTCCCTGTCAACAACTCCTGGGAATAGGCACACTAAAGTAAAGCCACCAACACATGGATTCCAAGGACAAGTCTCAAAAATGACTTAGCTTTTAACTTCCAAAGAAGTCAGATCTCTAGAAATGACTTTTAGATCCTGCAGGCTGGTGCTAAACTGACTTGAATTTCTGTGGCTCAAGACAGCCCTGAGCAAGAACATTTTCCTGCTCCCTCCACCACTCCTACCCAAAGCTCTTACCACAAGGGTTCGTAAGCAGAGGGTCCCTGCTGGAGCACGGGGGTCCAAAGCAGCCACCAGATCCCACACCTTAATTTTCCTAGTAGTAAAAAAAGAGAGAAACACCATGGCTCTGTTAAAAAGAAAAGATGAAGTGCTCACAGAAAAAAAAAGAAAAAAAAAGAGAGCTTTAGTGCAGCTGAGCTGATACAGCAGATCAAGGAAAACTACAGAAAGCCTTCTGCTCCTGAAACGTGGTTCTTGCGCTTCTCCTTTGTAATGCTCATAGAGTTTAAAGGGAGAAAATAATATGCTGTTGACAAAATAAAACATAAAAAAGCAGGCAATAATAACTAACAGAAACATATGGGAGGGTTAATGCACACTAGTCTTAGTGGCAAATGGATCAGAAGACAACCACAGGAGGCAAACATTGTTCTTACCAATGGCTGAGCTAGAAGATGTTTCAGATCAAGTCTGTCTGATATTCTTATGAGCTAAAGAAATGGACCACATGGGTCAAATCACACTGACTTTTTTAAAGAGAAAAAACAACAACAGGTGTACTTTGTAGAATCAGCCTGACTTACTGGCCATGACCAGGACCTCTTGGTATGACAGACAAAAAATTTAATTTTTATAAGGAAGATCCAGCAAACTGATGCGTGAGACACTGAGAAAGACAGGAGGATCCGACGCATTAGCTAGCCTCACCCATCATATGCCCCGCTGACTATCCTCTTGTTATCAAAGCGGATGCATCTCACCAGCTCTTCGTGGCCTTCCAGTACTCGCAAACATGCCCCACACTCGATATCCCACAGCCTGGAAGAGAACAGGAAGAAGCATTGAGAATTTCTGAATTTCTGATTATTTCAAGGAAACACTTGGTCTTTGCTTGTAGTTAATGAAAACTAGGAAATAAAGTTCATAATGAAACAACAAAGAACAAACTATTCATCACTCTTTTCCTGCAGTTCAATTGATGCATGTTTTTCAACAACTCTTATGTGACAGTATCATATGGGGGATTACTCAGATACCCAAACATTTTAAGATCAGCCATGCCCACCATCCACTTCTCTATTAACACAAGACACGTGATATCTCCCAGTTATCTTCATGAGAAGCCTGACTTTATTTTAAGTCAGTTTTTCATAAAAGTATCTTTCTTTGATTTGAAGATGTTAAGTGAGAAAGACTCACCAGTCCTCCTGGAACCCTGTTCCAAAGGTAAAAGCACCTTTACCAAGGCACACACCCCTTCTAATGCCCCTACATGCCTATTTCTGATTTTGAGACTAACGTCAGACGAACTGTATATACAGTAGTGACAGGTACAAGAACTAACAAGCCCTTTATATTTGTCATTTTCTCCCACTGAAGGTGTATTTGCTCTGTAATGAAGGTAACTTGTGCATAAGCTAAAATGGGCATTCTGTGTTTATTTAATCATTATGCATTTTTATTTATGAGTTTATTATGAGTTTATTACTCATAATGCATTTTCTTCTTGTGCTCAAACAATTTTTTAAGAAATAAGCTTATATGCTTTTGATACTTTTGTCAGCTCTTTGAGGGGATTCCCAATTGGAACAGATAAAGAAAAATTATTTGCCAACAAGAACTGAAATTCTTGACATGCATTGTTTACAGGTGTTCCACCTCCGGATGACATAAACTTGGTTCACAACAAATGGAATCTTTCAATAACAGTATCTGCTGAGGCTCTGACACACAGCTGAGAAAAAGCAGTCACAGATGTTCTTGAATGCTTGTTCAATTAGAGTTCAGACTGACAGAGACTTCATGGTAGTGAGGTTCATGGTTCATGGAATTTGTCTGGGTGACACCACACAAAGAAGTACAGCTGCTGTGGGGTCAGGTCACTTTTTCTTGAGAAACTAAGAGAGAGATAAATCGTCCCCACATACTTCAATCCTGAGGTCCCCCAGGGAATAGTCCAGACCCAGTGGATGTGTGCACAAGGATGGTGGGTAATCATTTCATCTGTCCATCCACAACAAGATGCTCTCGCTATGGACGATTGGGGAATGAACAGAACTCTTCCCATAACTGTACTGAGTAAGGGTTAGTTTATCATAGAATCAGAAAGGTTGGAAAAGACCACCATGATCACCGAGTCCAACCATCAACCCCACACAACCATGGCCACTAAACCATATTCCTAGGTGTCACACATCTGAGGCCAAAGAGGAGCAGAAGATGATTCCTCAGTCTGTGAAGCTGAGTGTTCACCAATCTGTGAAGACCCCACTGGTTTTTGCATCAGCACCAGCACACCATTAAGGTCAGAGAAAGCAAATCCATTGTAAAGTTCAGCCAAAGGCACTTTGGCTGGCCAGAGGGCATTATGTCTCCTGCCAAGGACTGCAAACAGGATGCACAATGCCAGAAGTGAACTGGTGCAGAAAGGTCTGAAGAGCAATCTTGTGCCAGGAACTTTCGTGCCATGTGTTTCCACTCCTTGCCATCAATCCTGAGGTTGCCAGCAGCTTGGCAAGGCTGCATAATATTAACTTAGACTTGTATTATCAGGTCCTAGTTTGAGTTTTTACCTGAATTTGACTGTGATTAGAAAAGATGATCGCAGCCCTTAGCCCTGAGAGCAATGGGCTTCCACACACAAAAGGAGTAACTGCTGTGTAAGAACAGCATATGTAGAATTGGTTCCAAGGGAACTTCCCAGATTTGGTAATCTCAAATTTCTACTTCTTTAAATAGTCAAAGGACCAAACAGAAACAAGACTGCTCTTAGGCTTGAAAACTAACTTAGAAATTTCACTATGAAGTGAATGCAGGCAAAGGAACAGCCACTCTTCCTTCCTAGAGCTTTGGGAGAACTTCTATAGTAGAACACCTCCAATTACCACAGCCTTTACTTCTCTTGAACTTCTGGCAGAGTAGGAAGATGTACAGAAGGTAGATAAGCCTGAATCCCCTTCTTCAAGAGTCCAGCAGCAGATCCTTGTGTGCACACACTGGTGGTTGAATACATGAATCCATGCCAGCCATTCATTTAAAAGTGAACACAGAATGATACAGCTTATTTTTTTTTGCTTTGGCACTAGTGGATAAGATACTTAAGTGACTGGATTAAAAAAAAAAAAAGGATTAAAATGATGGGTCACTTTCTTACTGGTGGAAATCAGCACAATAAGAGTGATGCCTACATGGCTGTATTCTTTTACCTTGTGAGAACTCTCTCCTAAACCAAAACCTAAATCATTTTTATGCATGGAGTCTCTACAGAAGAAAGATACTGATTTCTCAGCTACTTCCTTAGATTCATGGTTGAAGAATGAGTAATCACACAAAAAAAGTTTCTCTGTAACCGAGGAATGGCCAACTTCAAATTCAATACCAGAAGGCAATCCCTACTAAAGGCCAACACAACATCTGGTATTTTACAATGGATTAAAATCAAACATGCAAAACACCAAACCACCCACAGAGAGGACTTAGTAACCTGCCCTTGCTTAATCACTCTTCCACTGACATGTGCCTTCTGCTAATGGCTGGGAGAAAGCTACGTGAACAGGTAAACCTTGCGCCTTGCCCACACAGCTGCCAAATCTGACTTCCATTAAGATTCACTGCCAACATTCTTGAAATTCTAGCACAATTTATCTGTCAGTTAGGGATTTTGTCCAATGTAAGCATAAAAGTAATCACACTCCTCTTTAGCATTATCACTACATTGACATTTATTTTTATTACTATTACTCATATTTTAGATCCTTCCCCAAATGGTGTAGCATTTAACTATTTCTTACTCTGAGACCTAGTTTCATAGTACAGAAGCAGAGGGTTATTTTTTCCATCTGGAATTTTTATGACATATACAGTGCTACTCTTACATGATGTCTATTAATACTTTTTGCCCTGATAAAGGGACAGAAGCCCCAGCTCTTTAGCTCACGCTCTCAGGCAACCACACACTAAAACCTAGTGCAACAATCCAGTGATGACCATCAAAGGACCACCATTTTCCAGAACACAAAGCACAGAGAGGCACCGTTTTGCAAGCAAAGCCCACAGACAAACATCTGCATGAATCGTTCTCACTAAGGAAAATAAACTCTGACATCAAAAGTAAAGACTTTCTGCTTAGGCTGTCCAGACTTCCAGTTTTATCAGAAGGAACACAATTCTTCAAAGCAGTGATCAATACAAAATGGAGGCTTCTCTTCCTCCTGCTTGAATGACAGAGCTGCTTCCCCACACAACTTACACCCCTATTCCTGCTTGCTCAGTACACCCAGAGATTAGTGGGACACCCCTCTGCCAACAGCTGCTAGATGTAGGGAGAAATTCTGGCTCATGATACCAGAAGGAGTTAAATCTCAGATTGCAGCAAGGCAGCTGGAGAAGTGCAAAAGGCAGCAAACTGAACTTCATGCTCTAAACCAGCTGTTCCAAACTTAACCCGGTGCCAAGTACCACAAGAAGAGCTTGGCCAGAGCCCAGGAGGATTTCTGCAGAGGATTAAATGCCTCTTACTGCAAATCTGACCCCTTTAACTAGACACATAGCCCAATTAAAATATCACAAGAGGACATCACAGAAAGTGTTACTTGCCAGCTCTTCAATACACCAGAATTGTCAGAGCAATGCAACTTGTTGATTAGTATGGGACTCCTGAGATACAGAGGATGAAAGACAACACAGTAAAACAGTCTTCTAATATCTCTTCCCAGTAGTTCCCAATGTTCTCTACCAAAGGAAACATATTTCAAGGAAGACAAGGGTACAGAGCACTTTGCTTGCCTAACCTCCACGTATCCCAGGGATTCAGAGACAACATGCTTGCAAAGAACTCTGCAACGGGGAGTATGTCTCTCACCTGATAGTATTATCTGAAGAGCCGCTCACTACTAGCCTGTCTCTGTACTGCAGACATGCAATGCCTCGTTTGTGGCCATTTAAGGTGCGCACAAATTCGCAGGTACTAGTGTTCCATACCTGTGACAGGAAAGGTGAAACCACACAGAGACAAAATTATTAAGAAGAGACTAACAAAAGATGGTACCTGTATGATACAGGGGGTGCACCTAGAATGTTCTTAATTGAACACACTTCCGTAAGACCAGGAAAATTACCCCTCTGATGACTCGTGACTACTGCCTGAAAGTGTTCACAGGTTCGGCCACAGCACACAGAAGGTTTTTGCCATATGTACTGGAATTAGCTTCCAAAAACAGTCTTCAGCCTGAGAGTGATTTAGTCTGTGATTTAGTCTACACAGGAACTGGATTTTCCTCAGTTTTAATGCAGCAGATCAAGGTCACAGCAGTAACACTCAAGTGACTCCTACCCACTCACGTTTGCTTTTGTCTGCGTGTTGCCCTCTGACAACTCTTTGTGTTACCAATGCTGAAACAGATTGTGAAACCAGTCAAATTGAAAAAGAACACAGGGAAAAAAGAGTCCTTTTTCAACTGCATCTACACCTGAGTCTGACTTGCTATACAGCTCTGTCAACAAGTCGCACAAGCTCAACAGATGAGGGATGAGTGAAAATGAGCAGGAGGAATACTGCTTCTAAAGGAAATTCAGTGTAATAACAGCCAAAGACTGTTCCCTGTCTGGTCACTGCTTTTTGTTAGGAAATACTTGGTGCTGCAAATAAAAAAGCCTCTGAAATACCTCACCTTTATAGTTCTGTCACCTGACGCTGACACGATGTACTTGTCATCAAAGTCCACTACGTTGACAGCAGCGCGGTGCCCTACGAGCACCCTCCTCAGGGTGATGTCTGTTGGTGAAGCCATGTCCCACACAGCAATGGAACGGTCTTTGGAACACGTCACCATCATGCCGTTATTGAAGCGGAGGTGCAGCACTGCTTCACAGTGGTGAATCAGTGTGTTCAGCATCTCGCCTGCGTTCACATCCCACACCCTGCAGTTTCAGATTTCAAACCAAGAGAGGAGAGAGTTAAAAAGATGAACAGTAGTTTTTCTGCAGAGGGAAAAAGGGAAGGGGAGAGGTAATTAACTCTCTACCAATATTAGAGATGCAAATGCCACAGGTTATAGCTAAATCTATTAAATATTTCATTAAAAGATATGTTATATAAACCTGTTGATTACACATATATTGAGACAGTGCAGCAGCCAAAATCCCTGCAATACAGTTAACACCATAAAAACAACCCAGCCAGAAAAACAAAAAAATAAAAAAAGCATTCCTTAATTAAGAGAATTTAGTGTTTAAGGAAAGGTATGAGATTGGCAGCCCTAGAGACTGATGTTTCCTGGTCAAGTCAGCCTACCATACTCCATTCCCAGTCACTGACTGCTTAAATATGACCTGTGGAGAAGGAAGTTCGGAGATAAGTTTCATTTTTGACTTCTCTCACAGGACTATCATCTCATAGGATAACTTACACAGAGGCGGAAGTCAAGGTTATGCCTTTCAAACAAAGGTAATTGCTACAAGTTGCACAATGGGTTGCTTTTACTCTGCAATGCATCTGGTACACAGCTACATTCTAAGAATGTGCTGAATACCCAAATTAAGACAGAACATTCACGTTGATTTAATGTTATTGGAACCAACTGTTTGTACTGAAAGATCATTTAAGATGAAAACTACTCAAAGGCTTCATATGGAACTTCTAGGTCTTGAAATTAAAATTTTAATCCTCAAAAATGTTTTGGGCTGTCCTGTTTGCAGCCTTTTTTTATTCTCCACAAAGAGATTTCTTTTGTCACTATCACACCTGTATCCCACATACACTGTGTGAGAGCAGCAAATGGTTGTATCATTAGGCAGATCACACCGTAAAAGCTGAAACTTTCTTCTGCCAATATGGTGAGCAGTTAGAAAAGGCAAGATGTGAGAAAGGATTCTAATGCCTCATTTTCTAATGCATAGAAGCTGAAGCAAGTCAATTTCTGGTTTATAAATGAGAAAGGAAAGCACAATTCCAATTACAAAATGCAAAGTTAAAAAGACTGCAGACTGCAGACCTGAGCCATTAGCATACAAGCAGTTTGCAGACAAGGTTGCCAAACTGAACAGGAGCTGGAGACCTACTGACTTCTCTGGACAAGTGCATCCCTGAGCTCTCGGAAGCATTAAGAGCCCATCTGTACTGTCTATTGGACAAAGCCCCTCTTTTTGAGGAGACCCAAGGATAAAAGTGATGCATCCTATGTGCCTCGGGGGTCTGCACAAACGTTTATAGCTACAGTGGAAAACAAAGTATTTCTGGGCAAGTAGCCAGTCTGCAATTTGGCCTGCCTGGCCTGATATGGAAAATGATAGTGCTTATTACAGAAATAAGCATCTCCTTTTGCAACCTGTATTTAGCACTGAGCAGTTCCCACACAAAAATTCTGGATTTCTACAAATGTTAGGATCCCAAAACCTAGCAACACCATAAGACTACATGCATCACGTGTAAAGTACTAAATGAAATGGTCACTAGTTTAACAGTGGTAGTTTGCATGCAGCACAGTGATAGCCGTGAGCAGCCTGCAGCCATAGGAACACATGGTAATAGCTTCAGAAAAGGCCATTGGCACAGCTTTTTTGTCATCTGTAACTTCACTGCATGGGCATCGCTGATTCTCTGACAAAAAGAGGATATGTAACAGCATGGAGAAGACAGACTTGCTCCTCTGTGTCCAAGTTCACATTGCAACTCACTAATTCAAATGTGCCTGTATTTACACTGCAGGACTTAGGCTCTCTGTGATCCTGTAATATGTCTAGTGGACTTTACATCTGCATAGTGAAAATGTGCACTGCATGTGCTGACTTGAAGTGTCCAGCCTTTTAATGGAGACTGGAAAGGAAACAAAGTTAGAAAGACCAGGAAGAAACGTCATGCTGAAACTTAATTAAAACTCACAGGAGATCTAGTCACGCATCTTTGTTAAAATTAAGGGACAACAGATGACTAAACCTTCAAGCTTGCTTTGAGTACTTAACCGACTTTTAAAGTTATTCCTATGGAGGATGTAAAAGCATTCCCAGGGAGTGTCCAAACAAGCAGCACCTTGGTGAAATGCCAAATTGTCTTCCTAAGTCATCTTGACCTTGGCTGACCTTTGTTTAGGGTCTCATTTCTCCTTGACAACCACTTGCATGGACATCTGATAAACAAGGACAGTGCACTTCTGAGCAAATGTGCTGAACTAGATTATGGAGGTAATTGAACAGCACAGATTTAAGAAAAGATCATTTCAGCAGCTCACAAAGCTGAACTTTCTGAAGCAAATGGAAAGCTCTGAATCACAAGCACGCACCTGACAGTCGAGTCTGAAGATCCAGTGATGATCACCCGCTCATCATACTGCAGGCACAGGACAGAACCCGTGTGTCCAGTGAGAATTCGTTTGCATTCTAACGTATTTTTATCCCAGATCTAGGAGAGCAAACATTACAAAACAGACAGCTAAGTAAGGTTTACATCATACTTTAAGCACCTACTGCTCTGACTGGTCTGTTTTTCACTACAACGGATCATCTACATTGCAGGTAGAACTACCTCAGTGGCATGGGCTAATTGTTGTGGTGACATGCAGGCTGGTGTAATATGCTAACGTCTTTGGTATTACTGAGTTTGCTCTGAACACTGGTCTTACCTCCTCATTAGGGCAAAGTAGTTACATAATCTTAATTACTGACTGAAAAATCAGCTAATGAATTCTGTTCAGAAAGAAAACAAAGTCTCTCTTGACAAATATAAGAGGTATACGTATTGCTTAGGTAAGAGGTGAAGGAGAAGATTCGTTTAGTAACAAAAGGCTGGAGAGGTGCTACTGAAATTAGGACACTACTACTTCTGGCACTGGCACTATGTGCCACTGGCATGCCACTCTGGAGAGTTCTCACCTTGATAGTGTTGTCTCGTAGGCCACTGACTATCTTCTGATCATCGTACTGTAAACAATAAACGCCTTTGCTTGTCTCACTACGGCAGTGGATTCTCTGTAAACTGTGCCTCCCACACCGCCAGTTTGACTCTATTGTCTTGAGAGACAGGAGACAAAAGAGAAGTAAAAATAAAAGACAAAACTCTCTATTCCTTACTTTTGTTTGCTTGAGAATCACACAGAATCACAGAACGTCCAGGGTTGGAAGGGACCTCAAGGATCATGAATCTCCAAACCCCTGCCACATGCAGGGCCACCCACTTCCACATTTAATACTATACCAGGCTGCCCAGAGCCCCATCCAACCTGACCTTGAACACCTCCAGGGACGGGGCATCCACAACCTCTCTGGGCAGCCTGTTCCAGCACCTCACCACTTTGATAGTGAAGAACTTCCCCCTGACATCCAACCTATATCTTCCCTCCCTCAACTTAAAACCATTTTTCCTTGTTTTGCTGTTATCTACCCTTACAAAGAGTTGATTCCCCTCCTGTTTATAGGCTCCCTTTAGGTACTGAAAAGCTGCAGTGCGGTCACCCCGCAGCCTTCTTTTCTCCAGGCTGAACAAGCCCAGCTCTCTCAGCCTGCCTTCATAGGAGAGGTGCTCCACCCCTCTGATCATCTTTGTGGCTCTCCTCTGGACCCTCTCCAACACTTCTCTGTCTTTCTTGTACTGGGAGCTCCAGACCTGGACACAATACTCCAGATGGGACTTCACAAGAGCAGAGTAGAGGGGGACAATCAGCTCCCTGTTCCTGCTGGCCACCCCTCTTCTGATGGAGCCCAGGGTACCATTTGCTTTCTGAGCTAGAAGACAGCAGATACTTAACATTTTTTCCTGCAGCCAGATCCATAGAATGACAAAGCAGTTTTCTAGAAGCAGCAGCATGTGATGAAACCAATGAAACAGGCAAAGGCTTGGAACACATACTGTGGCCAAACTCCCCTGCGTGCTCTGGCATGATGAGGGAGCAGTGACCCAGAAGTTGTTTTTTTCAAACTCCAACCTCTAATTCTGTGACTCTGCAACTAAACAATTGCAGAGAAAGTCGCATCAGAACTCTAAAGGCTTGTGCAAATCTGCCCAGACAGTGCCAGACCACCTCTTTTGCCACTATCCAACTGTCAGAACACGGCACTTGGCACTGGCTCTCCACCAAATACAAGGCAACACTGCCCAGTTGCCTCCTGTTTCCCTGGGTCTTAGAGACTGCACTTTCTCGCTGACTCATTTCCTGAGATCCATCTGTTATCATCTTATTAGATTAATGTGCATGGATGGGGAAAGTACCATGGAACAGAGAAAGTCAAGATGGTAGTGTTGCTATGACATCTGATGTGCAAAGTGTGGAGACTTCCTGAACAACGCAGCTCCCCCTCTGACTAAGGCAGTGATGATGGCCTGGGAATTTATACATAGCCCAGATCTTCAAACTCCCAATGAACACAGACACATCGTATTTAATGAAATACTCCATCAGCATGAAACATTCACAGAATTTGAGCATCATGAGTAAATGAGAGAGATTGTTAAAAAAAGCAAAACAAAACAAAAAAGCCTATCACACCTGGAAGTTACTCCTTACCTCTATATCCTGTATAATTTTGGGGTAAAGTGCTCTGTAGAAGGAGTTGGGCGGAGCAGTCCCATCAGGGGGTTTATTTTTAAATAGGTATTGTCCCCTGGAAGACAAAGAACACAGATCACATTTCAGCATTTGGGAGGAAGGTCTCCCTGGCATTTTGGAAATGGACAACCATTGCTGAAAAGCACACAAAGATTCACAGTCCAACTTCAGTTCACAGTAACACAAGGTGGTTCCTCGTTTGTTTGTCTGTGACATGTTGAAGTTGCATATAGACACTGAAAAATTAATGACAAAGCAGTTCTTCCTCACTCGGGAAAGGAAAATGTACTATTTTGAACACAAGCCCCTTCAACTCAATAAGAGGTTAGAATGGCTCATACCCACTGCATACATATTCATACCAGAGGTCACCTTTAAAATAAAGCATACAAAAAAATACGAGAAGCCGAAGAACCCTCAAGCTCTCTGTGTGTTCACGACTAGCTTTGATCTATATTAACAGGAACAGCATCAGTTTTGGGACACGGACATTTTAATGCTACTACTTCATTTTGGTAAGCAACGCTTCATCGGTGGTGCCTTCCTCATTTCAACACTGATTTGGAATACTCATATCCCAAGCTAGATTTTTGCTACAAAAAAAATCCATAAACGGCAATCACTACCTGCTGCGTAAAAAACTTAAATTCCTCATCCTGAAGTTAAGAAGCCACCAAACACGGTGTGGAAGCTAGTAAACCCCACCATGGGCGTACTAACTGCTGCTCTGCCTGGCAACATGCCTCGCAAAATGGAGAGAGGCACAAATGCCTCTGAGTGTAATCCTGGCATCGGAGGCACGGAGTTTATACTGGGCCAGCTCTCCACTTCCCCCTCCCTCACTCCATTATGGCATAATTAATTGCTCAATACTTCGTTTTGCATTCTTTTCTTGTCCTTTCCATATAACATGTCTTGAAAGTCATTTGAGAGACTGCACTAACTGGCTGACATACTGTGGGCAAAATCCAGACTAAATCATTACAGTTTTTAGGTGTAAGTGGGGAGGTAAACTATAGGATTGAACAAACAAAACAACAAATGTTCAAGAAAAGATCTTTTGACAATTAGGGAAACTAGTTTACATTCATACAGAGAAAGCTGCTTTCTACTTAGGACAAAAGAATCATCTGAGTTTTCAAACAGTACCCAGCAGCCCCCTGTCTGGGGACAAATCTTTGTGAAGAAGGGACATATGGCTGCACGCAAACCAACAGTTAGGTGGATCCTTACAGGATCCAGTTTGGAAGTGTAAGAAAATTACTACCACTGGCCTGGGGAGGCTGGAAATGCTTCGGAGATGTGCAGAACAGCTATGGCACACTACAGAAGACTTAGGGTAGGTCTAGAACCATCTGTATACAAGCCTACGTGCCTGAAAACCTGTCTATTGTTTGCAGCTTTACTACATGAGCTATTAGAAGGTCCTGCTAGCCATAAGCAATGTCTTGCTGCTTGTAAAGTCAGTTGCATACAGGTCAGCCAAAGGACTGTTTGGAACTTCCCTGGCATCCCAGTGATTGGGATAAAAGCAACTATTGTTTGCAGTTTCTGATGACTGGCCAACTCAATCAAGTATTCAGATGGAAACAAAAGTACCCAATCTTGGGCTTCTATTTTATTTTTCTGTAAATCTGGGTAACCCTTACTGCTCCCTGACAGAATAACATAGAGTTACTGTCCTTCAAGATAGAAAGCAGGATTTCTGATAGGAAGAAGGTAAACCCAGGGAAATGGTGAACTGTCCAAATGAACTTCACAGACTGCTCACCGTAGATCACACAATTAGACGAGTTCCTAGAAGATGAAAAGCTGACCAACAACAGCCACGCTGATCAAGCCAGAATAAATAATGTCAAATGGACCTAATTTCTTCTCAGAGGTCAGTTTCATGAGTTAGCTAGAGAAGTATAGTGGTGGAAATGCTCAAGGGTGAACTTACAAATGGCTAGCAAGCACAGCTTACCAACAGTGCACTGTCAAAAAGAAAGGCAACTGGGATCTTGCATGAAGTTCTCCTAGATGTGTCATGTTAGACACTTTCATTAATGACGAAGAATGGAATAGGGAGCATATTTACTTTGTGGCCAATGATGCTGAAGCTGAGAGAAGATACAAGCACTTTGGAGGACAAGATTAAACTCATAATGCATCTGACAGAATGGAGAAATACTAACCAGTATACAGAATCTAACTGAACAAGAACAAGTGCTAAGTTCTCTATTTATAACATAAGCATGAAAGATGAGGAACAACAGGTAAGGAGAACTTCCACAGAAGGGGTAATTAAAAGTTATATATAATATAAAACCACTGTTAAAAAAAAAGCACGTGTTCTTCTGGAAAGCCTAAAATGGAGCATCCCCCATAAAGCAGAGAAAATAATCCTTCTCATTAAACTCTGGTGACGCCTCAGCAGAAGGAAGATGGTCAGCTGAAGTCACCATCCTCCAAGACTGGAGAAGAGTAAGAAGAGTAACTGGAGTGAGGCTATTCAAAGCAAATCAAGAAGAGGACAAGAAAACACAGAGTGAGCATTCATTAGTGCATCCCATGCACAGGAAACATGATCATCTCCCAGCTACGCAAAAGATTACTACAAAAAGCAGAAAGAGAAACTGTTCTTTGTGTCTGTGTAGGCTAAATATGCCATCCTGAACTGTAGATAGGAGGATGGTGTTCACCAGAACTGGCTGCCCACAGAAGCTGTGCATGCCCCATCCCTGGAGGCATTCAGGGCCAGGTTGGATGGGGTTCTGGGCAGCATGGTTAGTAAAATAGTGGTACTGCTTGCTCAAGCAAGGCACGAAGAATCTCCATCATTAAAGGCTTTTAAGAACCATTAGACAAACATCTGGGATGACTTAGAAAAAGGGGGATGAAAAAGTTACCACTACCATGTCTGTGTTTATTTTATACTCTTTATAAACACTATACAACTGGAAGCAGATCAACATAGTATTTATATTTAAAGGACATTTCATAATTCTGAATTACTTGCCTTTACTTTCTGAGACAAGCAGTATAACAAAATTAACCGTGAAACAGAAGTCTTTGTTTGCAATTCTGTATCTTTTTCTTTTTAATAGCGACCAAAATGCCTGAGCTGTCACTTTTATCTTGTTTATGAAATATTCATATCCAGCTTCCTTTCTGCCAACATCCTAGGGACACCCTTGGAAAAGAAAATTATGTATTAAAGGACGTAGCCCCTGAGAGGGAAAGTTCTAATGAAATGTTAACAGAGCAGCTTCAAACTTGAGTGAGACCCACATTGTAGTAAGGCTATTCCAGATGATTATTAACTAATCTATCTGCATTTCTAAAGTCCCCTATTCTCTGTGGTACCTACCCTGAGCTTCCAGTTTGAAAATTAAACAGATATCTAATAGTGAAAATCTGCTGAGGAAAACAAACAGACCCATCAGGAAACAACTAATACATAGCACATGCTGCCCCATTGCCACCCCCAAAAAAGCTCTTCTGCTCTGAACTGCTGACTAGTTTAGTGTTCCCCTGGGGCGTACACAGCTTCTTAATTTGAACCGAATGACAGCTGGGCGTAAAAATCTCACTCTGTATATCCCACTTGTCACAGTGGGATAAGAGCATGATCAGATGAGGAAAGTGAGGAAAAAGCCCCCACACTGTCTGCACAGCCAAATGATGCCCTGAGCCCCCAACCCCTGAATCTGGTCTCATGCATTTGTCAGGTTTGGAACCAGTGTGCTATTTCAGGATGCTACGTATTCTTCTTCAAACAGGGTTTGAAACACACAGCACTCACTGTCCTAAATGGGGGCAAAAGAGGTAAAGATACAGTTCCCTCACCATCCTCTCCTCTCTGACAACCCCCTCCACAGCGAGTCTGTCCTGACCATCCTCTCGATCAGCTTCTTCCACAGCATGCCGTCCGACGTCACGCGGTACCACTCCTTGCACACCAGCTCAGCGGCACACAGCGATTTGGCATCCAGGTAGGACAGGATGTTCTCAGCAATGTGATCCAATCCCCGAGCTGCGGGGGGAGGAAGGAAAAAAACAACAAGCATTATTTGCTGGGGAGAAGGGCAGTTTAAAACAACTCCCCTTACAAGTACAAATATACCCCCTCTCTCCTATTCCTTTCCATCTACTCTTCTGCATGCAGAGCTGGACCAAATGTGCAGAAGAGCATCTGCAGCTAAGTTCAGGAGTGAGCAGTGTTCTCCAACTTCCTTTGGATATAACACAACAAGTCATTAAAAATAATAAAGAATCCAAGAAGTCATTCCAATCTATTTCGATGGGTTTTAGCACTAGGGGGATATTCTATGGATGGCATTTCCAACTCAGCGACGCAGCCCCCAAAATCTCTCTATATTAGGACCATTTCTCATCTCACTGCTACAGCTGTTCTCATGTTCCAGCGGCTCAAAAGCTGTTTTTGCTAAAGCAGTAGCTTTTAAACGTAATGAAGAAAAAAATATATATTCCCAATGTGTGCCCTGAAGGGTAGTGGTACCTTCAGACATGGGGGAGGGAAAGATATGCAGATGCACGGGGAAGTGGAAAGGAAAGAAGAGGCTGTCTGAGGAGAAAGTGAAGCAGGTTCACTAGCTTCATTTATTAAAGCGGGCGGAGGAAAAATATGCACCATAATTGTATAATTTGCAAATTTTTTCCTGTGTGAATACCATGACTGGCTTTGTTTCAACATGTCTGGAGTAAAAGGCAAAGCAGGTGAGCCAAAGAGGCAGCAATGCTGGCAAAGCATTGGCTCTACAGCCTGGGTAGCACTTAGCAGCTCAGTGTAACTTCACACAACGCCATGCTCTGTCTCTTAAACAGACAGATGGGTCTAGCAAAAATGTGCCCCTTCCCACTCAGATCTGATCACCTACCAGACATCAGAAAGATAAGATGCCTTTTAAATGAGGTGTTGCATAAACACAGCTCCTCTTGGAGGCTGTTTAATTCATAAGCGAGAGACAGTGTCAAGGGATTCTCCCTCTTCACAGGTCCAATTGCTGAGGCTTTGTGAAAGTTGTGGTTGAGACCCTAGAAACCCTCTGGTTCACATCTGGGACATGGTTATACGTGTCCTTTCCTGCTTTTTAAACAACAGCCTCGAAGAGCAGGCCCTGCTTGTCAGTGACAAAGAAAAAGCAGTGAATGCATTTGTACAGTCACATGCCCATACATCAGCAAACCCAAACTGGGGGCAATCAGCTGATTCCTTTGGAGCTCATAAGAAACAAAAGGCCCAAGCTTTACTTGGTTTTGTTAACTGAAACATCTCAAAATTATCTACTGACACATGAAAATGAGAAAACTCAGCATGTCTCCTCTCAATCCTATCAAACATCTGAGATTTATAATACACATTGGGTGAGACATTCTGCCCAGCGTTTTATGCTCCCATTCATTCAGAAGAAAAAGCACGGGAATGATACCAGACACAACCAGAATGCAGCAAGAGGGCTGACATTTCTTATCTTTATAGATGCAAAATTAGATGTCAACCTGCAAAACTGAAGCATCAGCAACCTTTATTATGTATTTAATCTGAAAAGATATACACAGCCATTATGTGGAACTCTCTCAAAGAAGAGTGTTTGTAAATCCAGGTTCACACTACAGCAATTCATAGACCTATGTCTATGTATGTATGTCTATGTATTTTGGTGAACCTGAACCAATTCTGAAGGACAGAAGTGGACAATGGTGTTCCCTTGCTTCCCCCCTCTGATTCCTGCAGTCCTGAGCTCTCTGTGGGGAGCAGAAATGCCACATTCTGGCATTCTTTGGCATTCTTTCTGACAATCTTTTCCCTTCCACTTAACACGTGGGAAGGGGAGGCCAAAACCTCACTATTCCTTCTCTTCACAGAATCAAAGCTATTTTGGCGTGGCAGCAAACTCAATTGTATTATTATGTGAGATACATATCTACTGGAGCATTGCTTCCCTTAAAAAAATTCTTCATGCACAAAAGCTTTTGCTAAACTAATGTGAAACACAATTAGCCCTTCGGTCCTCCACATCAAGTATTAGAAGAATGTTTCAGTTATTTCACACACCAAACCCTTATAAAAATGACTCTGCTCATAAAAAATGTTAAACAGCTTGGAAATGCTAAGCAGAGACTTTGTTGTTTTTTGTTTTTTTTTTTAAGAAATGAAACAAAGTTTGTTAAGTACACAGTTAAGCTGTATTTTTCCAACCTTTATTCTGTCTAAAGCACTGGGAAAACAACCTCAGTCAATTGCACTCTATATCAGCCAAGTCTGCACATGACCTAAAACCATCTCTGGTCGTTCTGTGGGACAGTGCGAGGAGGACAGAGATAAGATGCCTCATGATTTTGGAAAATCTTTATTGTTTTATTTACTTGAGGGGGAGAGTAGGAAAGAGAATGAAGGCATAAAAATGAAACTGGAATATTGAGCACTTGAGAATTTCAGAAAGCTACAAAATACTTAAATAGGTTAGGGTTATTTTTTTATCGACTTAATTCAAAATTTTAGGTTTAGCACTCTTTCCTCAGCAGTTCCCTCTTCCTATCACCCTTACCAGAAAGCTGCCTACACTGAGGACATTCTGCACCTCCCAGGCTGCAGAGCCTGAGCCAGCCTAGTTCCCTGCCATTCATTTTCTCCCGTAGAGCTACATTCACCAGGACATTAGCACTTTGCCAATATGCAAATTGATGCACATATATTATTTAAGCACACAGTTCCCACAACTGTTCACGTTCTCAGACATTAGCTGCCTAATATCCTGTCTGTTCTGTACTTGGAGACAGTAAAATTCAAAGCTAGAGCTGCTTCCTAGATAACCCTGAAAAGACCACTAACAAATATGGCACGGCAGGCAGATTTTGGATGCCTGTGAAAATATTTCTAATATTTGCCCAGAACGGTCAGAAAAAGGCTTGTAGGATGAAATTAAACAGCAGAAAATGTGTGGTATTTGCTTGCTCTGATGGAGCTTTGTGGAGGAAGACCTGGAAAAATTGTGTAGCTGTATGTATGCTTTTACTTTAAAAGTGGGGAAACCAACATGCTTTCCAAGTATTCTGTTTTTCTGAAACAGAACAGCCTCACAAGTTATAATGCTGCTCTAAGTACACAAGATTATTGCCATTGGACTACTAAAAACTAACATAAAGAAGGTACTTAGCATAACTAAGATTTTTTTTTAATGCTACAACAACCATTTGATTACTGGGCACAATGAGCTTAAAAATCCAGAGACTACATACTTAACTTTGTAGCAAAACTCTCACACTGCCTCCATGCTTTGCATAATTCACAGTTAAACCCTACTTTTTTCCACCTTTTTTCCCAACGTGACATTTTCAATTTCAGGTTACGAAATCCCCTCCAAAGAATGATCGAATGACTGGATTGAACGAATTGTCCAAGTTGATCACTTCTACAAAGGGATCCACAGAACAAGTATTTTTGCAAGAAATTCTTCTTTTCAGCTGGTTATTTAGATGGAACAAATATAGGACTTGCTCAGGCTCACCTGAAACAAAGGGATTGCTAACCTACTGGCTATTTATTGAGCTATGATCTAATGGTCTGGAAAAATTCGACAGACAGGAATTCCCGTCTGGTTCTGAAACTCTATGGCTTATTGTTCACATGTTTATCTCCTTTTGCCTCACTTTCTCACCTGTAAGATGGGGTCAAAACACTATTTTATGCATGCATTCTCTGAAATACACCCAGTGCCACATGCGAGAACACCTGGGACAAAATCCTGAAAGGAAAGTCCAACAGAGGTGCAAAAAATACACTGAACATTTCCATTCTTTCTTCTTATGTCCTCCATTCACTATGGGCAATAAACAGATAATCAAAGTGATGGCCTCAGGAAGGTATTTTACTAGCACCAAAATAATCTACATAAGAAAAGAGAAAAACCTTGGCTGAGCAGTGGAAAACGAGAGTAGTTTTAATTTTTTAAAAAACATTATTAATGTATCACTGCAGGCATTCTAAGCACAACTACCTGTCCTCTGGCTTGTGATGATCCTCCTTAAGATACAGATAAGAGCTACCATTCTTTCCTGGCCAAACTATGCTGATGTTAGATCATCCCTTCAGTGATGGTAGGAATACAAAACAAAACGTTCCTGTATTTTGTATTGCTATAGAGCTTTTCACTCAAAAGCTACAATTTGTTTTGCAAGATGGCCCTAGAAAAAACTTCTACAACAGGGCAGGCCAGAGACACAAGAAGCCAAAGAGAATAATTTTCTGGAAGACAAGAGGAAAGAGCACTCTTCCTTTGCCTACAGAAGTACCTGGCAGTGCAGTGATGAAGTCCCTCTGTAACATGGGCTTGAGGTACGAGTTTATATGTCCGTGCTGGTAGTGACACATCTGGGAGATGAGGTGCTCCACAAACTCCACCTGGTCAGACTCAGACCACTGCTCAAAGTACTTGACGCAGAGCTCCTTCTCCTTCTCATAGCTTGCTGACAGTTTTCTCTGCTTGGGCACAATCATACTGGAAGTGCCATTGGCAAGTTTTGTCTGTGAAAGGAAAAAAAAAACACAAATAATACATACAAAAAGAAGATCAGGTGCTCTGGTACGTGAAGTCGGTCAGGACCACGTATCCCATCTGCAGCTGAGTGCAGAGCTGTAACTCCAGCAGAACAAGGTCCTGGTCCATGCCTGAGTTGCACACATAGGACTGCTTGGAAGGGAAACCATGAGTGCCAATTTAATACAAACACAGTTTTATTTACATCTTGCAGACAGCAAAATGCACTTGGATTCCTAATCTACAGTTACCAGCTATTTCAATACACCAACAGAAAACTGCATTTAGATTTCACTTTTCTTCTAAAGAATGGACTGCTACTACAATTCATAGGAAATGTCCTGAACAAATGAGGAAAAAAAAAAAAAGAGTACTTCTGAGTATAAAGTTATACTGTGAGGGTAAAGCCAGCTAAAGCACACCCTGATATTTGCTACATGCTTCCTTCACAGAATAAAAGAGCTTACATTTTCCGAGCACTGTTAATATCTTGTCAGAAAGGCTCAGCTCAAAGAAGAGTTTCAGGGACAATACAAAACACTGACATTTCAATTTACTTCTTGATGGCAAGATGTAATTTCTGCTTCCTAAACGATTTTACTGGAAGAAAAGTGCACATTTTGCATCGTAAGGATATCCTTTGTCCAGAAAACATTAACTGCTTAAGGAGAAATTATTTTTTTTCCACACTGTTCAGTTTGCATTAAATGCTAAATTGAGACTTTTGTATCTTTTTAGGATTCATTATCCCCACACACTCACTTCTGTACCTCCCCAGTCTAGGAACACACACTACAGGCACACGTTCAACCAAAGCACGGATAATTCTCATTTTGCTTTTGCAGATTATTCCCACTGAAAACGTGATTTTCCCTTTTTCACCTCAGTGGTGTAACACCAGACAGCTCTGTAAGAAAAGTCAATAATACTACATCACTTATACTTTCAAAATGTATTTTGAGATTCACTATTAATTATCTAATCATTAGAAACGAATTACAGGCACTGAAATATATCAACCATTGATTCAGGGGCGCCATATTTCTGCCATATGATAAAATTTCAGGCACCAACCTCATCATGAGACTTCATTCCCTTTAAAGGAAAAGATGAGTACCTAAATCTGCCTGTAATTATAACTAAAATATATGGATTTACTCATTTTACTGGAAGGAAAAAAAAAAAAAACCACAAAACAATACTTTTTCTCAAATGCTGAAACACTGCGTTTAGAGAGCAGAGAAAAACATTACCCAATTTGGGTTTAGAATGTGTGAATTCCTAACTGCTCTGGAGAAAAGAATTCTCGTTCTTTGATACCCACCTGCCCTGCCAGCAATTCTCTGAAATACCAAAAACACCATCATTTGAAAATATACCTAACTATTCACTACTTACGTCTCATTTTATAGCACAAAGCCACCTAAATTTCAGCCTCTCCAGCAGAGCTGGACAGATTTTCTTCAGATGGAAAAAGGTGGTAATTAGCTGCCATTTTTAGCAAGAAATTTCTACTGTTTCTGTGTTAGGTCTCAGAACATGGAGCACACACCATCCGTACTGAACTCTGCAGCTCAGGGTTTTCAGCCTCCCTTTTCTCCCCACAGACCTGTGTGTGTGTTCAGTAGGATCGTGTCAGACAAGGGCTATGACTGATTGACCCTATTTCATTTGGTCATCCCACAGACTGTGCTGCAAGTGAATAACAAACCCAGTATTGGGCAGCAGGAAGAAATTCTCTTGGGACACCTTTTTATATAGAGAAACCTCTATAAAAGGGGCTGTGGGAATGACGTCCTTGGTGTGAAAGACTGAAGTTTTCCTAGCAAAGTCTGCAGCTGGCAACAGCCAGGCAAAAAATCATTACCAACGGACTGCACTGAACATCGGTCTTAGGGGACTCCGGTCATTTCTGCTGCAGTTAAGCTGCCTGCAAAACAGACACCCCCGTAAAAGTGCTGGATTTAGACAGCAGAGAGCTGTTGTGTTCTACAAGCCTGATGTGGTTTAATTTCTCTTGTTTGTTGGCAAGTCCATCCCACAACAGGCTGTCTCAATAATACCTCCGGCTTTTAATTTGAGAAATTCTAAGACCGAGCAGCAGAGTAGGCAGGTGAAGTATGAAGACAAGAGGGGCTGCTCCTCCTGCGTGGGGCTGCACCAGGCTCTGCCCCTGCCTTGCCGAACTTCCAGCAACCTCCAGCCCCCACTTACCTCTAAAAGCCTGGGACATCAAATAGAAGCTGCAACACCCGCAAAAACAAGTAACAGATCCTGTGTGCCTAAAATCAGATGGCTTCGGTGGGCCAAAGCAACTCACTTGCTTGTGTCCCAAGTAAATACAGCCTCTGAGGTAGGGAGGAATAAATTAAAGAGCCCACTGACCAACACTTGTAACTTGAAGACAAACTCTGCACTTATGTTGCGGATCTGCTAAGAAAAGCATTCTGTGTGTCTGTATGTCTGAATTAGCAGACAGGAGTGCAACGTGTTTTTAGGTCTGAGCGTCCTACTTCAGCCACATTCTGACCATATAAACCTGAGACATCATCAGTGCCCCTGCCTGCTCAAGTTTCCCATCAAAAGAAGCACACCCAAGGTCACCATAGCATCTCCAGGGGTCCCATGGTCCATACACCAAGGACCAGAAAGACTGTGCAGGCCAGGAATACCCCAGCTCTGCAGGATTCAAAATCCTGTGATCGCCAAGACCACCTGCAGCTAAGGGTAAGAAGACAATTCGAAAATATTTCAATTGGAAGATTCCTGAAAATCCACTGAGGAGCTCAGTGAAAAAGGTCTGTTATTAAAAAAAGCAACGACACAACAATGACATCAAGCATCTGTATCATTAAAACACTGGGGAGGTACCGGTTACAAGCAGCAAGAGAATTCATTTAGCTTTCTAATAAACCCTGATGACTCAACCATTCTGTTCAGCTGCAGTTCATGACAAATCAGATTCTATTTCCTGTAGCACACAATGGTCTCTTCTTCAACGGTTCCTTTTCCTGGCACAACAGCAGACCTAATCTGAAGAAGTGAGCACCAACCTGCGAGCAGGACACACTGCTATGTTAAATAGGCATCCAAATGCAACGTTTGTGCTTATGCTTTTTATAAGCTTCACTTCCCAAAGTGGCAAAGAAGAATAAGTAGTGGTAGCCCATCACCACGGGCAAAAGCTTGAGTACAATGAAGGTGCAGGCTCCACTGTGCCTCAGCCAGCTCCAAGCTCCCCAGTGGCAACTCCTCTGCAAGAGCAACCAAGATGTTCTGCACTGGTGTGCCTGAGCCTGTGAGCTGTGCTGGGAAACCCAGAGGACTGGCTGCCTCAGGTGGGTACCATCTCAAGGATCTACGTACCGTGCTCCACTGCAGCCCATAATTACAAGAGTCTTTCTCCAAATGGCTACATTTAACACAAAGCATATTTGTATGCTCTGCAAAGTAGAAGCGGACTAATATATGAAAGGAATTCAATCTAACTTCAAATTCAATCTAACTATAGTTTGCAACTATAGGAAGGTGCCATATTTCAACATGGAAAAATAAAGCCTAGATTAATCTCCTACTCTGCATAGTAGACACAACAGCCATGGTATATTACAGCTGTAACCAACATATGACAACCAAGGTTATTTTTTGTTTTGATCAGGAGAGGGGACTAAGAATCCTTCTAAAGCACAACAGTAAGGATCAGCACAGTTCTCTGATGGTGTTACAGGCACAGTGTTTCACA
Organism: Phasianus colchicus; assembly: GCF_987193195.1. Taxonomy (NCBI): domain Eukaryota; kingdom Metazoa; phylum Chordata; class Aves; order Galliformes; family Phasianidae; genus Phasianus; species Phasianus colchicus. Next base: position 23,342,521 of record NC_143443.1, read on the forward strand.
GCCCACGGTAATGGTCAGAACCCATAGCAGTGGTCAAAACCTAGTAATAATCAAATTTTTTTAATTAAAAAAGTCCCCATAATATCTTCTAATCATTACAGAAGATTTTGTTAAGGCACTTTCTACAGCATGGGAGAATTTAGTTTATACATTTCTTGATGTAAGAGGACAACTCTTTTAAGATAAAGACAGAAAATCATGCGCGGCTTAAATGATCTCAGCCAGGTTTGGGACCTTCTGAACCTTCCAGATGTCCTCAAGCTGGAGCTCCAACATGACCAAGAGATGAGGTCAGCACTGAGCATCTCTCTAGACCAAATAAAGGGACCTCCCTTGGACAACTCAGTACCAAGGGTCCATGCTGGGCTTCCTCCCCTCCCTCCATACTCACAGGGACTGCAGCTCTGACCTGGACAGGTGGCTCCTACTGCTTACTGGCAGCTGCAGCATCCCATAGCCAGCTGCTTGTGTTGCTGGCCACGGTTAGGATGCTGATCTAGACAGAGCCACCTTAACAGGAATTTTGGATGGGTCTTAGTGAAGGGGAGGAAAAAAGAGGACATAATGTTTAATTATAAGAAATGATTGAAATAGGCACAGACATACCCCGGGTGCCTCTGCACTGCAGCAAGCTCTAAACTTGTTATCGTTAATGGTTTAAATTTCACTGTGCTAATCATTTCAGGACACAAGCCTTTCTTGATAATCTAATGAATTATTCCAACATCCTTCAGCAAAAAAAATCCTCCATGACAGCACTAATTACAAGACGTTTTCCCAGTGCTTATGTAAAATATGACAGAGCAGCAGCTTAGGGAATTGCAGAAAACTGCTTCTAATTTCCACTGAGAAACTGACAAACACCTCTCTTTCATCTCTCCCAGCTCTCAAGTAAGATTTAACTTTCTCATTTAGTTAATTACCGAGTGAGGATCATCATTTTCCCGGATCGGAGCGGCACAGAGCCTTTATCGTGTTAACTTGTGAACTTGATCGATGGCTGCTGCTAAAACTTAATAACTTCACCCCCTGGCAAATTGTAAGATAAATATAATAGGAGAAACTCTGACAGTAAAAACCTGCCAGAAATGAGCGCTGTGTTTATGTTTCTTTGCAGGCAGCAAAAAAACAACCGACAGCTTATTACTGGGTGCGTGTTACTTATATTTAAAAGACTCCAGGCAGTTAACTTTCTGCGTACTGTTCAAACTTCACTCACAAGATAAAAGACACTGGGGGGGAAAACGAGCAATGGGATGACAAAGAAAGGTACCATGCAGGTGTACGGCTATAGCAGGGGGAGATGGTAACTTTGCAACGAAAGCAAAGCCACACCAGTGTACGCATCCCGAATGTTCCTCACAATTAACCCCATTAAAAAACCACAGCGGTGAAACCAGACATGAAACCTGTAGTTGCAGCAGCAGTACAAACAAAGATCAGGAATTCTGCAGCATGCTGGAAGCTGTGTGGGAAAAGCAGGGGATTAAATAGTCCAAGTCGTAGAGAGATGTTTTGAGGTGATGTCTGTAAAGCTGCTTGCAGCCCCAGAACACTGCACAGCTCCTTCAAAGCCACTCACGTAGCTGTGAAGCTGCTCCTGCCCATAGCGCTCAGTGCCACCCCAACGGAGCAATGTAACAAAAGCACTGAAATGGAGCTGAGAACCTCTGCCAGTCCTCCATCCGACAAGGCAGAGCCAGTATTTCAGAGTCCTGTTGAAGGGGGCTGTTGGCACGCCTGAAGGCAGTAACAGCATAATTAACAGGACACAGGTTCAGTTCCTATGGCTGGCTTCTTCCTTTTTAGGTTCGTAATTGCCAAATGCTGCAGAACAGATTCCCAGACTGCCAAGGCTAAGCAAAGAGGATGGAAGTTGTAGCTCCTTAATGCAGCTCCCTATGGCAGAGCTGCCTTGTTTTAGGAAGTGGGCTAAGAGTCTCCCCGTAAGGAGCAGGACCTCTCCTGCCAGAGCACCTGTATGGCACAAGAAGGGCAGCAGCTCCTTGCTTTTCTCCTTTGCAGAGCAAATCTGCTTTTCTGATGTTTGCCTTGACAGAAAAACTACAATCCTAGGTCATTTAACAACTCACTCCATTTACTTTTATCTTAAAAGCTCAGTTTAGAATCTCCCCGTTTCCGTCTGCCTCCATCTCGCATAACAGACTCTGTGAGGTTAACCATGGGTTTAGCACATATACAGACTGAGTCGCTCAGTACTGAATTAGTTTCCACGCTGCACAGCTCACCACAACATTCTGAAAAACGAACAGAACTCAGAAGCAGATGATCATCAATCACATCTGAGAGTCAAAAGAAAGCACCATGAAAGAAACCGCAGCGTCGCGACCGTTCATTTTCAAGAGAAAATTCAAAATACACGCTCACACTGAAATTAGCAGCACCCTGGACACTTAAGGACCTCACAGTTTTGCCAGTTTGTGACTTTTAGCAGCTTGCCCACATCTGGTCTCTAAACATCTTCAAAAAAGAACTTCGATACGAAAGGATCTGTCTAGATGAAAGATCACTGGAATTACACCGGACACAGCAGCCCAACCAGCTGCACTTGCTGAAATCTGGGGGGGCAATCGTTTTCAGAGGTACCATCCAAGTGCCTACGATGTGCTATTAGCCTGAAGGGCACCCGGCTACAGATATGGCCTCAGACACAGAAGAAGGAGAACGCTGCGTTGTTTTAGGGACAGAGAAAGCCAAAGACACCCAAAAAGGAACGCCTTGGGTCTCTCCAGGGACAGGGGACGCAGGACTCAGCCATGGGCACTTGCACAGCAGCTGTACAAACTGCAATAACACCTTGCTGGAGAAGCTGCTCCCCTCCCACACTGCTACACAGTAAACAGCAACAGGGAGAGGAGATTAAAAAACTATTCTTTTAAGATAATAGTTAATGTTTCAGACAGACTAATAAAGTTTAATTGTCTGGAATCTCGTAGCTCCTATTGTAAACTTTCGTTTGATATAGGTCTCCCATCTAGATTTTAAGTGCTGGTAAAAACCTCCAAAATAAAATTTCTCTGATGCCAGCAACGGATGCGAACTGGGAGTCCCTCTCCTCCTCCTCCCTTATCTTCAAGTTGCCTTTGAAAATAACAAGCACTGATGAGAAATCTGCTTGCATCAGCACAGCACTAGCATATGTTACTTTCCCAAACTAAGATCCCTGACCGAATGCAAATCTAGACATATGGGGCAGGGAGGAGCAGCCACTGTCACTCTTAAAGTGGTCGTTTCATTAGGTATAAACTGATCATACACTGATTTCAAAGCAGATACTACAGTAGTAAGAAACCATTTTCACTGGAAGTCACCAAAGGAAATTCTTTCTCAGAATGGCTACCAGAACCTATGCTGAACTGCTGGGACCATTATATGTTATTACTGTTAATGGAGGGAAGGAACATGCACATTATCACTTGGAGAACCAGTCTACTAAAGTCATTGGGTAATGGCCAGCAGCAGCAAAGGGCTCGTTTATGGCAGGGAAAGGCATAAGCTATGCTCTAAGCAGCAGTTTCATAGTTTTCTAGAACAGTTGCTTCTGTTTTAAAAACATCCAAGCATGATTTACTGCCTGAGTGAAGTTTTTCTTTATGGTTGATTTTCTTTTTGCTCCAAGTACTCCCTGAACTCAGAGAGAAAAGCAGCCAGGAACAGGCAGATGGACTAAAAAGGTTCAAACCATGGCTAAACCCTGAAGACTACACCACTGGGAAGAACCCACAAGTAGAGGGAGAGAACAACCTGAAAGATAATACTATCTGCATTCAGTAATGCTACTGAGATTTTCAAAATGCTATGATCATCTGATCCTCTATGTAAAGCTTTTATCATCAAGAACAAAAGCCCTCCAAAATAGCTCATCCAAGAGAACACAGCTGGAAGCAGCATTATTTTCCAAGAGCCTCCTTGGAGATGCACATTGCCACCACCAACAAAGAGGGCACAAAGGCACCCAATGACCAAGAAATGCAACAAACGAAAATGCAGCAGTGATCTAAAGAATGGCAACTGTCACAGCAATGCTTGGTCCCACTACAAACACACTCCTTAGATCTGCTGGCAGAGTTGGCTGCATGAGCACTGCCTAACCTATTTCAGTCAAAATAAGCTTGTTAGCAAAGACCTGCTATTTAAACTGTCTAAGCTAAAACACCTCATCTTAACTGAAAGCAGGGTTGCAGTTTTGCTGACAGATCCTGGAGGGCAGCAACCTGCAGCAGCCAGACAAAGGCTGTGTGGTGTTCTTTTCTACCAGTACAGCCAGGTCTAGAAGAGGACATCTAATGGGTTCACACTCATTGACACCAACACTCCTGCTGTTGGCAGCCATCAAAGAGGCAGCTGTAAGAAGGAAAGTCCATGAAACAGAATTATATAACTGTTTTATTTTGAAGGGACCCTTAAAGGTCACCTTGTCCAACTCCCCTGCAACAAACAGGGGCAAATACTTTTGCACAGTGTCAAAGCTGGCCAGTAAACACCTAGACAGACTTTTCATATATCCTCCTCTGGTCTCTTCTAGATAATCATGCAATTTTCACCCATTAATAAGTACTGTCTTCGCAAGACTAGCTGTTACGTTAACCTTGCTGGCAAATGTTACCTTGCTGGCAAACTGGGGTGATTCCCAAGAAAGAGCACTAAGATGGCTGGGGAAGCTGGATGTTTGGTCTGGAAGAGGCTCATGAGAAGTTACAGAGGAACGTGAGATGGAATCTGTTCAGAAGTGCATAACGAGAGAAAAAGTGGCAATAGGCACAAATGGTAACAACCAAAACTTTAGTTGTTATGAGAGAGAGAAACATAAGTGGTCAAAGTCCTCCTGAGCAAACTGAGCTGGCTGTGAAGGCTATCTTCCTCTGAACAAGGCAATTGGACTGGAGACCTCCAGATGGTGTTATCTCAGCTAAAAGCTTCCTGTGACTTTGTATCTCAAGCTGCTTCCTTGATACCTGGTAAGAGATTTATCATCTGAGCAACACTCTCCCAAAACACAAGCTACAGACATCCTCTAGTGAATTCTATATTTTCACACCTTGCACTGTGCTGGATTAGTACATGGGGGAAGAAAGGCACGGAACAGTACCCTCAGCAACACCAAGCAAACGGCTTTGACCAGAACAGCAAGGTGTATTTGGTTTCAGAGATGAGCAGACTGTCCCTATCAGCTGCACTCAAATCACACAGCCCAGATCCTGACCACAGGCAGTGGCACAAGGGGTCCCTTCATGGCTCACTGCTTAGCTGCCAACAAGCTTCCAGCAAAACCCTCAAGTTAAAGGAGGGAGGAAGTCTTCCAATAGTTCATTGCCTAGAACAGACTCAATTACACAGGGACTGTGGAAATACACAAGCATTGTAAACATCCCAGTAATATGGGGCAGAACAGGACAGTGAGTCTCATCTGGTCCCTCACTATTCTGCATTTCTCATGTAACATTCAACCATTCACACAAAGGTATGATTCTGTGTTTTTTTTAAGGAGATTAGCAAGCAGTGGGAACAGTTTCAATCTGCCTCCATTTCCCTTTCTACAACAATAGGCTTATCTTTCTTTTCATCCCTCTTCTGAGCGTTCCTTTCCTGTTAATTTGTAAGAATTGTCCTCCTTTCTGAAAACAAGTGTATATGAATGTTAGGCTTCACCACTGTACGTTGTTTGTTAAACATCTCAGTGCTACCTCTCACTTGTTTCCTGTATATTCAGGGAGCTCACAGCAGCCAGCACTAAGCTTAGTGTTTGCATGCCTGAAAACACACTATTTGCAGCTCGAAAAATGCAAGGAGTCAATTTGGGATCATACCCAGAAAAAAAAACACAACACAACCTTCTGATACAAAAAAAAATTCAAGAATTCAAGATTTACCAGGGACCAAAGCTGGACAGACACACTGCTCCTGTTCCTACATCAAGGGGTTAGAGCTCCCTCTAGCACTCTCCAAACAGAAGAGCCATAGATTCTATGCTGCGACTGTATGATCTCATCCAAACCAACCTTGGGTGGTGCAGTCCATTATTTTTATTTGCTTTACTTTCTGCTGTCACATGAATAATTAAGAGTACATCCACCAGTTTGTCTGAAGCTCAGGAGAAACAAGTGTCAGAAGAATTTCTCTCTATAACCGATTAGAAATAGTCAGATTGCTATAATTAAGTGTTCTGTTTTAAAATGTAATTTAAGACCGGTTGAAGGATCTTCATGTCAGCTGTATGTAGAATGTGAAGCGTAGCAAGAAATTAAATGAAAAAGTTGCTGAAATTTTCAATTTTCACAACGTAAGAAAGTCTTGCTACCTCGCCCTACCTTGCAGCTGACAAACATCCCAATGTAGCTGACAGGTCGCCTACAGCTGTGAATTAGGTGTTTCTATTTCAGCATTAAATATTGAGCAACTCAGCTTAAGTGAAACTCAAAAGGTGTAACCCTGCTGAGTTTTGCACAATGCTGAAGACAGAGAAACATCTAATGACAGAAAGCGTGTCAGGCCTTTTTAATCACAGGTTATTACTTATTAATTCTTGATAAACTGAAAGCTGGCAGTACAAAGTAAAACTGAGAAAGGAAAATGGGAGCCAAGCCTTTTCAGTTTTATTCCTAACTCTCCTGCTGCCTTCCTGAGCTGCCGTAGGCAAATCACTCCTCTGCTTTTCATGAGTCTCTTGTTAAATACATGTGTCCTAATGCAAGTCACACAGAGACAGAGCAAGGCTGCACGTTGGTGAAGTCCAAGGAGGCCACTGTGTGGAAAGTGCCTGGTGAAGCAATCAGAGCTGAACTACAGCACACCTCACTGCCCACATGCAAACATCCATCATTAAAGAATCATTTGAGTTGGAAGGGATCCTTAAGGGCCATCTGGTCCAACTCCCCTGCAGTGAACAGGGACACCTACAGCTCCATCAGGTGCTCAGAGCCCCTCCAGCCTGACCTTGGGTGTCTCCAGGGATGGGGCAGCCACCACCTCTCTGGGCTACCTGTGCCAGCGCCTCACTGCCCTTGCTGTAAAATGCTTCTTTCTTGTATCCAGTCAAAATCTCCCCTCTTTTAGTTTGAAACCATTTCCCCTAGTCCTGTCACAACAGATCCTGCTAAAGAGTCCATCCCTTTCTTTCTTACAGCCCCCTTTAGATACTGAGAGGCTGCTATTGGGTTTCCTGAGAGCCTTCTCTTCTCCAGTGCTGACAAACACATTTGACCCTTAAAAAAATAAAGACTTGTTAGCAGGCTCTAGACATCATCTAGTAGGAAAAAATGCAGCCAGACTAATCATTTTTGTGGTCTTTCAAAGCAAGATCAAAATTTGTGTACATCAAGAAAACACTTTACCTTAAGTTTTCTTGAGGTGAGCCACAGCACCCATCTACCCATCTTAAAACGAATGCAAATGTGGAAACAAATCCTCTCCCTGCACACAAGTGCCCTAGAGTGGGCACACTTTAGTTTCTTCACTTACCACAGCAATTTCAATATTTAACCACCAGGGGACTTCTGAACACTGCTTGGTTTTAGAAGTTTGTAATTTTAATATTAGTATGTGACTGAAATGAAGGAACACAATAGGATGTTAGGCTATCCCACTTACATTTCCACTTCTCTGACAAGTCCAGTAAGAAGGACTAGAAGTAATCAGAGCCGAGGAGATGACAGAAGCACCTGACAAAAACTACGCAAACCTCCTGGCATAACCTGCCCGTGTCCCTCAGCCCCAGCTGACAGCTGTCATTGCCATTCCAGGCCAAACTTTCTGTACTGCTCTGCTTCTGCACCCAGATCCTGACACCCAGACCTTCCCTCTTGTGATACAGATGGCATCTGACATCGTTTCTTTTATCCCCTTAAGGGGACTCGGAGAAAAGCACTGACAACTTCTGCTTGCTCCCCACACCTCTCCCATTCGGCAGGAGAGGATGAGAGCAGTCATCTGACCTATCCAACGCCAGTGGAAGGCCATGCAGAGGGACGCAAGACTGCCTCAGAGCAGCCCAGTCAATGATGTGGCTGAGCAGTACTCAGCTGCATGACTGCACTGCCTAGATCTGCAGGTGCCACGGGAGACTTACCCCTCAAATTGTAGAGTAGAATTTGTGTGTGTGCAAACTCTGGGAGAAGCACATTGCTAAGAGCGGAGGTTACCTTGTAATGAATCCAATGCCGACCCACTCTGAGCTGAAGTCAGACTTCCGAGGTCTCTTCCAGCTTAAGTGATACTGTGATTCTCACCTGACAATTCTCAAGTCAGTGCTCAGATACATTCCAGGTGTTTGGAAAATCCTGTTTAGGTTTTAGCCGAAATCAAAACAGAATTGTCTGGTGCTGATGTATTTCATATATTATACACAAAATCTAAAATTCTGTTTAAAGACACTTTACAGAGAATTACTTTTTAAAGCTTTCCAGCTCTGGGCTTCACAAGCCTTTGCTTTTCAATTATTCATTCTTTGCAATAATCAAATACCAGACTCTTCCAAAGGGCACTGCAGATCTGCCTGCTCTTCTGGTTTTGCAAGTTGAGAGCATGCAGTATCCAAAATACTGCCCTGCTTGAGATGCCCTGCTTGGATTGCTGATCTCACCCTTCCATTCTGTCCATCCAGCCACTCAAATTTTGCCAAAAGCTGTTGATTCTGTTACAACGTGTGTTGTCTCTGAATTGCAGCTGATTATATTCCAGACATTTCTGCACTTATTTCTGCACTTGGTGTTAAAAGTTTGCAATTTTACAAATTGCAGTTGTTCACAGTAATAATGAATCTTGACAGGTAAGTAGTCCATACGTGCTCAGCTCACAAAGTAGTTTGAAGTTAGAGAATAGAAAGGGTGCTGTTTACAAACTGCAAAATTCAGGTCTTAAGCAAAAAAGATTGTGATGCCTAGTCATCTTCAGAGTCTTCTAACACTTGCACTGCAACCTGCCTATGAATTGAGATTACAAATTACTATCAAGCACACGAGTGGCAAATCTAAACTAAAATGGCAGGAGAACAACCTGATTCCACAGAATCACATACATTTGTAAAATCCAGGGACTTAAAAGAAAACAATGCATGCACATAACTGGCATTAATTAAGCAACATTTTTATTACTTATAATCAAAGACTTGTAAGGAAGGTTTATCTGACAGAAAGAGGGAAGGAGGGCTTTTTTTTTTTTTTTTTTTTTTTGCTGAGAAATTACCATTCTTACTTAATTAACAATCTAGTTTTTTCATAGCGTAGCTGTTAAGCTTTTTTCACTTTTATTTTCACCTAAATGGATATTATACAGGGGAACTTTGTCTAAACACAAATGCAATTACAGAAGTGGGGCAGAAAAGACAACGCTGAACTATTCTAATAATCATGCATTTTAGTTTAGTTTGCAGCCACTGTTGCAAGGGTTTTCATTTTGTGTTGTGAAGCAAGAGGAAGGAAGCATAGGAGAAGAAAGTTAAACCTGGACCTGTGCACACAGCTAGGAAAGACCGACCATGTTTCACAAATTCAGGGCATACTTCTACCACGAAGGCAGGTTTACTTCTTGCACACAGAGTCCAAGCAGCCTGGCTGCACAGACCACCCTTTCCATTCTCTAACTTCAAACTACTTTGTGAGCTGAGCATGTATGGACTACTTATCTGTCAAGATTCATTATTACTGTAGAACAAGTAATTGCAGCTACTTGGAATGCTACTTTCAGGTCTGTGAGAGCCATTATCTGGTTGTTCATTTTTAATTTTCCTCAACAATAAGGTTCAGCAATCTGTACAGTGAGTACTGCTGTCTGCTCCCAAGCTGCAGCCTCAGCTAAGCCCGTCAGTCACATGCAACAAGGGACTGCCTGCCCTGCTGAAGTTATCTTGGATATGAGCTTCCACAGGCAGACTAATTTGAATCTATTTTTGTAAATTATAGATTGTGTTAAATATACATGAAGGAAAATATGGAACAGTTTGTTTTACTGCACAACATGAGTTATTTCACAATCTAGGTTCCCTCTGAGAAAACTCTCAATTTTAAAACTTGCCAATTAGTGGCAGTGACTATTGGTGAGACCTAACCCAGGCAAAGATTATTTGCTGAATGCTGCAAAGGGCAGAACAGCACTGCAGGAGAATGAAGGGAGCGGAACAGCAGACAGGAACAAGGAGAAGCACAGAGTCACTTGCCCAAGCTTCCTTTCCTTTAAGAAGAACTGAAGGTTGTGTCACTGCTTTAATAGAACAGTGAAACTATAAATTCACATCAGCCAGAATTAGATCTTTGCATGCAAAGTGAAAGTGAGCGTTAATTGCTACAGTAAAGTTTAGGACAATTATTAGACAGAATGTTTGGAAGAGAGTACAATGCTCTTCATCACTACTCTTCCCTCTTTTTCAAATGAAGACAATCCCATTCAATTCATCCTAATAAATAAACACAAAGAGAGTATGATTTCTTCCAATAAACATATGGGGATAAACATAAAAAAGGGAAGGGATTTCTAAAACAGAAGGAATGAAGAAGCAGAAGAATCAAAGCTACAATCCCATTATCAGCAAGCTAACTCGGCAGCCTGGAGAGGATTTCCACTGTTCAGACCTATCGAGCTGTGGAATGATCTTCTGGTGGAAACAGAATGGAAAAAACAGTCCAACCTTCAACCGGTTGTAAAATAAAGCTCAGTGAGTTCACCAAAGGGACAGCACAGGACCTGCAAGAGCAGGGAGCAGGAAGCAGTGAGCTGAGGTCCCAATAGGTAGGATGATAGAAACCAGGAAACGTCCCGTTGTGCAGGAGGTCATTCACCACCTTATAGCTCACACATCATCTGAGACAGCACAGATGCAGACTTGTTGACTAGTAACTGAGCAAAGTGACCTTCAATGCGTAGAGAACATAGATGAGACTGCGGACTCCACTCTATTAAATATACAAAGGTATATTGATTCCTCTATCACAGATGATAGGCCACTGAGTCAGCCAGAAAAACAGCTGTCAATTTTCAATCTGAGCTTGAGCATACCTGAGATTTATGAAATGTCCCACCTACACCCTTCCCACTAGGTGCTGAACTGAGTTCCATAGATACACAGGAAAACTACTCCAGTATGTTTTTATCCATCTGTCTCAGCTCCAGGAGATTCACAGATAACCTCAGAGTGCCCCAAGGCTGTATCCACTGTGACAGGGGACCCCTCCTAGTCTCTGATGTGTTTATAACAAATGTATTACATGGGAACAGAGGAGATCTCTTTTCATACTTTCACAACTCCCATAGGATGCGGGGCAAACCCTTAAGCTGCTTGTTCACGTCATGTTTGGATGTAAGATGACGATGGGATCTGGCAGGTTGTAAAGCAAGTGACCTTAGAGTCCCTGATATGTATGCACTTCTGCTGGAGGATTAGGGAGGAGATACCTTCAACTCACTCACCACTGACTGAGAAGATTAGGCTGTGACCTGCTGGGCAGTGAGCTGCAGTGACTGTGAACTCTACTGTCTCAAGAGACAACTGTCTACTGTCTCCATAATTAGAAGAAAAGATACATTTCAACTTTGCTGCTGTCTTCTACTAGCTTCTACCGTTAGCTGATCTGGGTATAGGTTGCAATGGATATCTGTCATACACTCCCACACTTTCACACATTTCCTGAATATTATCAGAACCACAAGGAGCAAACTCAGACAGGTATTAGCTGGAGACCAGAATGACTCCTAATCAATTCTTAACAACTAAGATCAAAACTTGTCCTGCCAGCTGATGCTGGTCTGCTGCAAGAAATTGACTGACAAACGGCCAGAAAGTAAGGTAAAGGCAACAACATATTTGGAAGTAAACTGAAGGTAAGAAATCAAGTTCTCCATTCTCTAAGGTTTTATTCTATTAAACATTATTGTATGAGATGAGATCACAGACTCAACAGTGCTGCTCTCATTTCCTGACGGACAACTTACCTATGCAGCCTGAAAGTTCACACATCTCCACCCCCACCTTCATGAGAACTGCAAGATATGTTTTAGGGATTAGGACTTCAATACAGGTACTGATTTCATTAGCGTGGGTAAGGTTTTATAATTTTGCTAAAGAGAAATGATGTTCTGTAGCACTTTATAAATAACTGTTTGCCTGTTAAAAACTTAATACTTAAGCTCACAAAATGATTTGTCTTTGAGGCAAACCTGTCTTGCTAAAAATAGAGAGAAATTTTAAAGACACCAGCAAGAGCAAAGTTTTGCTAGCCCACCTAGAGCACAGAAAGAAATGGGTAACTGAAACAAGCACAGCACAGAGATTTCAGCTGGAGGTCGGAAATATTCTAATATTTAATAAAAGCAGGCTTCAAAAATAGCATCCAGAAAGACTCTTGTGCTGGACAAAGCACATGAGAGAGACTGTATATAGAAAGTAGATACATACCTTCTCTCCACATACATACACCAAATATGAGACTCTAGGAAGCACATGGGTGGGCACAGGATCCATGGAGCCTAGCATCCTGCTTGGGGTCACTTTGGTACCAGGGAATTGGGTAAGGATGGCTTCAGATGGCACAGGCTGGTACAGCTCTGCTCTCAGAGCACAGACAGCACTATCTGGGGACCAGGCTGCACATCAAGGTCTTTGTGTGGGTGAGCCCACCACCAGATTAAGAGGAGAAGGCATCCTGCTCTAAGGAGCTCCCTTCTGCGTTGCTACCAATGTTCAGGAAGTTATATTCACATAAGGAGTGTTTCAGGCAGAGTCTGAGGAAGATATGGTGGTAAGCAGCAACACTCTACATGTGAAGAAAAGCTCCAAAATGATCAAGCTACAGAGGTAAAGTAAAACACCCAGAGACTGATATCCCCCAGCCTGGAGCAGCACCCAGAGTGCAGGGCACAGGGCAGGGAGAGCACTGGGAAGGAGTGGGAAAACTGCACTGAGAGAGAGCAAAACCCAGACAAGTGGATGGGAAAAATACATAAGTCATTTTAAATAAAACTGACTGAAAACAGGGTTCTAAAAACTACCAGTAACTTCTAAAATTGACAAAATCAGACAGTTACAAAATCTGACCAGCAACTGGAAAAAAATGTATTAGGTTAATAAAGAATTAAGATTTGCTGCATGTTCATTTTAACATGTATGTCAACACTACCAGTCCGTAGGCTGCCTATTAATTCACATGTGGCATATTTACATTCATTCTGATATTATGCCCCATGCTAGGACATCCCATTACAGAGTCACGGTAGCAGCTCCATACTTAAGGTGTCAGAAGCCGGTGAATTCCGCAGCACGTCGCCTTTCCCCTCTTATTCTCTGGCAGTGGAATTACTTTGGGGCAGGAATTTGCCATTTGGTTTTCAGGCCACAAGGGAATCTCTTAGGGAACTGACAAACTGATTTAAGCAGCTGTGGAATAATTTACTGGGTTTTCTGTTTTATTAAAAGTGGGGGGAGAGGAGGGAAGAAGGCTTTGACATCTTTTGGTGGTTTATGCAACAAGAGGAATAAACATTTGTCTTAGAAAATGACCACTTTTTCATAGATAGTGCCATTGCCTCCTATAAATATTGTATCTGATTGCAAATTTGTCTGCAACCACTGGTGGTTGGGAGGCACCAGTTCCCCAAGACCCATGGCTAACATAGACAAACCTGGGAGCAGAGAAGGTATCAGAGGAGAAGAACCCAAATCAGCATTAGGTGTGTTTAAACACAAGCAGTGCTCAAGCAGAAAACACCCTTCAAGTGGTATCACACTTCCAGATCTCCAGATGTCAAGCAAGGAAATACTCAGCAGAATTATGCCATTTCACAGACAGAAGAACTGAGATGGAAAAGCATGATATGACAAAGACAAAAGGTATCTCAAAATCTGGAGCCATAATTCCTAATCTAATAAACTTCCTGTTAGGCCTTATTGCTTATTATGAATATTTCATCCCTAGATTTCAGTTGTAAGAGCAACTTTGAACTCCTCCGCAAAAAAAGGATGTTGTGAGTCCAGTCCTGGTCCCAAGAAACATGGGGAGGATTAATTAAGGCTTGTGAAGCACTCAGACTGCAGGGAAATCCCCAAGAGGAAGTTCGTATTTCCATATTCTGACCAGGGCTTGAAAGGCATGCAATAAATACAGCCTGGGGCACAGAACAAACAGCACGAATAAAACAAAATACTGAGCAGCTGTTCCTTTAGCAAATACCCTCTGTCCCACACCAAACTTTATTTCTGCCTCAGGCCACAGGGAGGGAGTGGGGAATCAGATCGAGGGAGAAATAAAATTTTACTTCAAAAGGTTAAATGGTAGCAAAGTTACAAACAAGGGAACCTGTTTCTTATAAAGGAAAATAAGACATCCTTAGCCAGCCACAATGGTTACACCACCTTCCCGTGCCAGAAAGTGGGATGCCTAGCACTGAAGGCAGCCTGCTTAAGTGTCCTAATGAGAAAAAAGAACAAAAAGCAGCACAGACGTGTGCAGGAGGACAGCCTTGCTCCGCAGCCAACATTGGGAATTACAGGGAAGGAGAGGCAGTGCCTGAAAAACACAATGCAGAGAGCAAGGAAAGACGAACACAAACTGTGCTAATCAGCTGGATTCCTCTGCGCTGCCAACACAAATGCTGTTTCATAGTATTTCTGATTTTCCTTCCCGGAAGTCACCCCCAAACACCACTCTTTCCTCCACAGTATTTTTTCCCTTAACAAATATACCTATTTTTGAAAGACCGCTGTTCATTCAGAGCTGACAATCATTAATTACTGTTTCTGCTTTTAGACTGTATTTGAGAAAACTGCTGTTTTATCAAACCTCTAGGAAAAAAACAATCAAGTCAATCTTCTCAGCAAACAGCTGCCAAACCTTTCAAATTACAACTTCAATGAATAAACTGAAAAATATTGGAGCAAAAAAACTACCAAAAAACCTCCCAAAACGCAACCAAAGAAAGCAGCAGCAGGAAAGCAGTGCAGTATCTGCTCTCTGCTCCTTTTTGCTGCTGAAAGAGGCACGGCATGCATCGTATTTTTAACTAAGGAGTCTCACTGCAAATATATGCCAAGGAATCTTATTTCAAACATATACTAAATAAGGAGGGCAGTAATAAAACAGGCAGTCCCTTACTCTAATTTTATCCGTCTCCCTCCTCTTCTTTCCTTGATGCAGTGAAACTTTAAATCCAATACCAAACCCCGTCTCTCTCCTTTTTTTTTTCTTAAACAGTGATCAACATTTTCCTAAATGACCCCCGAAAGGACCTACTTCTAAGCTACTCATTAGTAACAGCCACGTTTGCAATATTAACCTGGATGCGGCTGTTTATTAAGATCTTTTAAGGGGTTTCGAATGAAGACACACTGCCGGTGTACAGGGAGCACAGAAGGGGTAATTTAAAACCCGTGTTTTTCCTCCCCCTCGCCAAAAACATGCCCAGCATTGTGCAGCTGTGCTGCCAGCTTCATCACTCCCTCCGTCTCCACTCTTGCTAATTAAAAGGTTGATCACAGAACAATGCTCTTCTCATTAATTTCGGCTTTCTGATTGGGCAGGATTCCCGTTCGCCCCGCCTGATCTTTTCCACACTGCTGAAGTTAATGTGACAGGAGCCCGAAGATGGATTACCCGCTGCCATATTGCCCATCACCTCCAATCAGCAGCTATCTGGGTAAACTGATTGTTCTAATTTGCTCTCATTATTTTTACAATATCAGGAGAAAATAACGCACACAGCTCACTGTCAAAGCCGTGAAAATCAGCCATTAGTTAAACCCAGGCACTGAGTGCCTTTATTAGAAGCGCTGCAGTTTATCGACGCGGCTTCTGTAAACGAAGAGAATACCTGCCCTCTTAGACACACTTTTTGGTGTGTGGTTACACGGAAAGGAAATATATATCAGGATACTTTTGGCAACGCACGCTGTCTCAGCCTGTTATCCCAACCCGCTGGCACACAGCGACGAGGAAGAACAATAGACTTGACTTCTGCAGAAAGAAGGGCAAAATATGCAGCATTACCCATGCAGCAGCCTGCCTGAACATCTCCACTATTATTTACTGCTCAAATAAATTAAATCATTTCAGCACTAATATGACAGGCCAATACATAAATACACCTCCAAAACACAGGAAATATTGTAATAGAGTGAAGATAAACATGGCATGGTGTGAGCTGTACGCACAAGGTCAACATTTTGGGCTGGAGCATTTGTTTGGGTTTTGTCCTGCTAAGCACGGGAGCCCCACATCAAAACCCAGCAATGAAGAGCAGGAGTTCCATGCACTAAGGGAAACCAGTCTGTTCTTCAGATTGATTCTGTTCTGTCCTACAGACTGTTCTTCCCCCACAAAAAAAACACCGTGCTGCAACAACTTGGGAGTGAGTCAGAGCAGAAATGTCATTCCACACTGGAACCTCACAGGATCCCATGGCTAAGAAATGAATGAAGTATTGTTAGTAGCATGAAGTCAGGCGTTTTTACACTGCAGTGCTGCTACAAGCTACGCTCAAAATCCTGGACCGCTGGCAGTCTCCATGCTGTATAAAAAGGGACCTACGTTATTTTGGCTGCTGCCTATCAGCATCTTAGCAAAGAGAAATGCTAAACAGAAGGATTAACAGAAATATGATACTTTAAATCTTGCTAAAGATAAACCTTAAACTGGTGTCTACAATGCTGTGACTCGCAGTGTGCTCCAAGAATGACAGGCAGAGCACAGAGCAGACTGATTTTACTTTTAAATAATATCTAAATTAGATTAGCTCTTTGTGTAGATCTGCATGAACCAGAGGGGACATTCATCATTGTGCCAAAAAAGTTAAATTCACTGGGGCACGCTCAAAGTGAATGGTTCTAGACCTACGTTTTATCTCTCAGACACATCATCAAGATGCTGTGCCAATATGCATGAAACCAGCTAGGAGCTGCAAGAAAGACAACGGGAGGGGAACTGGATACCAGAAACGGTTTCGTTTTTCCCATTGTAGATTATGAATTGCTTGGGACAGGATCTGTGGTTTCCGTGTCTTGCAAGCACGGGGCATCCCTTTCAATATGTGAGCTTCTTTTTTAATATTTAAACAGATTAAATATAAGGGAGGGTATTCTCTTCCCTCCCCCTCCAAAACAGATGTAATTCTAGTTCTCCTTCCTCCCCCCGCTGTAATTTGAAACACCACAATTTTCATTACTGCTTTTTAATATTTTTAAACCCTCATCAGCTACAGCCCTGAGTTCGGGGGGTGATCTTCCCTCCCTCCCAGCTTTGTTTGGCATTTCTTTTGATCCTGGCTAATGGCTTTCCCTCGGAGGGGTGTGCCACGCTTTTCTCCTTAAAATTCCTGCACTGAAAGGCTGCACCGCACCGCGCTCCACAAAACGTGCTGATGGCACAAATTACAAGCCCCCAGCCGAACGCTCCAGCCCCCACCATTCGGGCAGATTTATGTGGGCTCTTGCCGACGTTATTACAAGTCAGAGTTTATTGGGAAATTGTTACATTATGCGGAGTGTCTAACAAATTGCTTATGCTGCTATAATTGGATTACAACAGCCGCTTGCTCCCACCGGTAAGATTAGGCAAGTAGGACTCCTGCCGATCTCTGAGCGTTAGCAGTAATTTTATTTGCCTTGCCTCTCTCTTTCCTAACAACATGCCTCTTTCCCTGCCAGCTGTCTGCTGAAAAGGCACAGGCTTGTTCCTTGGCCCTAACAATGCAATTACAGCCCTGCAGATCGCACTGTTTGTGCATTAAGTACAGAGCCAAAACGAGGCGAATTGATCGTTTGACTTTTGGAGGAGCCATGTGATCTCTGCGTGCGGGTGATCCGGCATGCATCAGTGGGCAATGCTGCAGTACATGCCTGATGAGGAGCTTGCTTCGTGCCATTTCCCCTCCCCGTCTGCTCCGAACAGCAAGGACATTGGAGCCTCCCATTAATCTGGATCTGTCAATAAAGATGGGCTCCTTTTTGTCACCTCTCTTGCTAGGTTCAACTCAGCCTTCTGAAATGTGATGCGTAGCCCCACCGATGGCATCCTCACCGTGGGCTACAAGATGAAATGATTATTGCAGCATTTCACACCTCCAGCTTAAGCACAAGATTTGGACATATTTGTCAAACTGCTTTTTTAACCTCTTGCTTTTGAAAAATACTGAAGACATTCCAATCAATGCAATGATTGGAATGTTTGTATCCTCTGCCATCTGAGGGCGCTGTCACTGCAGATGACTACTTGAGAGGTGATGCTTCTCTTTGCCTTTACCACTGCTCACCATTAAATCCCTCAATGACTTGGATTCTGAACTGTTTTGTATTTCCATCACAAAACATCCCTACCTGATTGCTCTCTACAACAACCTGAAAGGATGTTGTAGTGAAGTGAGGGCTGGCCTCTTCTCTTGGGTAACAGCGATAGGACAAGAAGGAACACCTTCACATTGCACCGGGGGAGTTACCAGTTGGGTATTAGGAGAAACTTCTTCAGTGAAAGACTAGTCAGGTGCTGGCACAGGCTGCCCAGGGAGGTAGTTGAATCACCATTCCTGGAGGCGTTCAAGAAACGTGTAGATGTGGCACTAAGTGACAAGGTCCAGCAGGCAGTATTAGTAGTAGGTAGAATCTTATCCTGGCAAATGGTCCATACAAGCTTAATGTGGCAGGACCTGAATGAAGACCTCAGGACTGCAATTGCTTATGCAGAGGATCAATCACATAGCAAACGTCTGGGGTAAAAGCACAGCATATGAGAACACACACAATCAAAGTGCAGGGCAATTCTGATTAAGGATGTTCTGTCATTTGTATTGATTTATATCACATCTCCAGTACCTGCACACTTGGAGCACTGCAGGACAACCCAGTTTAAATGGGACCTTGGGAGCTCTCCAGTTCATCCTCCTGCTCAAAGCAGAGTCTGTTGAAAGGGCAGTTCAGGTAGCTCAGGACTCCATCCAGTCTGCTTTTGAAAACCTTTAGGGCTGATGTGCAAAGCATCCATAGATAACCTGATCCAGCTGACGTTCATCATCATCATGAAAAAGCTTTCTTTACAGCAAGTCAAACCTGAGAGGGAGTTTCTAATTCGGGAGCCTTTCAAAGATATGCTCAGCTCAGCTTCGCTGACCACACAATTTGCTTACTCAAAGTTCCAAACCCAGGAATCCAAAAAATAAAAACATCTCCACTGACTTGGCTGAAATCTGGAAATTGTTCTTCATATCAAGATTTCTCATATCACATGACCATCCTTACTGCAGAGCTTTGAGAGCTGATCTCTGAATACACTTTGAGACCCTAAGCTGTAAAGCGCTTTGCGGCAAGTAAGCTTTATAATAACATTTCTTCAAAGTCTCTTTTTAATTTAAAAAAACAAGTGTAATTCTTTTTTAATTTGTGGCTTCATTGACACGCAAAGTCATTTTGGGTGCTAAGAGAAGCAGAAATGACAACCATAGTGTTTGCATAACTGAAGACTAAAGAAGCCTGTTTACATGTAGTTTAACACTCAAAAGAAACTCTGAACAGCTGAAATGTCTTATAAATAGCTCAGACCCAGAGGAAGTGCAAACGTCTGCATTGTGAATTGTAGATCTTAATTACAGACAATGGCTGGTACAGCAAGTAGCATGGAAAAAAAAAGTGAAACAGTTGCACTGTTCATGGTTGGCAATAATTCTTCAGGAAAATATTTACTATCAATCAGTTATGAGAAAAGGGACTCTGCGCTCATAAAACAGCACGTTGCTTCTCATACCAGGACCATTTTGCTTCAGCATAATCTGAATTTAAACAGCTTGTTTCCTGCGGATATAATTTTGGAAATAAATAAAACAAGTCTATCAAAATCTGGAGAATGTGTATGGTGGGGTAGGGTGGGGGAGCAGGATATCACATTTCTTCCTCAGCCATTTGCAAAGAGGTTATTAGACTGAGGGAAAGCTAAAGCATAAAGATTGTCTTGAGCATAAATAAATAAATAATTAGAAACCCACAATTAAGGTAAAAGTAGCCACATCGCTATGAAAAGAAAATCATCATTATGTTAACATTCTAAGACAAACCTCTGATTCTGCATAGTGCCTGAGTTGTCTAAATACTCAGAATCCAGCGCTGAACTTCATGTTTCATAGCAACTTTTGAACACAAACCAACCCTCAGCCATGTCCCTGCAACACCAGCCATTCACAACACCCTCTTTTATAGAGACAACAGAAGGAACAGAAGAGTGAAATGGCATAAATAGCATGCCTGGACCTCTCCTGGCCCATGGTAGCTGAGCAGGCATCTGTAGGCAATGGCCTCAGAAGCTGTTATCCCAGTTGTGTCCCCAGCATACAAAAGAGAACACTGCTAGCAAAGGTGTTGGAGCTGGAAGCATGACAGCTGACAGCCCCCCTGCATCACTGCACAAAAGCATAATGCAAAAATAAATTTAGGATATGAAGGAACATACTTTCTCATTAAACCAGTTGAAGAAGTATCAGGAAACGACGTAGTTTGTCAAATAATACTCATTCAGGATTACATTGGTCTACTATCACTTCAAGAACTGGGAAGGTTTCAGAAGCACTGGAAAACTGTACGTTATCTGAAGATATACCGACTCAGCAGTGTCTCACAGCAGAACTCTGAGCTGCATGTGCTGCTCATGTAAAGTAAATGCAGCGACACTCTCAGGAAAGAGGAGCCATCAATCTGTGACATAAAGGGAGTTGAGAGTCCAAGAGGGACACTCTTCAGATCAATTTGTCCTACTGCCAACTGGAACATCCAGCCCGGAACCCTAAATGTTTGTTTGTTGAAGTGTACTCGTGGTTTCTCCACTGAATTTCATACCAAAATTCCGAGCTCAGTGTTATTACTGTGCAGACTATTCTTACCCCAAAAATTCTGAAGTAGAGATGCAGAAAGAGCTCACAAAGAAAAGCTGGTTCCAATTAGCAGTTCCTTCCACCACTCCCTCTCTTCTTTACTGGAATCACCCTTGAATGTAAGAGTGCAGCTACAGCTAAATAATACTATGCATCTTTGCAAGAATATGTCCCTGGAAGACATGACACACTTGGTTTGCAGGCACCTTAAGAGGCAGGACCGGGGATCATACGTGGGTATGGCAAGGAGCAAGGAGTGCTCAGCTGCATTTTGCTTTTTCCAATTTTGTTCACCTCTGGTAATAACAGGGGCTGGGAACCTGTCCCAGCTGCTGCCCAGCTCAGAGCTAAGCAGATACGCAGGGATGCTGGATGACATTTAAAAGGTGTCTCTATGCTGTCTGTGGCTGCTGTGCCATAGGTTGCCTGGCCCTGGCACATACAGAGGAGAATTTGATGTGCAAAAATGAAACTGAGAACACTTCCCCGTGCAGCAGATGCAGACGAATTTGATCTGATTGCACGAGTTAATAAAAAAACCTATCTAATGAATACAGGAAATGGGTATTGACTGCACAACTCCATCAGATCAGCTCCTTCTCCTGCTGGGAAGCAAAAGAGCACTTTGAATCAGGAAAATATTTCCACGATCCAAGGAAGTGTACTATCCAACAGACTCCAAGTGAACAGCAGAAGTCAAACCTAGCACAGCCCACATTATCAAAGGATGAAACGGCAAGACCTCTATTTAAAAATATATAACCCATCTAAGCAAAGACTCAGCCAAGGAGAATGGAGACAAGCAGAGCCTCCCTCTCCACAGGGCAAAGCATGAAGGTCATTGCACAAACCAAGTGGCTCAGGATACAGGACAGGAGAAAAACTTGTTTGCACACTCAGGAGCATCACAAGAGTCCTAAGGACAGACCAGATGCCAGGGGATTTTTAACTGAGGATGCAGCACACACCAACACCATTATCTGACCCAAAGATACTGGCTAACAAAATAGGGAACAAACAATGGGAACAGATGCTCAGTTGGCCAATTTTCAATAACCCTCATTAAAACCAAACGCCCTGCCCTTGCAGCTCAGGTTCATGTTATATTTCTACCTTATTTTTAAGCATCTTGCACCAATTTCTGAGAAAGTCATCCAATTATGGCTGCACACCAGTACCACCGTAACAAGAAATCCTCTTGCAAATATTTTGCAGTTTCCAAAGGGATAATCAGGAGGATTTTTGTGTGTGAGCAGCATTTATAAAAACACAATTAGAAATTACATTTGCCTTTTAAAGACATTAGGTTAAATATATATCACACTTGTTGATCACTCAGAGGCAATGGCAACAACATGCCCAAAGATTAATGGAAGAACTCCCAGTGACATCTGTGCACCTAAATATATAATTATTAATTTATGATCCCCCCTATTCAGTCTAGACATGCACATTTTGAGCAATTTTTCCTGTCAAGGCTGATACTGCATTGCAGAATCAGAAAAGGTAATCATCATTTCCAAAGCAACCCTTTTAGTCCTTCAGTGCCCACTTTTAAAAAAGCAAGCAAGCAAGCAAACAAACAAAAAAACTTACAGTACTTTCAGAAAAGTGCTGTAGACAAAGCAACTTGCATTTATGCTTTCCAGCATTCACCCTCTTGACAAAAGATTTTAATGTTCAAAGCCTTAAGACATCAATCATGGAGGATAAAACTCGCCATGTGCATAAGGCTAGGAGAAGGCCTCTGAACTCCTTAAATCCCATTTAAGCCCTTCACCAAGGGAACATTTAACAGTTGTGCCATTTGCCTATGCCATCACAGAGCCATCTGCATCCAGCTAACTGGAGTTTAAATGCTTCAACACTTCTGGAATTTGAAAGATAAGCTTTCTTAGAACCTATTTCACTTTGTTTTGCAGCTGGGAAGGCGGGGAAAGGGGTACAACAGCCAGACAATCTAGTTCTAGGGGAAATATATCCCCGTAAAAGTCCTTCTTTTATATATAGTATATAATCATACAGTGCATGGAGACACAATACTTAAAAACATACAATTTTCCACCTGCAGAGTGATAGTTCAAATTTATCCTCAATGACAGGAAAGAAAACTTGCCATTCTACTTCCAAACTTGCCTATTTCTTACCATGACCCCACTGAATAGGCTGTTTCAGGACAGTCTATTATTTGGGACACTGGGAAGTTAAAGGTATGTCATCTCAGTTTAAAGAGGCATTACCTAAATTAGCAGTAATTCCTGCACATCCTTGCTCCTCAGTAAGAAGACCAGGTTAAACAAAATGGTGTACAGTACAGGGCATTGACTGGGTTTACTCCTAGCTAGGTCACTGTGAGCTGCTTCATCAGAATAGCACTGTATGCTGACATAATTCAGTAAGAGCTGCTTCAAGAGTTTCACTTTGTATCATGAGGGGCCTGAGGAAGCAACATGCAAAACCAACTGTCTTAAACTAGGAAAGTAGGTTTCAGGATTCAATATTAGCACTTTTTACCATGATTGGTAGCTTCTTTCTGAAGTGCATCCCCACTGCAAGGCAACCTTGCATGGCAAGAGCAGCTTATGAGTGCTAAGTCACCTGAATGCACCATGGCAAACTCTTATGGTGGCCAATTCAGAAAAAAAAAACCAAACTAAAAGTAATGGGACATCCAAATTTCACTGGAAAAATTCCAAAGCAAAGATTTAGCTGGGAGATCAGCTTAAAAGTCAACACAAAAGCAGGCCTCAAAGAGGCAAGGCACCTCTAAAGCATGGGGGAAAAGGGGACTTCAAAAATATCAAGAAATTTAAAACAATGAAAGAGAAAACAGGCTTTTGAGTGGTCAGGTCGTGGTGACAGAGAGCTACAAAAAGCCAGCTGGTTTCAGTAACAGATGGCTGCGTGCACTGATCTGTCCTGCATGCCCATTCTAACCCTCCTCACAGTGGAAACACGAAGCTTATACAAGGCTAAGCACATCCTTCACACAGCCTTTTTATACTTATTGCATCATGGTTCAAATGTTTTCCATTCACAAACAACTCTGCAAGTGTCTTATTTTACTCCAGTTATGCTGAATTTTAAGAAAAGAGGGTGGCTAATGGCAGCTCCTCTGTTCCAATCACACCTAGTACAATTTTCAAGAAATGTATTTTCTCTGATGCATGAATATATCTATTTTCTTACCATTCTGACTGTATTTCCCTCTTTCTCTCCTAAATAGAGCATTCACTGGATTTTAGTTAAAGGGCCTTTATTAACAACTCTTTTTACACATTCCTTCTGGCAGCTAAGAAAGGGCACCATGACACAGAGTTCTCATGCTTCATATATTTTATATATATAGATCAGCATCTATCTGGACATTCATCATGTGAAGTTGCCACAGCTAATCACGTGGCAGGAACAGGTCGTCCCACTGTAACAGCCTACTTGTGTAGCAGAATAAACTCTTCTATCCTAGATCGTTCAGGACTCGAGTAATCATTTCCAACAGAGGAAAACAGCACATCTCAAACTCTACACCAAAAGCTGGAAAAACCTACCTCAAATAGTTACTTTCCATTTAAATGCTTTTCCTAGCTGTCATCTTTAACAAGAATTTTTCTATGATTAATAGTGGATAGAATGCTAAAACACCTCTCAAAACCAAAGCCGTTCTGTTACTTACTTTGGCCACACAATTTTCAGTCTTCATAGCCGTGCTTCCTAGACATACTGTTTCCTGGTTTAAGCACAGTCTGGCACAGCTGTTGTAGGTCTGCAGAAAGATTAAAATGGTTATGAATAGAAGACGACAATTTTCTTTCAGGCACCATATTTTTGGCACCAGAACCCACAACAATGCTACTACATTTCCTTTTTCCTATGGTGTAATAATTTCTAGCCAAAATAAACTAGTTTACAGCAAAAACCTACGTTGAGGGCATGCTCGTTCTCTGAGAAGCTGTGCAGTTTTATAGTTCTGAGATACACAGATCGAAGGGATTTTTTTTTTTTTTTACTGTGACTAAAATTAAACTTTGGATGAAGTGACTCTTTAAACTAAAATGTCTGAAGAACTTGGAGTTTTCTAATGGAGGTTTTCAGCACCTTGTTAATGACTACTTGATGAAGCTCACGTTTGCTAAAAGGAGGAGGACAGTAGTTCCTAAAAGTCCCAGTACTTGATAAAACCCCAGCGTGCTATGCCTGGTGCTAACAGAAGACTATTCTCCACCCCCAAAGAACCCACAATTTATGTGCTGACCAAAAGACACAGGAAAAAAACAGCGTGGCAGTCAGCAGATGGTATCAGCTGCTTAAGCAGTGCAGTATCTGGGGGAACACTACAGAGCAGGACTGGTCTGTCACTGCTTACAAAAGACTGCAACTCCTGCCTGCATCCAGAAGGAGAAACAGAA
Source organism: Phasianus colchicus (assembly GCF_987193195.1). Classification (NCBI taxonomy): domain Eukaryota; kingdom Metazoa; phylum Chordata; class Aves; order Galliformes; family Phasianidae; genus Phasianus; species Phasianus colchicus. The sequence goes on from NC_143443.1 coordinate 23,367,771, forward strand.
ATTTCTAGGCCCAAATCCTTTCCAGCACCACGTGGCCGAGCAGAGTGCATCTTTCAGCATCTTCCATCTTTCAGCAGGGAGGTTTGCATTCAAACCAGGATTAGGCTGCGAGCAAACAGAAGGCTGAGGGACTCAACTCTGCCTCCTGCAAATATTTGCCAACGTCATAAAACTATCACTCTGGTATGCACAGTACTTTTTTCTCAGAAGAAGGATCAGAATGGCATAAACTATAATAAATTGTGGCTTAGATGTAGTGGCTCAAGTGGTGGACAGAAAAGTTGACACCATCTGCTCTGCGCCGACGTTCAGACAACACCACACAGACTTCATTTTATAAGCATCACATCAGTTAAATTCCACCAGGCTCTGAAGGTGGAAAACCGTGAAGAGTTGGTAATATTCTTTGTTCATTATTGACATTTGTGTAATTTAACCCACTTATTGTAAATCTGTGATCTCCCTCGTTTGCATTTGCATTCCCAACATTCCAGTAGCAGCATTTCTGCCCAGTGTACCTCATATATACTGCAATTTAGATGAGAGGCTCAAAGAAAGCTAATACCAACTGCACTTTGCAGATGAAAAGCTCAGTCACAAAAGCATTTACTGAAAGAAACATGGAAGACTGTGGCTTCCTGAACTCAACCATGAACCAACTCGCATCTTTTTAGTCTTTTCCTCCCAGGGTATCAAAAGGCTTGGTAACAAGCCAGTTTTTTAAAAGGCAAGCTTACAGCAGGCTTTCTATCATATCACATACGCAGAGTGGATAATCCAAATACAGTACGTAAAGTAATAAAGGCCAAAAAACAAGAGCTTTTTGAGAAGGGAGCTCACTACATCACTGTTCAAAAGTAGGATACATGACAGACACAAATAATTATTCCATTAATTTTTATATCATTTATTTTTTATTACTTTTACCCTCGTAGTACACCTTAGCGTGGACAGCACCAAGACAATTAGCTTGTTCATCAAATCCCCCAGGATCTGGTGACACTTGATGGAACTAATGGAGTACTTAAAAACAACAATAAAGAGGAACAAAAGGAATCTCTTCGCTAGACCTGATAGCAGCCTTTCAGTATATAAAGAGTGAGTACAGGAAAGAAAGGGACAGACCCTTTAGCACAGTCTGTTTTGACAGGACAAGAAATGGTTTCAAAATAAAAGAGAGGAGATTCAGACTTTATAAAAGGAAGAAGTTTTTTCCAATACAGGCAATGAGGCACTGGCACAGGTTGCCCAGAGAGGGGGTGTATAACCCAATTCTGGAGATGCTCAAGGTCAGGCTGAAGGGGGCTCTGAGCACCTGATGGAACTGCAGGGAATTTGGACCAGATGGCCTTGAAGAGTCCCTTCCAAATCAAATGACTCTATGATTCTGTGACTATATACCCAGAGATCTCCTGCAGCTCGCTGCCATGGGATGCTATGGAGAAAAGCATCAGCAAGTAAAAGTAGGAATTAAATGAACTCAGGGAGAACATGTCCAGAGTATGAGCCAGGATACACCCAGACATCCCTAGTGCCATTTGCCATCATTCTGCAACATCTTCCACTGGGCACTCCCATGTTCATACCTCCCTGCCCCTGCACCACAAGCCAACAAGTCCTAAATCCCTCTCAAGCTTTTCAGCCACAGAAATGAGACAAGAACATACTTTTATTGTGAGGACCAACCTTTGTACAGTAACTTTATTACATAACGATCTACGTAAGCATCAAGTTGCCAGACAACCATTTAGTCTTTGGGCAGCTCTTTGCTTTTCATTAAAGGAAAGTTAAGAGGAGTCAACCCATCAGGATGCAGAACTGAGAATCAAACACACGAACAGTGATCAGCAGTTCAATGCCCGTTACTATGTTTGCACATTTACAATGTTCTCCTGGTCTTTTTCTCACTTTCTCACAGAAGAATTCATTATTAGCTGTGTGATGAATAAAGACGCTAAAGATGCATATGCAAGATGTACAACGTGGTCAAATAACCTCAAGCAAAAATATTGAAGAACATCCCTGGAGGCATCCAAGGCCATGCTGGATGTGGCTCTTGGCAGCCTGGTCTAGTGCTTGGCAATTCTGCACACAGCAGTGGGTTCACAATCAGATTATCATTACGGTCCTTTTCAACCCAGGCCATTCTATAACCTATGATCTAGTTCTGCCCTAACATCCAGGAAAAAAGAAAAGCAGTCATATCACTCTAACGGGTCTCAAAGGAAATGTTATGAGAATGTTGAGAAGATGCAGCATTTGGCTCATGAAGAGCAGTCATGAGGAGCTAGGAGAGTACATGAGGAGCATGGAGGTATTGCTGTATGGATATCTCCTACTGTTGCTCTGCAGGCAGCAGTTACCAGCTGCTGTGAGACACAAGATCACTAAAGATGTGGTTTCATCTGGCATTATCATGTTGTGTTTGCACACCAACAGTTTCTAGTGAGCAGGCTGAACAGAAAAGAGAACAATTGTCACGTCACTGGATAATAACAGAGCCCTACATCCAGCTGAAACAGTTTGTGGTGCTTCACAATACACTGCAAAATATCAGAGCACTCCTTTCGTTGCCTCGGATGGCTGTAGGAACACTGACTACTCTGGAAGAAAAATGAGAACATCAAAGCCAGAACCAACCCTCAGAAAAGTAAATTTCTCAGCTCATCTTTAAAGCTCGACCCTTTTATGCATCTCATCTCATTTGCACCAGAACCGTTCAGGTTTCTCCTCACCTTTCATCAAGATAAGAGGTTTCCTTGCCAAGGAAAGCAGTCTGAAATGGCAGCCTGGTTCAACGCCACAGGCGGATAGCTTTGCGTTGGAGTGCTTTAATATGTTTTTATATTGCATATAAAGCATGCAAACATAAACCAGTTTGTTGAAAACTACCTTCTTAGTGGAAGCCGGCTGTAATTCTGAACAAGTTTTCAATTTTCGCACTGCTGCTAGGGTAAAACATTTTAAAGAGTTTAATTTTTACAGAGGCTTCAATGACACAAGATTATCTAACAAAGTAATGGTTAATCAATAGAGGGTTTAGTTGTCAGGTGAAACATATAACACACTAAAAGGGATTGATTGCAAGGCTCCTCCTTATTTACTAGGAGGTATATATTTAAAATGACACAAACTTGTTACCAAGCCGCATTCCTTTAACCTTGCAAAAGCCGTTTGAGAACGGTGTTAAGCAGCCCTACAGCAAAACAAGGTCTAATGAGAAAAAAACCCTAGGAATATATGGTGGCACCAAATCATGTCAGAAGCAGGGGACCACAAAGCTGTATCCACTCTCAGCCAAAGGCTCAAAACGCCACAGAGACACGAGGCTATAGTTCACTAAAGATAGAGCTGGATCTCATCTCATTCCATAAGTGTCTTTGGTTACATTTTTCTTTTTAAAGAACGCAGGTGCTGCTCTTTGACACAAACACGTAACCATCCCTCCCCGTGTCGGTGTGACTCGGGATGAAGGCGGAATGCCAACCTGATGGCTGGAACCCCAGGCTGAGCTGCGAGCGTGCGGCTCGTCTCAACCCCAACTCCCCGGCCATTTATTCAGAGAATCCCCAGTCCCTGAACAAAACTCCACTTTTTAATAGAAGCTGCAGCCCAGGAGCTCAATAAGATTTCCCCCCCGCAATAGTTAATAATTACATGATTTATCAGAGAAAGATAACACTAATAAAAACGCGGCAAAACGACAAAACCCATACCCTCCCTTCAAGTCATTTTCAGGGAAAAGATTATTAAACTGTTCTTTTTGAACAAGGGCTTTTGTAGCTGAGCACAAATTGCCAAACGGTTAGAAAAAAAGTTATTAGACTCCGAAGAATTGAGCAGAAGTGGGAAGTTATATAAACAAATCACTCCAGCAGATTTGGAAAGATCGCTTTCATCTCACTTAGAGCCTTAGGAGACTTGCATTAATTACCCTTTAAAGGTCTTTCACATGGACTATTTAAAATAAATGCAATTTATTTATTTATTTCAAATGAGGTACTTCTTCCAAAAGAATTAAGTAATCTCAACAAATTTAAAAAGGTTTTTATAAACAGGTAATTAAAAAGAAGACTAGAATTAAGGCAAGCTGTAAGATATTACCAGCCATTTGCCGCAATCATTTTCCAAAGCCTAAATTTTTGTTGCCCACGGCCCAGCCCGCAGGAAGGACAGTCTCCACAGAAAGCCATAAGCAGAAATAAAGCCCAGCCAAACAAAAAAAACCAGATCATTCACAGCGTTTTCCCCAAAGCACAGTTTGTCATATTGCAATTACACCTTGCCTACTGCGAAAGGCAGAGTCCTTAATATTGCCACTAGAGGGAAGAAGTGTCTCAACACATGGTGATGGTAGTTGGGGAGTGGGGTTTTTTTGAGCAATTACCATAACAAAGCTCCCTTGGCTGTGTGTACCTTCTAATTACTCAGTACAATTAAAATGACTTACCTAAAACAAACAGCAAAAAGAGAGGCCCCTAAAACAAAAAACCTCACCACAGTACAAACAAAAAGCCTCACTCCAATCTGCCTGTTATCTGAAATTACATTAAAGATGAAGATCTTTCTTTCCTCATCCATCAGTGCACAGGGGCAAAGAAAAAAAAGTAATGTCACAATGCCCAAACACCACAGGGTCTGTTCAGCCAAGTAAAAGCATTAAAACCAACAAAAACAAAGAGCAAAGAGAACTACATCTCTTGTTAAAATAAAGAACAAAAAAAAAGAAAAAAAGGAAATGTCGTGGTATTTAGCCATCTGGTAGCTGCTTGAAAACAAATTGTCCTCAAAAGAGCAGAAATACAGTATGTCTTCTCTCAGTTCACTGGCTTATGAATCAAGACGACTTTTTTCTTTTTTCCTTTAATTCAGGCACAGCAGTGTTGGACTTTGTGCTGCCGCCCAGCCCTCTCTTGTCCCGCCGTGCAAAAACGGCCATCCCCATCAGAACTGCTTTCTGCAACGTGGACGCAGCATTTGCAGTCTTTCAGGATCCATCTCGTTGGGCCCATTGTTCCAAATCCCCCCGGATTTTTCTTTTCCTGACAGCTACTCGATGATTTTTTCTACCCTTAAATCTTTCATTTTATAAGGCGCGTCATTAAGGGAAGATGGCAGCCAAGCGATTTTTCTTCCCATTGACAATTTGTGACATTTCTCCAGCAGCGTGCAAGGTGTTGAAAACCTGGCAGCTGTTACCTCCCGGGATGAAGCTCCTTTTTTATCCTCCCTTGACAGTTTAACTCAATGGGTCAGCACCTTTAAAGACTGCAAAGTACCACTGAAGTGGATGGAGGCTTGAATTACTGCTCCCTCCCTAATCAATGTAAACCCTCGCTGCAGGTGAAACTCTTCATCTATAGAGGTGCATGGGGGAGGAAAATGTAATGCCCTGAGCCAGATGGTTCTCATCTTGTTTTTTAAAGAAGAAAGGAACAAGCTAACAAGGGGACAGCTACTTTGTTAGCTTCTTGGCCTCTCTCATGGCTTTGGATCCCCAGGGTTCCAGCCACACAAGAGAAAGAATACAGAAAAACATAAACACTTAAACATAACTAAGGGGCTGGCAACACGCTGCTTTCAAAGACTTGAGAGTCCTGTTCAGCGCTTTATTTATCACTGCCCACGTTCTTTGGATGGTAAGTGGACATGGACACAAAGGACAGGGGGAGCAGACAACACTCGCAATTTACTCAATTACACAGGAATGCAGAAATGCAGCAGGGTGACAGATTCCTATTAGCACTACTGCTGAAAGAGCCCAGTGCCCTTTCTGCCACGAGGCAGCATTCCCACTGTAACTCCAGCCCCACTACAGCCCAGGTTGGCTCATTTGTTACCCTGCATGGAGTGTTACAAACAAATGGAAATTATTTTTCCCTTTTGTTTGAGAAGGAAGATCTTTAAAAAAATAAATAAACATAGTAAGTCCAGGATGTGCTTCTAGTGAATTCGGAAGGTTTTTTTCAACCAGCACCTCCCAACTTGCAAGCATTAACAAGGTAAAAGCTGAGGTGTGCAGGACAACGTTACTGACCTGGTTCCACCCGCACTCCGCCAGGTGGATCAGAAGGGCAATGCCCTCCCCAAGGGCTGGAGGACCCTTGCTCCTTCCCACCACGCAGCTGTTCCCATTGCAGAAACAGAAGAAACACTCCTGGAGAGCACTGCTGAGCAGCCCCATGGGCAGGACAAGGCCAACAGAAAGGGCTGGCTGCTGCTGCTTTTTGTCTTTCCTTTGCTCTGCCCTCTTTAGCTGCTTTCTGCTTCTAACAGTTTGCTCTTGTATTGACTTTAAGCCCTTTAAGAGTGGAATGTGTCTACCCGAACACCAAAACAGCGCCTAGAGCATGTTTTAGGTGCTACATGTAATTTTACAAAATGATCTCAAATCCATAGGAGTGAATCGAGGCAACATTCTGTGCCAAAATGCTAACGGGAAAAAAGCCCTGAAAATGCAGAGGGGCTTGCCTGAATGGGGAGCAGGCTGGGATTTTTCCCCGGACTTCCATCTGGAGGCCTGATGAGCGACAGCAGAGAGCCAGGTGAGCTTTGCAGAGGGTTGCAGGAGGGAGGCCGCAGCAAGCTGCCGGCATTTCCCCCCATGGCACCCGGCAGCCCCAGGAGCACAGCGCAAGGCACTTCGTCATCGCCCCACCAGGGGAGGGAGGGCAGGGCTCGAAGCAAGCCGCATTGTGCCCGTCTTCTTTAAAAACCAGAGAGGTAATCAAGTTCAGGGCAGCCCCGGACAGCTGCCCTGTGACCTATTCATGTTGACCCCCGCTATTCATCACTTTCCTTAGGACTGTGAGGGCAAGCTCCCGGGGAGTGACCACCACAATAGACAGATAGGAGCCAACAATAATACGGTTCCCGCAAAAAAACCAGATGGCACTGCAATAAATTTACAAATCTGCATTCATGGCTCTGTTAAAAACACCCAGAAGCTAAAAGGCTGGAGGGGCCCCCAGAGAGCTTCCCCTGCCCGGTTTCTAAAGGCCGGCTCTCTCCCCAAGACTATTGAGCTCGTGTTCTTCATAAATGAAGAATGGAGACGTAGCCCTTAAAATAACAAATGCCTGACCTAATCAATCTAGTGTTTGGGGCTAACACTAAATGATAGGCACTGAAAACTAATTATGTTTTTTGGCAAGGAAGTTGAATTAAAATGGAAACACACAGGTTAAAAAGGCACTGAAGCATTTGCGAGTCCCTTTGAAAGGGCGGCACGCACACACACACGCAGGGCTTCAAACAGGAACCTGATTCAATAACTCATGCATTTATTTTTAAAATGAATCAGATTAGTCCCATGTGTGACCTGCCGGTCCATCTGTATGAGCTGGACTTAATGGGCACTCTTCTCACGCTTACTTCAGTTTGAAGTATGAGAGAGATAAATTTAGTTTAATTTTCAACAGATCAAGCTATCCATTTTCCAAATGGACCATCTGGATCAGCCTATTAAAATTAATTTATAACTTTGCAGTGTGAAAATTCGTTTGTTAGCTTAAATAAAGTTGCCAGAAACTTTTGCCACTCATCATTGTTTTTCTCGGAAGTTTTCGTCCTACGACTGTCAGTTTACCCCTTCAAAATTTAATTCTGTCAGATCATGCGCCCAACAAGAACTGAGCATCTGCATCCATAATTCAAAACCTGCCACAGCTTACATCTTTTTCCTGTTCCAGCTCACAGAGTCAAGTTCACTGCCTGTTTCTGCTTCTGTTCCCGCTGCTGATCTCCGTGTCCCCTGTGCCCTGCAGACCCTCCTGGCAAGCCAGGGCTCCCACCTGCACAGCTCCAATGCTGGCACTTCTGATGGCAACCTTGTACGACAACCACCTGAGTCAACAGAAGGGTTGCATTTCTTGTAGTAAGAAGTCCACAGCACTGAGCTATGTTGGTCTTCAACCCCTGTGCACAACTTCAGGTGCACAAACAACCGCCTTTTTGTTACCTCCACCTCCTGGTTATGTCTGTTCCACAAACCCTCCTGAGGACATGTTTATGGCCAAGGCTGCACACCAGCACAGCAACCAAGAAACAGCACTGCATCCCTACTTACATACATCAGCAGCTGAACATACCATCACACCATACTTCCCCTGAAGCGGTCTGCTGCATCTCATTCACTTTCTCTAACAAATCAGCAAGGACAGAACACACGGACACTTTCAATAGAAAGACCATGGAAGTAAACAGATCTCCCCCTCTCTCCACATACCCACATTCGTTGCTTCTGTGCAGGAGGTCCATGTTTCTCAATAATGAAATTTCAACAGCAGTGTCCAAAGGGAGGGACAGAAAATATGAAGCTGTATACTCAATATTTACCAAGTTAGCATCTTTCCACTAAGGTACTAGGTACTGAATTCAGCACTTTTTGTGTGTTACTGCTTTCACAGCATTTGCAGGACAGATCTTTTTGGTATTACAAAATACGCACAGATGTAAGGCAGGTTAATCTCTTCCTCGAGGATATGCAGATCTTTACTCATTGATTAAGGCAGAAAAAAGCACAAGACTGCATTTGTCTCTGATTTCCCCACTTAGAGCTGGAAAATTCCCAACTGCTCCTTGTCCATCATTAACAGAGAAAAGGTGCAATATGAGCTTCCAAAATGCTTTGACAGTTCTATTTACGCTTATATAAAGAACCAAAATTCCTTCCACCACAAGATCACACAAGATTTGGGCAACCAACTCTGATGATCTAGACAAGAGGGCATTTGCTTTCAGACTACAGCTTGAACTTGTCCACCGGCAAGCAGAAGTGCTCCACACATAAGGCGCCACATTGCAAGCAGAAGGCCCAAGGACTTTGTCCTGCATCTGCCCTGCTAAAACCTGGGCACAAAGACGAAGGCTATGAAGGCTCAACAGTATGTGCAATGCAGCTGATCACCATGTTTTGAACTATGTCTGGTAAGAAATTTGCTTTATTATAGATAAATGGCAAAGATATTAAAGTTCTATCATCCCACTCTTCCTTCTACCAATTAGTAATATATATGAACGTATAAGAAAACAAATTAGTCATTTTTCAGGTTATTAACCTGGGCATCACCTCCAAGAAAATTCACCTTCAAGGGTAATGGAAAACTTAATTGTTCTGGAAAGCTCTGACTTTCTTGAACGCATGACCTGAAACAAGATAAAATACACTACAAACAAGGCAGGAACAAGAACAGAAGAAAAGGAAGAGAGCTGCATGAACACCGACTGGAGAGAGGTAAAACTAGAGAGTTCCAGCTGACTACACTATGCAGAAATCAAGATTTCCTTAGAAAGACTCATGAGACTCTCCTGAAAGCTAAATCCGTATGGCTGATTTTCCTGGGTACACTGTGACTCGCTCAGAGCCCAAAGGAGAAAAGAAAGAATTTCCACGAGTGTAAGTCAGACTTCAGCTTCCAAAAGCATTTAAGGATTCAAATAGCTAGAAAGTTTTATTGCATTTTTAAAGAGACTGATCACATACCTGTCTAAGTGAATTCTTCTCAGGAATGATCTTCCTAGGGGGCTCATCATTATTACAGTCTTCTCTCTCAGAGGAGTTCTGCGAAAGAAAGTAAGCTTTAATTCAGTTCTTATCCCTAATAGTACTCTGCGAGGAGAAAAGAAACAGAATATTTGTACAACGCAGGCTATAGCATTTTACGTATACACATACAGGAGGCTAACGTACTTCTAAGCCAAACAGCTTGTTATGGCAGAAAGAGCATCTCCTCCTCAACACAGCAACGCACCATTGTGCAGGTACCTATGGAAGAAGCCTGTGCTTTGGGGATTTGTTCTGAAATTACCAATAACTGCCTCTCTGACAAGCTGGAATAACGGCTGGATGAGCATGGTAGCACCAGTGCTCCTAGACACCCCAGTATACCCATTGAAAACAGTGGAACTTGATGAAAACAAGACTGTTAAAGCGTAGGCAGCATACGGTAGCACTGCTACGTTTCTCCCTCCTGCCCCTGACTCCACCTACTACATGTACCATTTCTAGGAAGTCTGAGGCTGCAAAACATAAGCTACCAGATCCAGAGAAGAGATCAATAAAGTAAGGAAAGGGGACAGGAAAGAAGAAATACGAGGGCTTTTGCAGCATGAGTAAGAAAGGACAACAGGAGAGTTTTTTTGTATTAACCTCACAATTAAAGCAGATTACTACTCACTTCAGAGTAAAGATGGGCTAGAGCATCTCTCAGGATAGGCATGAACTTTAGCAAACATCTGGTAAGAACTGCTGGGTTCGTAGGGGAACCCTGTTCTCACATGGCAGTTCCTGTGCACAGGTTCAGTACGCGCCAGCAGCATTGTGACAGCCAGCTTTGGGGGAATCCCACACACACATCTCAAATCAGTTTGATCACTACAGTATTCATAGCCTTAGGCCACATTCCCACGCATTCAGTAGTGAGTAACTAAACAGGTTTTAAAGAGAGACAGAAAAACTGCTTAGGGAGAGCTCTGCCAGGAAAAGGGTGGGTTTCCAGTTCCTTGCAGATGAGCTCAGGGTGCAGAATTTCCAGCAGAAGCGTGCATGCTGTGCCGCTATCCTCTTTTCCCCCAGAGAACCTGCCTGGTTTCTCTGAGGGCCAGATCCTCAGGCAGAGGTGGGCTGCAGGGCTGGCGGAGGGGAGAAAGGCACAGCCAGGAGGTACAGGCAGAGAAATAGCAGATAAGGGAAAACAGTTACAACAAAAACTCAAACGTTTGGGATGTCGTCAGCTGGTGGGAAGGACTCAGTGTAAATCGTGGCTTGCAGACCAACTAGAAATCTTTTCTGCGTTTTTTTTTTTTGTTTGTTTTTCCAAACAAGATATAGAACTCGCAAGGCACCATGGCATCAGGGATGCTGTAACCAGGGTTTTATAATGGAAATCAATCCTAAACAGCCCTGATAAATCGCTGCGAGAGGTCGGTTTTTAAAAGTTTTCATGTGAGGTCTCTGCCAGGACCCAGTTATTGCATTAAATCCAGCCTAGGAAGGACTGCAATCATAAAAACACACAAGCTAGAATCACATATCTCCAAAAAGAAAGGTCAGACATTAAAGCTGCTCTCTGCTAATCATGAAATACAGCCTGGTAAGTGGCTAAATTCAAGCGAGGATTTTAATTTCTGTGCTTTGGAGAAACAGACCAAGTACAAGAACCACAGAAATGCAAGGTGAGAGCTGTGCATTTCTTGGAAATGCATTTAGTTGCCCAGGTCAGGAAGTCTGGGGGGACTGCTTACTCTTTCTGGATGGTTTTTCAATAGTCGACCCCTTCCCCACTGCAAGTGCCAAAATGTTTTCCCAATCTTTTCTACGGCTCTGAAATTTTCCATCCTTTCTGCATTTCAAACCATCAAAGATTCCCCCACCAAAACTATCAAAAAGGAGAAAAATCAGTGCTGATGCTGGGAATTCCTAGTTCCTGCACAGCATCAAGTTATCTGCTTTTCCTTTAAGCCGAGCATCTGATTTTAAGAGCAAGCAGAGGACCATTTTGCATTCATTATCTTTATAGGTGGCAAGGCTAAGAGGTTGGCTGAACAAAGACCAGACAAAGACTGCCAAGTGCATATGGTGGTTCACAGCTTGGCGCCTCACCATCCTACAGCACCAACACAGCAGCTCCAATCGCAGCCTATTAAAGAGGAGAGCTGCTCATGCACTTTTGTCGGCAAGTAAGTTCCGCTTGGTGAAGACAGAATGACTGGAAAGCATTACACTTAAGGAAAAGCACAGATGTTTGGAACTCCCGCTCATTTCTCAGGAATAGGAAACCCATCGATCCAGGTGCAGGTACAGGATCCTGCATATTTCAGGACTAACTGTGGCTGTGTGGACGTGATTTGCACTTGATAGGGCGACGCTTAGGCACGGCCATGGGAAGAGCATAACGTAATTGACTGAAACGGCACATCTATATATTTCTCCTTGCTGAACAAGGTGGGAGGAGGGATAAACACACGCGAGGTCACAACAAGGTTTGCCTCGGCAGGACTTCAGCGATGCTCCCGGCCACAGGAGAGGAACAAAGGGAGGACTGCTCCGAGCACCCTCTCGTGGCTGCTGAGATGCACATCCCAGGCACAGAGCTGGAAAGGAGCATTTGGTATCCAGACGGTACCTTGGCTGTACTCGCTGGGAATACTAAAGATCTGCGGCGATTGTACTTGATACAGAGGGGACGAGCGATGAAATTTATTAGGGTAAAAGGAGCAAAGAAAAGCAGCGCACACAGAAAGCTGAAAAAGCCAACGCAGGGGAAAAGGATAAAATCCCCAAGGCAAGCCTTCCTTCCCAGGCTGGCCAAAACCATGTTGGTTACAGCCGTGGAACTCACATGCAAGGGTCTCTCCTTTCACACAAGGACAAGGGAGGTACAACGAGAAACACCAAAGTCTCCAGACCCCAGACCAATCAGCCCCGGTGAGATGAACACACAGGGTTACCACAGACAGGCAAAATAATTTCTCAAGGTCACACAATGACGGCGGAAGTGCCAGGATGAGAAGGCAGCAAACCCAAGCTGACGTTTATGTAACCTTCAAAACCTGCCTCTAACAGGAGGCTCTTGCAACAAGAGGCTTTGCCCTCCGTAGCTCGTTTTTCCTAAAATGGCCACTACTGCCTGGAACGAGAGCCTTTTAAATCTGATTTGCATTTAAAACTTCAGCCTGTAATTAACAGAATAGAATTCCGTGGCAGGTTGTCTTAAAGACCACTACGAAATTATTACTATTTAACTCTCCCCATGACGCCTCCTCCACCACTAAACACACCATGCTACGATGCGTACGAAATCCCCAGGCTGAGGCGTTTGATGGGAGATGACACGCAGTATTTTGTGTACACAGCCCAGCAAAACACTGCTGGGAACGAGATATAATACATGGATAAATGCACTCCCAGGGACTACCAATTGGGCAGAGCTACCTTTAGTACCGCCTCGCTCGTCGCGGTGGAAATCAGAGCCCTGCCAACTGGGGGAGGCTTTCTTCGGTGCCGTGCTGCCCAGCACTAATTATAAAGCGGTACAGATGCAGCCTTTTTCTGAGCGTGGGGAGGTGGGGTGGGGGAGAAGCGTGCGTCTATGCGAAGAGCACAACTATTTTTTATGCTTTCAAATTCTTAATCCTGTTTGGAGCTGTCAGTGGGGGTTAATGGAAGCCTTGGATAGGAGAATTCCAATCTGGTTGGCAGATGGATAGGTTGGTTATAGCTGCATAACTATGTCTTGCCTGCAGGCACAATTCAGAACACTGTTAAAGCAATATAAAGTCTCTGTCAAGCTGAACCATTTGGATCAGTAGCAAGGAGAAATAATAATAAAAAAAGGAGTTCATTTCTGGGCCTTGCGCGTTTACGCTAGTATGCAGAAACTGATTAATTGTCATCGTGTGCTGGTCTGCTATACCTCGGATTTCTACTTCTGGAGTAGATTTTGCATGCTAATATAATCATTCTCCCTCTTGAGACATTAGCAAATAATCAAATGAAAAACAGGATCATAATTTACTGAGATTCGGGCAATTCTCTATGCAAATTTGACTTGTTATTGCTGCTGCCTCGTTAATCTGAATGCCTTTGACAAACTCCTTTGATTTATGAACTCGTGACAACTCCAATGTGTATATATTTTGCTAGATTGACATTATCATTAAGAGTGGGTGGACTGAGCTCACATGAATGGCTGATTTTATTCGCTGGTGTCTGCTGCTCAACAGCTGAGCATCTCCTTCTCACAAAGCCCCTAAGCACCAGGCTCTTCCCATCTACCCATCCATTCATCATCTCGATGTTAATTGGCCCAGGCTTTAAGCAAATTTTCAACACGATTTAAAGGCACGATGACACTGATTACTGACCCTCTGCCATACGGTGCCTATTGATTAACCTGACAGAGATGATGAGCTTGAGGGAAACTAGGTGTGTGCGGACCTCAGGGGGAAAAAAATATATTGTTTATGCAGGCAAAACACTTGTCATTATCCCAAAGGCCAGAATTTGTACTGCACTGGCCCTTAAAACACACTATTGCTTTAAACACCTGCATCCAATACAGAAAATGCTTGCTTGCTGCGGAAAAAATGATTACAAATTTGATGTCATGTGCAGTCTGTATTTTAATCGAGTTCCCTGATAAATAGACCCCCTCCAGCCAGTCGAGCCTCTCTCCAGCCACGGCGTGTGAATGCATCGGCTCCAACAGGAGCCAGGGCAGGGCATGCTTTTAGTGGTATCAGCAGATCCAACCACATGGAGGAAATCTACTTGGGTATTTCAGGTCCCTAAGCAAATAATGCAGAGGGAACGCGGTGTCCAAGCAGTTAGAGTAGAGTAAACGTTTCAAGGGCAAACTGGATGCCAGATGCAGCCATCGCAGTGGTTGCTGCCACATTAAAATAGATGCTCTAGTACACATGGGCAAAATACCACATTTCCCCTTTCCTAGTGCAAACTGTTGATGGCACTTGACCCTCAATATCCAAAGAGGATTCAGGCATTTTAGCAGAGCTCAAAAATAACTGGCATCCCCTTTCTTGCCTCTTGAAGGGTCCCTGTGATGCACTTGCTCCTCCTCACCGAGGGCAAAGGGCTGCTGTGTTCCGCAGCTCCCTCCTGGCCAAAAGCAAGAACACATCAGCACTGTGCCTGCAGAGCAGTGCTGGATGGAAGGAAAACGAAACAGAAGCGCTGCTTCACCCTACCCAGCCCCAGGTTAAGGCTGTCACTCACTGCATGCTGCTCTTCCCCAATTCACGCAGCCAGCAGCCCAGATGCGTCTCTTGCTTAGTCTGGGGAGGGGGCGGAGGGGTTGCTGCCCTAAGATGTTAGGAAGTTGTCTCCTCATTTGCATCATTGATTGCGGGAGACAGAACAAGGCATCACTGGGTAAAGGTACGGGGAAATGAGCTGCAATTGTCTGATGCCTGTGTCAGCCAGAGTGCACTGAAAGGGGAGAGGGAGGGAGGAGAGAAAAAAGAGAGATGTGTGGAAATAAGTGCCAGGCTAAGACTACAGGCCCATATAAGCCTTACGTTTCCCTTTCCAATAACCTTTGTAAGTGATAGATGAGTCCAAGCCCATTGTTATCGTTAAGGGACTGTCAGCATCCTGATTTTATAAATGCTGTCTGTCAGTTTATAAATATCTCAGCCATTTCAAACAGTGCTTGGATGAATCCTGGCATAGCCAATGTCAGCCTGAAAGCAGTATTACCGTTAAAAAAATTATGGGTCTAACATCCACTAAATGCATTTAACAACTGCTTCTCCTTTTTCTCCTACCACAAGGCCTAGAGCATTCAAATTCATGCTTATTTGGCTAGTCACCTGCTAGATAAAAGCAGTCTTTAACACTGGTTATGTTCTTTGAAAGGAGAAAAAAAAAAAACACCAAGTATAAAAAATCAAGTTTTAAGGCAATTCTCTGCCTGTTTGGTATATAAAACAAAAATGACAGCTGTAACACACAGGGAGATCCATGGCAATGAAAATGCAGAGATAAGTATTAGACCCCATTCCTCTCTGGCATTTGCTACTCTGAACATACACTGAGATTAGATCCTTTCAGAGAAAGCCATAAATTGCAGGATGTAGGCACGAGGGGGTGACTTCAGCCCGGAATGGAGCACAGACAAGTTTCCCAGCCCTTACAAGTTTCAAGTTAAAAGATACTTCTGCACGGGGTTTATGCCTCAGCATAGAATAATGGCAAGAGAGCAGACCTGCTGCAGCTTTGGAGCAACCGAGAGCTGAAATGGAAAAGAAATGAGCACAGCTGGCTTCCAGCTCCTACCTGTTTTTCCCTTATTTTTCCCACTCACATCTATAATTTGCAGATTAAAGGAAGATACATATATTCAAAGCAATGCAGCTTGATACTGGAAATTCATGGCATAAAGAAGACTTCCTTATCAAGTCAATTTAACTCATAAATCATTGGTTCATTAGAAATGGTGACCTAAAGATGGGGGGGAGTCTCAGCATTATGAGAACAGCAAACTCAGCTTAATGTTAAAACATCAGAAGCCAGTATAAATATCTGAGATCTGATAAAGAAACGTATCAAAAAGCACGAATCTGAGCTGCAGCTAAAAAACACCACAGAAATCCAGGTGCGGGGAAGAAGGCATTTAGGGAAATTCTGAAAAGCCAGCTTTACTTCGTAGACATTTCTCAAACAAGAGTGGGAGAGAGAGAGAGAAAATACGGCTAGTGAGAACAGCCTTCCCCGTTCCCCGGGAAGCAGCCCTGCTTAACATTTCTGTTCTGTGAATTTAAGAGAGTCAGCAGTGGTAAATTTGTTTTTAATATTCAAGCTTTCAAGCTTTGCGAGCTAGTTGGCCAATGGCCCTTTCTATTCCAATGTTTGTTGGTGCCTTATTTACACAAGCATTACATCCGGAGAGCCTTTGAATATAATTTCACGTGGATTAAGGGAAGAACATTTGCTTCTGCTAATCAGGACATCTGGTTATTTTTGTAACTCAGACATCTGCATTAGGCAGTTCGACTTCGCCATTCCTCATAACAAGGTTAGAGCTTAAGAAGCCTTAAGGACCTCTGGCTAAATGTTATTATTTGCATTTTTCCACAGCCAGGTCTGTTTCAGAATTTCTTTTCCTAAATAGCACAGATCGATCAGCACCTTTGCAGGTATGCATGCTTTTATAGCTAGCACTTTCCATGCATGATTTTATAGCGTACATCTTGTACTCGGGATTTTATAGTAGTTCAAAGCCATCTACATCTTTTTAAGGAACAGAGAGCACATATTCCCAAAAAGCTTGGGTGAAAACATCCAATTAACCTTATGATACACATAATATGGGCATGCTTCTGAATACGCCATCGGGCCACTTACGTAAGAGCGGTCTCAGACCCGCTGCGAACCTTATTTTCGTGATGCTTTCGGTTGTCTCTTACCAGCAAGTCACCCTGCATACCTACTCCCACGCTGCACAAAGCAGCCCTCTTCCATTTCTATTCTTTAGGACAACCCTAACAATTTCTCCAATCTTTTAAATCCTTGCTCAAATTCTTTAAGTGGTTTCAGACGAGGCTGATTTGTCTGCAGGGCTGCCGAGTTGTGCCTCACATACTTCAGGAAGACAGATTTTGCATGCAACAGAAGCTTCTTAAAGAGGAACAGAATCAATCACAGCTTGGCTCTCGCTTCTTTGTTGCTGTCATTTTGCTACATTCCTTTCACAAGAATTCATATTCTACACTCATCTCGGGGTGCGGAAGTGCCGAATGTTGAAACCACTCATACTCCTGAGTTAGCAGGATTCTTCCCTCCCCTTCCACAAACCACAGCTCTTCTCAGCGTGTTTCTTTCTTCCACCTTTGAGTAAGATGCTGTGCTGATTTTCTCCTGTGCGTACGGAGAAGGAAGCACAAAGCCTGATTTCACAGGCTGTGGACATGAGCCAACATCCAAAAAAGGTGTCAAAAACATATTTCAGTACTAACAAGAATCAGGACGAGCCAGCAGATCATGGGAGAATCTTTTAAAACTTTTTACTTATTAAAGTTCTCTAGATAGAGATTAACTTTCTTCCTACAATATTCATTACAGATTCATCTGCATAGGAACTGCAAGAGCTCTGAGAAATGGGCTGTAATATGGGCTAGTCTTGCTGCAGCTTTCATGTCCTTCTTGAAGAAGGATTTTGCTACTTTTTACAGGACCAGTGCTGTTTCATCACTCTTACTATAAAGCCCCTCACTCTCCCATCTCTGGTCATCTCTTAGCTTCATTATTTTAATCTTCCCCCCTCAAAGTATCTCATTCTGAGCTCTCCCATCAAGCAGACCAAAGCTCATCCAAGACTCCTTGCACCCCTTCCTTAGAACCCATGGCTTGCTCACTCCTACACATCTAATTCAGCCCCCCTGCCCTCACCTTGCTGCACTGCTTCAAGCTTCTCCTGGTGACCTTTCTCTTATTTTTCCCATTTTTTTTCATTGCAAGCAAGGAGGAAAATATATTTTTAAAAAAATGTCCATCTTTGGGCAGATGTCTGCCCAAAGTCAAAATGGCACCGTCAGCAAAGAACCCCCAAATCCTGCATCCTATACAGATTTTTCAATCACAATTCCTCCTAAAACAGTAACTGCAAGCAGCACACTTGTTTAAAGGGAGGGCTTTATGTCATGAACAATGAGAGCCAGGTGATCCTACAGCCAAAGCCACTTGGCATTCCATCTGGCAGAGGTTCCAAGCACTGTTCAGGTGACACAGCCCCAGCTCCCTGGCCTTTCTCACAGCAGTCTTTGCCCAGGCAGGTCTGGCTGTACGGTCCAGCTTCCAAAGTCACACACACCCCAAGAAATGTCAGCCACCACTGGGCAAAACTGGTTAACTTCCAACACACAGCACAGCACATCCACTGCTACAGAACGCAGCTGAAGAAAATCAACGCTCATTAGATACAGTGGTGCGAGTTTAAATGTGCCCCAGCCTTCCATCTCATCAAGCAGAAATATATATATATTTTTTAAATAGAAAAATACACAAAGGGAAATGACAGATCAGGCACTTCATGTCTTAAGGTTCTGCTAGCCAGTAATATGGCCTCATAATTTATAACAACTAGCACCCAAGAAAAGAAACCTGGGTGCTCCCAGTTTGTCTGTACCAAAATTAAATGTGGTAACACAACAATTCCAATTCAAAAGCTCACTACTTGCTTCTGTTATTACAAAATAATTCCAACACTGAAACATCATTTTCTTGCAGGGAGATACAAAATGTCATTGCAAATCTCACCGCCCTGGGTAAGGATGAAGAGTTGGACCTGCTTTGGAGACCATCAAATCAAGCAGGTAGCCAAGCAATCAAAGAACGAAAGATAAAGGTGTGTATAGCAGCACGTCTTTGGATACCTTGGGGCTAGCAAACATTTTGTTCCTACAGGAAATTATACAGCTCTAGATCACCAGCTACTGAGATCCACTATTTGCAGCTTTTTGCTACGACATGAATGGCTTATTAAACCTACAACATATCGTTTTAGTTAACTTCTTGGTGGAGAGGGGCCAGGAAAACAAAATGTACTTAAATGCTGATTTTTTTTTTCCAGGCTGAATGCCTTTCATCCAATAAGACATTCAAAGCAGTGACCCAGCAAATGGATTGAAAAAGCAATCTTCCGTCTCAGTGCCACATTATCATTCCTATTCAGTATTCTCGGTGAGATATCTCAATCAGCTGGATGTGTGTGTAAGTGACAGCGCAGCCCATTGCTGGGTTAATTAAACATTTGACTTTAACACCCTCCCCGTCATTAAGCAAATAAAAACAGATAATTCAAACTGCACTTCATCCACGGGGTACACAACATACATGTCAAAATTAAGAGAGTCCAAGGCCCTCGGGGAGTTCTACTCGGGGAGGTAATCAGTTTAAATCTTATCTGGTTTATCAATTATTCTATTGATTAAAGCAGGGTGATTATACAAAACTCCTTCTTGCCACATGGGATACATGTCAGCAAAGCAGGACAACGCAGGGAGGCTCAAAAACCATTTGAAGGAAATGCAGACAGATGAATAACCGGCTATTAGTAGATGCCAGCAATCCATAGATGGAAAACCTGATCCTTCCTTTTAAGCAAGTCCTTCCAAATTAGACTGCCAATGTTGTTACTTCATCTGCTTTCAAATCAGATCTATACGTTGAAAGGGCAACATCTCTTCATTTTAAATGGACAAGTTCTTTGCCCGCATTTGAAACGCGTTTTATTGATACTGGCCTCGGAACACAACAAAGACACCAAACACAAGAAATTATGGACTCTGAAGGGCATTATGCTTATCCACCAATGAGCTCAAAAAGCAAATGGAAAGGGCATTTTCAGGACTTGAATTCTACCACAAGCACCCATGACACAGCCGTAAGTAACATGCTATATTTTAATGATCCAAGTGTGACAGCTCAGAACTGAAACCTCGTGCTCTGGGGTTTGGGGGATTTTTTTGTCTTGCTTCAGAGGATTGCAAAATATGAGCAACCCTAATAAAAGCACATTTTGCACATTTTCACAAGCCCTCACAAACACAATTGCCATACAGCAGTCCTCACTGCTCTTCTGCATTCAGCCACGGGACACAAAGCAATTCCAGTTACTGCTTTCTTGTTGTTTGCAGATGAAGAGAGGCTGACCAAAGGACCAGTCTCTGCTCATACCCTGTGCTTGTGCCCATTCTCACTACTTTCCCAGTAATACTCTAACTCAAGTCTTTTAGAATCACAGAACCATTTAGGTTGGAAAAGATCACTAAGATCGAGTCCAACTGCTAACTCATCCCCACTGACCACGTCCCTCAGTGCCACATCTCCATGGTTCTCAAACACCCCCAGGGACAGTGACCCCACCACCTCCCTGGGCAGCTGTGCCACTGCATCACCACTCTTTCCGGGAAGAAATTGTTCCTAACATCCAATCTGATGATATTACTCCGTTGCATCCTAAACCACACCCTAAAGTGGCCCACACAAGGCCTTGCCTTACACGTACAAGCTGTTGGAGCTTTTAAAAATGTAACACTGCAATCTAGGAAAGAAACAACTGAAATGTATTTCTAGAAGTTCCTCAAAGCAGACAATCAGCAGTAGAAAAGAGATCAGCCTTAAACCAGAGACTTTTTTTTTCCATAACATGCCCACAACCTGCTTCATCCAATTGCTCTGGTACCACCAACTCTTTATTATTAACCTAACTGTATCTCCATATTAAACCAGGATGGAAGCCTGGGTCACAGCACAACAAGCCGGAGCTGGCAGCGACGATCTGCTCCCAGTGCTGCGGGGCTGCAGTCATAGAAATGTTAGGAAAGGAGAGCTAAAAGCAGGCCTGAAGTGTGCTCCTGCCCTTCACCTTCAGAAGGGGCTCACAAACCTCCCTGCGCTGCGTGTGCATCCAACCATACTTCAGCCTCTTTTCGTCGTTGGAAGCAAACGGGAAGCCTGCATTAGCATGCTGTATTTTACTCTCTCCACTAGAAATACTGAGGGTGCTATTTGTAATTGTATTCTTTTAAGAGGTTTGTTCTCTGCAGCTGTTTTCTGCTTGCAGTGTATTTTGTGTAATCAGCACATCATCATAAATACATTGGCTGTTCCCCCGAGGGAAGCTGTCACTGTTTAATTTACAGAACAACCTGGCCAATGTGAATTCTAACACTACAGCACTATGGCACAAAGTTACCACACTCAGAAAAACAGGTTTCTATGAATTTTTATATCAAAAGCTGGTCCCAGGACAATTTCAGTTCTAGAAATAGATTGTTTCTAAAAGCACTTTACACACTGGCAGGAATGGGCTCCTTCCCACTTACAGCTTCTTAAGGCAGCACTGAACTCACCCCCATCTTATTTTAAAGGTGACAACCCCAACCCCCCCAACACCACAGCTCCACTGCTGAGTGTGCCAAAAGAAGGCACTGCAGGAGGTGTCCTATGCTACCCCACTTTTTTAAATGAAGAACAACCCCAAACATCATGGTGTTACTTGTCCTCATTTCAACAAGGAAACATACTCTGTTGCAAGGTCAAATGTTATTACCTACATCAAAAGGTTGCTGCACAGTTTATTACTCTGAAGACGCCATAGAAGTGCAAAGCATATTGCTGAAAGACAAAAAATGTATGCAGCTTTATTGGCTGAATGAAGAGTTGCTTCCTTTGTTTGCTAGATATAAGGTTATATGTTGAGAGAGAATAAATCACAAGCTTTTTTCTTTTTTGTAGATGGCACAGAAAAGACCGAAGGTTGATCATTCCCTATGCAGACACATTTTAGGATGTCCTACAATGGTGCCAAATTACATTTGAGAGCAAAACGTGAACCCCAAGTAAGTATTTGGGAACAATCAATGACTTACTCGGCTATTTCAGTGGCAATGTCTACTAGAAGCAGCATGACTATTTGGGAAGGGATCCAAGGAGGCTGATAACCTGACTGTTTTACTTATATACGTACATACACACATACTTATTTATATATAGATAGATATAAGCACACGCACAAATGAACTCTAAACAGAATCACCTACAAAGCCAAACAAATCAAAACCAATTTAACAGACAAAATTGGTTGGGAATTCTCCAAAAGCAACACACATCCTTTAAGACGTGTAGAATAGTTATCTGTTTTCCCCCCTTAAAGGGAGTTAGCTAAATTTCGGTGCAACTGGAAATGCCCAAGTTCTGTGCACGGCAGCACTTTGCTGGTTCTCAGCAGTAATGAGAAGCCCTGTTTAACATCTCTGGACACAGGACAAGCATATGGATGTAATAAAGAACCACGCACATCACAGAATGTTGTTTAAGCTTTTTGACAAGCACGATTTAAGCTCTACTCAGTTTGCACAGCATTCTAGTAAATTATTTTTGTCTCTTTGAAAAGTAACAAAATCTAAGGAGCAACTGTTAAAGCAAAATAAATACTGGCTTATCTCTCATCTAGTTTGTGAGAAGGATGTACCAAGGAGACAAAAAGCTGCATGGAAATGGATTATGTTTTATGGACAAATAAATAATCTGGTTGAAATTGGATGAAGGGAAGGGAAGAAGAGGAAAAATGACAATAAAAAGAAAAAAGCCGTGAAGTAACAAGGAGACGCCGAGCTCCCGCGCCGCGCGGCGCAGCTCCAAGCCTGGCCAGCAGGGGGCAGCACAGCCCGCACCATCGCCGCCCCGCGGCTCCCGGCCCGGCCTCACACGCATGCGCGGTGATACGCATTTGCTCACACACACACACACACACACACACACACACACACACACACACACACACACACACACACACACACACACACACACACACACACACACACACACACGCACGCACGCACGCACACAGGCTGGTTCTAATTCAATTAGTGCAGTCTGCAACTCCAGAAAAGAGTAATTCAATTAGTGCATTGTGCAGCTCTACAATACCTCCAAGCAGATGTTCGCAATCCTTAGGAGCTGGAGCTCTCTTTAAAAATACCTGTACGCCTTCAACGCGGTGCTGCATGTGCTGTTTGTCAAAGCAGCTCTCGGCACCCTGCTTCCAACGAGGGAGGGGGGTAAAGGTGGGGCTGGGCGGCAGTTCGGGCCCATTTTTCAAAGCGATGAGCCTAACGAACACAGTGAGCTACGGACCCTGCTGCATTGTGCTCATGAGATCCTTGCTGAGGGCGCAGAGCCGGGCTGCTCGGCCACAGCGTGCCCTGAACTCATCCCCTGCTCAGCACAGGATGGAGTCCAGCGCAATCAATCAATCAATCAATAGAAATCAGCGTATTCATTTGGCTACGCTTCTGCTCCTTCCCTTCCCCCTTCTCGTGCCTTTATAATTGCTCCTGCCAGGCGACGAGGAGAAACACGAGAAACCGATGCCCCACAACGAGAAACTTTGCTTAAAAACCCAGGTGTCACATTGTGGCAGTTCAATATTTCATAGCCAATACGAGGAATGTGCAACAACACTGCAACTTTAAATCTCTGCCTCTGTGTCAGTCTCTCTCCTCTCATTGTAATGCCAAAGGGAACAGCAATCAGAGTGGAGATGTTCAACGTGATAGAGGTCAGGACACCGGTGGATCAACGTACCAGAAACACGACCTTGTTTATTTTTTTCCCCGGTGTTATTGTTTACAGGGTGCTTTGCTCATGTACCTTGTGGTTCTTAGCTAAAAGATGAAATTACAGCCCAGGATGAAGCGCTCAGGCACACATCCAATTTGTGTTTCCATCTCAGAAAACAAAAAGCTTCGGAGGCCCTCGGGCTGCCATTCAAACTTGGAGAGGCTGACATTTTTAACAGCATGAACCAGAGACTGGCAGAGGGAATGATCTAATGCATTTCTGACTTGTCAATCAAAGGCCTCACCTCTGCTGTCTTGTAAACAGTTGGGGGCCACCTAACTACGTCCATAAATGGGGGCGAGCTGCCGCCAGCCGGGGGTTCCACAGCCAGCTGCTCCAGCTATCAGCCACCAGAACTGGGATTCAGTTGTAGGGGCTCCCTGCAAACAGCCCCCAGGCACGTTCCATGCAGCCTCTGGGAACTCACTTCTCTGGGCTGGGGCTGCAGGCTGGACAGCTATCCCCCTCCCCACCTACACCTACCAACACAAGTCTTCAAAGCCAAACCACTTCCTTCAAATGCATTTCATGTGAACACATTCCTGCCTATACACAGCTTGCCCACCTCAAGACTTTGGCTTAAATATCCAGGAAAACCATAAATAATGGACTACACTTCACACTTACTCTGTATTTCAGGTTGGATATTAGGTAAAAATCCTTCCCAGAAAGAGTGATCAGGCACTGGAATGGGCTGCCAGGGAGTCTCCATCCTGGGAGGTGTCAGAGAACCACGGAGGGATGTGGTTTGGTTGGCAAGGTGGGGTGGGTGGATGGTAGGACTGAATGATCTTACTGGTCTTCCCCAACCTTAATGATGGATTCTATGATTCTCAGCAACAAAACATCAACTTTTATGGTAAAATGAGAGTCTGAAGGAAATTTACAAAGACTATTGTTTCTAATTTACCGACCTCTTTAACAAATATTCCACTTCCTAAAGGGGAAAAAAAAAATCAATGTAAAAATCACATGACAAACTAGTTCATCTCTTCCCCATGGGTGAAAGAGGATTCCATTACTCCATGCTGTTTACATCTTAGACATTCCTGCCTTTCTGCAAAAGTGATTTCATTCCAAAGAAAAGGAGCAGTGGAAATCACGTTGGTACTGCAGAACCTCAGGTGTGCTCCTGCTTACATCAATGTGACCAGCATGGGGTGCCCATGCCTTCCTTCCTCAACCAGGACAGACCTTTCTGCCAACAAGGAGGACACCTCACTTCTGCAAAACCAAGCTGGGTGCAGCTATTTATGATCAATTCATTAATGCATTACTCTTGTCCCATAAAGTTTACCATCCACACTGGAACTAATATTTGTAAGGGGTGTCAGTTGGGTAAGAAGAAAGACAGAGACTTTTTCCTGTGATCACCCCAATGCACAACCTTTGACAAGAATTTAAAACTGCTCCTTAAGCGACTTCATCCATACAATAGCCTACAGAAATAAATTCAAAGACGTATTATGATCTTCTGCAAACCTGGAAGGCTTAATGCAGTCATTCCCTTGGCGTAGCTGATGGATGTAATTGTAAATCAGAATTTTCAAAGAACTGTGACTATTAAAGGCAACACAAACTGAGCCCTGTAAGCATGCATGGTAAGTACTGCAAAAAGGGAAAGTAATCACCTTCAAATAAAAACATCATGAAAACCAGTACTGGTTGGCACTTCTGGAAACTTCAAAAACATGAATTTCTAGGAGAAAATACATTCTATACAAGTTTATTTTTATTAGAGGAATCTACTTGCAACCTAGTTTTCAGTTGCTCTGCAGTAAAATTTGGCATCCACAACGCTGAAAATGAAATGTCTGGCCCTTTTCTAAAACAGCCTTTTGGAGTTCGTGTTCCAATTTGCTGCCTTCTTTCACCATGATCTCTATGAAATTCAGTTAGACAGACTATCAGTTGCAAAGTCTTTCGAGATAAAAGATGTTAAAAAAACAAAAACTGTTTCTAGCTCCTTAATCCCTCATTCCTGGGTTTAGCCTTAAAACCTTTCCCACTGCGAGACGATTGCCAAACAGAGCTGAGGAACCAGAAGATCTTGTTTTCACACAAGTGTCTCCAATAATAAAAACACACAAAGAAGAAAAATGAAGTTATCTGACGTATTAACAGAATCATCTCTAAATCGACTATCTGCCAATGTTTCCCATGAGGAGTCAGCGGGGCTTCAACTGAGCTATTCAAAAAGAGCCTGTTTCCACATTTCTGTCTGAGCATCTGAAGGTAAGCATGTAAATAACCAGACAAATTCAGCAGTGACTAAGTGGCCTTCCAGATGGCACCTTCTCTTTTGCCACAAGCAAAGAACATTGATATGCTTCTCCAGTTACTACGAGCTTGCTAGGGAAAAAATAAAATAATATGAGAAAAATGGCTGGGCTACAAGAAAAGCCTTTAATGCTTTCCTGCAGATTTAATACTAAAGCAGACATTAAGAAAAGATGAAATATTCCAACCTCGCAGTTTCAAGCAGGCTTCAAACCACTCCCATGTAGACCACCACACTTGAAAATGTTGAAGCCATACCTCCCACAGGAGAGCTCTCATCAGAGCATGCAAGTTAATGGGAATCAAAGTCCATTGAAAAACGGGCTGCAGAACGGGTGACTCATTGCTGCAGAAGCTGTTGCTGGCATTTAGTTTCTCAACTGGCACTAAGTGAGTTCCTCAACATTTAGTCAGAGTGCTACAAAGACTACTAGTATACCTCTTTTGACAACAAGTGGGGCAGGCTTCCCCAGTTCCCATAGTCACTAAATATCCATGGAAATGTCTCACCAAATCAGCAGGAATGTGAATGCCAAGAGCCCTCCTGCACTTCCAAGAAGGCACTACATGGTATATGGTTCAGCTGCTGACTCATCTGATCCCAAATATCAAGAACATGCTGTATTAGCAGAAAAGTTACTGTTCATATCCATCAGTAACATCTTGAGCTTCCCTTTCCCTTTTCAATATATGCTTATTGTGAGTAATCAAAAGTAACTCAAGTAGAAAGAAAGTCACAATCTGAGTTTATAAATTGTTTTCAATATACTGCTAAGGTTCTCTAAAACCTGAGCTTAAAGAGATCAGAGATTTATACAACAGCAGATAGCCCAAAAATGAGGCCCATCCGATTTAGTCAAATTATGCAAATCAGGATTAGAAGTAGGATTCTAAATTCTGCCCGTTGTCTCCAGAGTCCTCTTAGACTAATAAAAAGTCTTCTTCCCCCTCCCCCACAGAAAGCTCTGCTAAAAGCTTGCTTCAGCAAAGGAGGGCTGGCAGGACACCTTCCAGAGTCCAGCAGTGCTGCTGCTGGCTCAGCAAAAAGAGTTGCAGCAAAATGATGCAAGACACTTAAGCCTCCCCTGAGACCGAGACGATTATTTCCACAGTGCTCTCCTAGTCCTGGGAGCAGGAAGCCAAATGCGAAATAATCTCTGCACGCAATCCTTTAGAGGCAGATAAACATCCATCAAGATGATTCTGAAGTTTTCAGAAAGATTCTAGTCTGTTTGTTGTCTGGTTTTGCAAGATGCCGGTGAATAAAACTCTCTGCCACAGGTTAGGACAACAAATGCTGCAGCATAAGCCTTGAAACAAGCTTTTAAGCTTTTTGCTACCATGAGCCACAAACTTACTTCTAAAGTCCCTCTCTCACTGCAGTTCACACAGAACCATCTCAGAAGGAATATACGAGATGGACAGAACATCTCTGCAGTCCAGCCCCTGCTCCTCTCCGGTTTACACCCACATGCCATCATTAAATGCTTACAATGATCCTGAAAGTTCTGGATAGGTTTCTAGCCACCAACCTAGCAGCTGCCTCACTCTCTCCCCATGGGAGAGTGGCTGAATTCTGTAAGCTTCACTGGCCATCTAAAACACCTGAACAAATCCTGTTCAGCAGAAAGCCGTCTGATGACAGAGAAAAGCTTGAACCTCACTAACTCAGAGTCCAAAGAAAACCAGGCACCTTGACTTGCCATCTGACTGACAACTTACTTGTACAGTAATTTTCTAAAGCCAAAGTGTCCACACTACTGCTACCATATGTGAAGTAACCAAAGGCAGGCATCAGCTAGCACTGTACACAGCTAGCAGTGAACACAGCCCTCAGTACTCCAAATGGCACACGGAAAATTTAGACATGAAGGAAATCACTGTCAGACTTAACGATCCTGGGGGCCTTTTCCAACCTTGATGATTCTAGGATCAGAGACTGTACAATGGATACTGTTTGCAAAACAGAATTGAGTGGTATACTTTTGACACAACTAGAACCTGATGGAAATGATGATGGTACCGAGCCAATGCAGGCAAAATAATGAAGTTAAACCAAAGCGATGGAAATGCCCCAGTACTGAGCCGCCCTGCAACTACACAAGATGGGTTTAAATACTGGAGGAGCTCTGAATGGCACGGGAAAGGCATACAGCATGAAGCAGAGTAAATGGAAGTAAAGCAAACAAAGAAAAGAAGCAGATGCACACAGACATGGATGGAGAGAAAAGAGCGGAGAGACGGAAAGTACCTGGAAAGCTGGGAGTGCGCCAGTCCCTGGGTTATACAGGCATCGCAGCGAGGGCATGCTGTCCGCCAGGCTGGAGCAGCCCAGCCACAGAGATCTGGGCATAGAGCACTGCAGAGAAAGGACAACTATGAGATGGGACCGTATGAGACAGGATGGCACAGATTACAGGAACTTTCAAGGCGTAGCCAAACGGCATCAACACAACTGAAACTAGCCTTAAAGACTGAGACACCTTTAAGAGAACACAAACTGCTGATGAGACTCTTCCTTCAGAGCAGCTCTACAATGGCAGAATAGCAAGGAAAAAAAGGTACTACGGACCAGGAAAATAATTTTTGATCATTTTTCTAACACTAACATGAGAGCTTTTGTGCTAATAAAGTTTCTTTCCAATTAATCAGACCTCTTCCCCATCCATAGCCACATTCCAGGCACAACAAAACACAAGCAGTTTTGCAAGGGATGCAGAAAAGCAATCAACAACTTTAAATGAAATGCTGGCAGGGAAAAAAAGGATTCATATGTTTGGGTTTAGAAGAAGAAACCTGCAAGCCAAGGTGAACAGGAACTTGGTGATACTTATAAGAGTTTCATGTTTCTGCTTGCCTTGTTAGTCATTAAATAAAATACTGCTATTACCACAAAGACATTCTGTTTGTCAAAGCACAAATACAAAAAAAAGGAGCCAAAGCTCCAAAGGAGTCAAGGAAAATGCTAGCCATTTTGTATAGTTAAAGCCACCGCTCGCCAAAATACAGGCAACTGCTTGTTCATTTAAAATCACTGCTATTAGATTTCAGGATACATTATAATAGCTAATGCCTTTACCAGCCACACAGTTTTTGATGCCACAAGTACTGCTACATTTGTCTAATTACTCTTAAGAAAGGAAAAAAAAAAAGGCTAATCTATTTTAAATGGGCAGCTAGCTATGAAATCTATAGGATGTGACAGATTAGATGTTGAGATTTCAGATCCTAGCACCCTTCTTTTTTGTAACCCTCCTGCCCTTTTTTTTTTTTTTTTTTAAGGGGGAGGGGAGGAAATCTGAGTGGGAAGGGCAGCTGGAATGGGTATGAAATGACAGCTGCCTTTTGAGCAACCATTTCTTGCTCTGAAGAGGGCTAGAAAATCTTGCACTAGTTTACTATGTAGAAGCAGTGCAACCCATCTTGGATTGAGCAGAATGGTGATCACCAACATACATAATTTGGCACTGCATAGACAGCCACAGAGAAACTAACCCTATCACCGCATTCTCTGGTGCATTTTGTTGCAATTCATGCTGCTGTTCCAGAAATAGTTATTGAAAGACCACTGAGGAGCATAACCTATACAAATGTGCTTTCTACAAATTTATGGGACTTAAAATAAATTCTCCATCTCATTTTCTTTTTTAAAACCTCTTCACCAAGATACTGCAATTCAAGAACTTGAGCGCTTTATAGCGTTACACCTCACAAGATAATGCCCTCCCTGAAGACAAAAAAAAAAAAAGCACAGTATTGTAGCAAACACCCAAGCCATGCTCCCTCTCTGCCATCCCAGCCTCCCAGAAAACATGCACTCCCACGTACAAAACCTTTCGAAGGCCAGCAATCTTCTCTGTGCAACGTAATGTGCATCACTCCTGCTATTAAAGCTGTTGTGATGATCAGTTTTAAAAATGAATGAACAAATAAATGAAATGAAGCAGACATCTACACTTTTCACCAATTTCTTCACGTATTTACATTGGTCATCAGTGCGCTCCAAAAACATCGTGGCAACAAAAAGAGATCAACTGCAACGTGGTATCCCTGATGATGCAAAGCAAATTCAGTAGGTGAGCATCTTATATTTACCATTACTCATCATAGGATTCAAAAGATAAGAGTAAATCCGGGGTATGGTTTGGTTTGTGCATAAAGGTTTATCAATGTTTCACCCCAACCACTTATTCCCAGGCTGCCCCATTCCCTGTGCTCACTCAACATTTTGCCACACGATGAAGAGCTGACTGTCACTGAAGTAGGTTGGCCAAACGAAGGAGCTTACTTGAAATATTTGTAGTGAGCAAAGCACAGAAAGAGAGGCAGCAAAAAAGAGGACATCTGTGTTAGCAGCAATGCTAGACTGCCTTGCCTCCAAGTTTCCATGAGACGTGACTAAAGTGAGATGGAGTCACTGTGAGCAGCAGATTGGGCACTTACAAGGTAATGCCTTCCTCTCCAATTGCCACGGTAACAAAGGAAAATACTGAGGGCCCATTGTCCCTGCACCTGCAGAGGGTATTGTTGCTCACCCATGCACTCCCACTGCTCAGCATTATTGCAGAGCTGGGAAGTAAGCAGTAAATAATTACCAACACCTCAGATGACTTCTCAATCTGCTCCAGTCTATAACAAAGTCCGTATGAGCGATACAACTCTGTTACCCAGGTTAAAAAGAAGAGTGAAGTTGCACACGCAGTGGGGGAAAATGTCACTGCTGTACTTGTGTTACCTATTGAAGGAAGCAGAGACTCTAAATTACTGCTGGTGACTGAAAGAGGCTTATTCACAAGCATGAACAAAAGGCCCCAGGTGCTTCAGGAGAAACAGCTTGCGTGTAAATCAGATGAGTGACCCAACAGAACAACTTCATTTACAGCCTGATCTCAGGAAATCTCAGCAGCCTCTGTCCCCATCCACCCAGCACGCCACACGTCCAACGCTCACCATTGTGCCGTCAGCTCCACAAACGAGGGACCGGCCCTGCCTGAAAGCTGCCTGACAAAATCCTCTCCTGAACACGACTCTGTGCCCATCGATTCTTCAAAATAAAGGCTTGGAGCACAGGGGCCGGCCCACTGCAAGGCACTGGGATGCTAATGCTGCTCACCCAACGCTGGGCAGGGTGCACCATCCTAACCTAGAGGTGCAAAGCTGATTCCTGATAAAAGCTAAGCATCTTTAAAAGGCATTAAGTGGCATTAGATGGGGAACTAATTGACAAAAATCCACGGTTCCTTTTCCTCACTGTTTTTTTTAAATCCCATTCCTTGACCTCTGAAAGGTTTTCCCACTACAGAAACGCAGAGAGCAGTTTCAGGCTAGTTCAGCATCCTGCTGCTGGTGGAGGTTGGAGCAGCTGCTCTGCTTGTGATTAACACAGGCTTGCTGCACTTTGAATTAAAATAGGCTGAGCTGAGTGGGCAGCAGCCCTGCACTGAAGGGAAGCCGTATTTTAACCTATTCAACTACTCTTGTAACTATACTGCGAGAACATTTTTTACTACATCGGATGGTTTGCCACTGATAGTCTACTTTCTATTCCAATTATTTCACATCCTAAAGACAAATCTCAGCACACATTAAATGGCGAAATTTTTGCCAGCACTAAGAATTGGTTACTTTGTTTGTTTCCTATTGCATTACAAGATTACACACTACAATTTCAGACTGTTCTTTATCAAATTTGCTCTCTTCTGGTCTTTCAGCAAATACAATATACTACAGGTAACTAACAGAGTTTTAGTAAATTATGTTACAGGTCAGAAATGCACCACCTTCCCCTGTACAATCAAGTGCTTCTGCACGGGGAAAAACCAAAATCCTTGAACTACTGCAATTAACCACCACAGTGCACAGGAGGTGTGAAAACACAAATGCACTGTACTAAACTCAGCATAAACAGCAACAAAAATTGAACACTACTTTAAGGATATTTTCCTTATGAACACTTCGGAGATCTTAATTAGAGAGTAGTACAGCATGAATGTCTTTTAAGCATGTACCTCTTCCACGTGCCGAAGGGCAACAACCTATTATGCACTGCTGAACTCCGCACTCACAATGGATTCCACATACCCAGAATGCCTTTGCTTTACAGCCAACATAAAAATATTTGTGTACTTCTTAACTACTCAGTGGCAAAGCCAAAAAGGAAATAATTTTTTTCCCTAATTGCTGATTTTTAGGCACCCGTACCCGATACTCATTTCAGCTGCCAGCCACACCTATCTCAGTCCTTTCCTCGTTCAGAACTACTCGTCTTCCAGCACAGCATCCAGCGTTCAACTCTGAAGAAAAACCAATGCCATTTCTGCTCCTCTTGGGAGACGGTAATTCTGATCCTGTTCACACAACATTTCCATTAAGGAACACAAGTAGAATATGACATGCTGACAAGATGAATGGTTTAAAAACTGAGGGAAATGTGGCTTTTGCAGGTTGGCCCCACTGATCGCAATGAGGGAACCGGACAACACGGTACAGAGAGAAACAGGTGCTTATTACTAAAACTGGGACAAAAGGCAAAGAGAAGTAGAAATTCTAGTGGCCCACAGCAATAGAAGGAACACTCCATACTAATCCAGCCCTGGGCTTGATATGAGGAGACAGGTCTTTCCCCATTTCTTATTTCCATCACTGGAGAAGTGCAATATGGGATGGCTGTGAGGTACAGTTCTCCTCAAAAGGGTCTCAGAACATTGTTTCCTCATGCCCTCCAAGATCCAAACGTAGGAAGTACTCCTTAGGAATGCTGATCCTATGCTTCATCACATCAATGCTCAGATGTTAGGAGGATTCTTAACAGCCACAATTATTTAAAATGTCCTGCAAAAAGCAGAAGAAAGCCCCAAACTCTTCACTCCCACTCAGCTCTTCTTAG
The DNA here is from genome assembly GCF_987193195.1 of Phasianus colchicus. Classification (NCBI taxonomy): domain Eukaryota; kingdom Metazoa; phylum Chordata; class Aves; order Galliformes; family Phasianidae; genus Phasianus; species Phasianus colchicus. The sequence goes on from NC_143443.1 coordinate 23,400,584, forward strand.
TATTTTTTTTTTTTGGCCACATATTTAACTAAGTCAATGCCAAACATACAACACATCACTTTCACGTTGTGTCCAGTGTGCACTATTCCTGTCACCACAGAATGCAATACACTGTATGAAACGTATCAGAGAAGGCAGCTGCTATTTACATTACAAATGCTGGTGTCATGAAATCTAACTCCAGAAACGTGCTTCTTGCTAAAAAGTCATTTTGGCTCATTTCTTTGCTGCGCTTTGCAACCTCTCACACATACTTATGGGATCTTGCATGTTTCCCCTCTGCTGTTCAGGTAGGTATTAGTTCAATTAAACACATGATATAGATAGAAGAAAGGAAAAGAAAAAAAAAGCACCTCCCAGCACCATTTGCATACTTTCAATTTTAAAAGTCTGCCAAACATTTTCTATTTTTTTAGCTTGATTAGCACTTGATCCTATGGGCTAAGTTCTATGATATAACTTCAAAAAAAAAAAAACCAACACCTTTTATTTCAGTTTAGTAGATTTTTGTGGGTCTTCACTCTTTTTCTTTCTTCCCCCTATCCAAACAGTGGATACAAGGCACAGTAAATACGTAATTACACGAGAGAGCCACCCGGCTTCCAGAGGAGCCATTTCAGTGAATTGTGTAAATAATATGCCTTTAAACCCCCTCAACATATGAATACAGATTCACCAGTTGTGGAGCAGTTATATACCTGAGAGACAAAAATACTCATTTAAAAAAAAAAAATTCCTGCCTAACTCTATGATTCTGTGATTCTAATTATGAACTTACCAAAGAGACCAGCATGGCTCAGAGCAAATTAATACTTTTATAACTTTTGGAGAAAGTTTTTTTTTTTTTCCAGTTGAAAATAAGAAAAAGACATGAAAAGCTCAGAGTCTTGATTAAGCCAAAACCAGCTGCCAAAAACAAAGTTCACACACCTCACACCCCAGGTCCCCGTTCCCTGCACAAGAGATAGTTCTGACTGCCTTTGTCACTGCCTTCACGGTGGTTTTTCCATAGTAAAAAGATGAAGTCATAAAACAAAGGGAACTGCAGAACCCCTTTAGTGTAGCCCATGCCTCCATGAGCCCCCCAGCACTTCCAGCTGGAAGATGCTGCACCACACCTGTGTTGGTCAGCGCGTGTTTGCTGTCACAACCAGTGCTTCCAACTATTTCTCAGCTTCTGTTGCGCTCAAGTATTTTGGTCACATTTCCACAAATATGTACAGGGACTATCCAAAGTAGCTTGTGTTCCTGTTTTGTTGTAATAAGCCACTTAGCCATTTATGGGACCTTGAAGCATTCCACTAACTGCAAGCAACCCAATTCCTCACTTTCAGAAGACTGAAGATGTGCTCCTGGAACACTGCAGGATCGCTCTTCAGAACAAGGAGATCTCACAAATCAGATGGTGAAACATACTGGCACAGCTCAAGCATAGCATTCTTCCCATACCCCAAACACCTCAAGTATCAGCCTCACACCTGCACACACCACTGAATTCAGTGCAGAGGTTTCCCCACTCACACTGTAGCTCCGGGCTCAGTGCATTCTGCAAGCTCTGCAGCGCACAAGCAGCTCACAGCACTGGGAAGGATCCCTTTGCCTTTAGCCTCCCACTTCTCATATAATTGTGCAGTAAATTTCCCTGAACGTACATATTATGCAGACTCTTCTCTAATTTGCTGCTAACTCCCTCGCTTACAGTAACTTTTTACAAGAGATTCCAGTTCACTAACTACTCTTAAATATCAAATATATGGGACGTAGAAAAGAGTTTACATATTCAGATTATCCAAATATTTTCTTACCTGAACAGGATCTGGGAGGATCAAATCATGGCTTTTAGGAAAATGTTTGTGAAGAAATGTTTTCCCCAAGGAGTGGTTACTGGTTTTGTTGAGGCTCTGGGATTCAAGAGCAACAGAACTTACTTGCCCCAGAGAGAGCTTGCTTCCCAGCTAGGAGGTGTGCGAGATCCTCAGCTGCCAAGTGCTGGAGGGAATTCACGTAGATCATATCTGAACCAGACAATACTGATGTTTTCATAATTACAGCTCTTTAATCCGCGAAGCTGATATATATATATATAAACTAGTGCACCTGCAAAGCTCTGAATCAGATGCCATACCCTCCTTGGAGGAGTGGAGCAGGTAGAGACTTGTGCGTGCTTCTTTGAGCAACAAGCACGTTCTTAAAAGTGAGACCTGCCCAAATGCACTGAAACCAATCCCAGCAAGGTCTGAAGTTTAACAGCCATCCAAAAGCTGACAGTGGAGATGCTCTTGGTCTAGTTAGAGTAGAAAAAACCTGATTTTGTCACCACTTCTAACAATTTAAAAATCACGCTATGCCACAAGACACGGGAGAGGATAAGACAGCCTGAGGTTCTGCAAACTCAAAAACCCAATTTTTGGACCAGGTTCTCTGCATGAGCTTGGGTAACAAGTAACAGGGCACCTCAGCTCCATGCCTGCCCACTTGAGAGGTGTCACAGACCTGGGTGCATTCTGGCTCTGAAACACAAACACCACAAACTCATACAGCAGGGAGCTGAGCAGAAGGCAATAACAGTGAATCACCGCCTTTGTGACAAAAAGCAGAAAGAGCCATAACACCAACTGCTTAACCAGCACTGAACCTGAACACCTAGGAGGTTGAAAAGAAAAAAAAAATCCCCCAAACCAACTCCAAGATTGAGTAGAAGCCTCCCCAGCTTGGGCCACTTCCATCAGCCAGGTCTGCAGTTCCCCCTCAAAACATGCAGAGAAGAATCCTACGCGGATGGTGAGATGGAGAAATGGGAGTTTGATAGATTTTTCCTCCACCTATGGTTTTGCATAGTTCAAGATCTCTGACAATTACTGCTATGTTATGCATGCATCACATATACCCCTTCTCCTCAAAATGCTTCTGTCTACACTGTGCCTGGCACTCTCGAAGTACTATCAGAATGCCAAGCATTAATTAGGAATTGCAGAAAGCAAATGTGCTTCTACTTCCCACCCAAGGGATTATTATCTGAATCATAAACAGCACACGGAACCATCAGAACCAGAATACGCATCTTTGAAGTTACAGAGGAGACACCAAAGGACAGAACTACTAAAAGAAAATATTTCCAGCCATTGCATGTTTTTAAACAGGGGAAGTGCAGTTCTAGTGCAACAATCCTGCCTTCACCCCGGTCCTGGTTTCACACTCTGTTTTGCAGCTGACTCGACTGAAACGCAGACTGTTAACATCTTAGCTGCCCTGTTTGATTATAGCAGCCTTTGCAGGCCCCAACCCAGCAAAAGTAGCACCAAGAATTTCCAGCATAAAATACATTTATAGGTTTATAACTTGGCTCTAAAAATTCTACTCCAAAAGACAGTGGGAGGCAGAAAGTCTCAGATGAAAGCATTATATTATGTATCTTAGGTGATGTGTACTTGCTCACAACAGTGTATAAGGGAAGGGATTCTCTTTCACAAGCCACTTAAAATGATGCTTTAAAATTCCTCGTTTATGTAATCAAAATAATGTTTTGTAAGTGTTTCAGCTAATTAAGAGCCTAATTTGCCCAATTTCACACTTTAGCTTAAACCATAGAAGGCATCAATATAATACAGGAATTGGATTGTCATGTCTTATTGATCGAGTCCCAGACAAAAATCCCCCCCCTCAGAAGTCAATTGCAGCTTGTCTTCACAGGGTCAGCATCTCAGTGATGGGATGTTACGGGCTGCCAGCAGCACAACACTGCCATTTGAAGACAGGATTAAATGAAGCTCAAGGCTGAACAAAATAACTGTAGGTGTTCACCTTTTTGTAAGGGATAAACTCGCAGCAAACTGCTGGAGTAAAAAGAGCTTTCCAGGTTCCTTAAAACCCCTTTCTTAAAGCAACACACGTTGCTGGCCGCCGGTATTGTGCTTCCTCTAGCCCACGTATGAGCACAGCGCAGCTCTGCACTGCAGCACAGCAACAGTAAACATAAAAAGCTGCCATTAAAGGGCAGAGGGTAACGACATCAGCGTGGGCGACCCATGCTCAGGTAGTGTTCAACTATTATCTCCTATTTAAGCAGGCTGAGAATACGCAAATCCAGCCAGCACTGTTTTTAGATAAAATTGTCAGTTTTATGGATATTTATAGTACATGTCCAGTCTTGCAGAACTCCATCTTCCTCCACCTCGTCTGTAATACAAGCTGCTTTTAGCCCACATTAATACATTGTGTTACTGGGATACTTCTCGTATTCTGTATAAGCCAGGCAGCAGATCAATACTCAGCTATGCAGAGGAAAAAGAAATCATTACATTAGAATCCTGTTAAAAACACAAACAGACACCAGAAGGGAAAAGTCTGATGCATAGACACCATTCCATCTGCATGCATATGTAGATTTCTGCTTTTAAATAAACCAAAAGATGCTTTTAAGAATCTTACAGGTAGGGCCTTTGGATGCATCTCCTAAATCAAATCATTCTGACCTCAAAAATTCTAAGCTAATATGAGCTCCTCCTTTTGATCAAAAATTGCCATGCTTTGTACCAACTCCCTTACCCATATACTTCCTGCAGTGAAATCACAGCACTGAAATTAGAATAGTAGAGCTATTTCCAAGACAGCATCTGCTCGTGACACAAGCTCAGGTTTATAACTTTTGCTGGATCAAGGAGGAGTAAGGATATTTAAGTTAAAGGCTTTAGAAACAGTAACAGTAAACACAAAATCAAAAGGAAAGCAGCCACACAGAAAAGTATAAGGAATGTGTAAGTTCTTTTATTATTTCAGACTGTTTAATGTGAAGATTCCTGAGCATTGTTTTGTTGTTGTTTTTTTTTTTTTTCCTGAGCATTTTTCAGAAGCAAAAATGCATATTTCCCACCTGCATCAGAGCATGCATGGTAAGAACAGATGCAGGTCTGTTTGCCTTTGAATTAAAAACCAGAAGAACATACAATCCTCTCTCTATTGTTCTCCCAGCCTACCACGTAAGAAGAACTGACGCCATGCCCTTTAGGTCAACAAACTTGAGTTCTGAGAGACATTAATTGCAGAACTGGGATCCCTCTGAGACACTGTGCCTCCAGCTCAGCAAAGCTGAAATCAGGAAGACATTGGCTGCAGTGTCCCAGCCGACCTTCAGCAATGTGGGACTTCCAGGCAGACGGAAGCTCCAAACCACACTTCACCTCTGTGGTACATCTCTCAACCAAAGCAATGGTTTGCAAACATAGCATGGGATTCAATGCCCAACCTTCTGTAAGTGTTCCAGCTCTTCTCAGCTTCCCAGAAGTCAACATAAGCTGACGGCAGCAAGCAACTTGCACAAACAAGTTACCGTTAGTACTTGGAGGAGAGAAGGCTGGAGAGAACTGAAGCCATCCTGTTAGCACCTGCAATGAAACTCTTGTGCTTTAAGGCTTAATGCTGCTGTTGTTCCTAATCCTCTCCCACCCCACACAGGTGACTTGTCTCTTTGTTTCTGCCAGGCTCACAGCACCATAGATCCTTTCATCACCACTTTCCATCATTTCCACAACTCCAGTTGCCACGACAACAGGATGCAGCTTCTCTGTGCTGTTTTCATGTTTCCCGTTGTTGTTGCCATAACAACACAACCATTCTGGCTTTCTACAACACCAGCAACTTTAAGCCGTGTGTTCCAAAGGACGCCAGCTTCTCTTGTGAAGATCCACATATGATGGAGAGATTGATACAAACAATTTGTAAATTAAGCTTTTTTTTTTTTCTGAAGGGGGATTTTTCACTCACAGAAGTGAAAAAGCTGACAGCAATCGCTCGCGGCAGACTGCTGAGACATCTAAAGGCTGGCCTTTAATAACAGCAGAGCAATATAGAGCTGGGCCGCTCCTGAGCAGGGAGTCCCCGCAGTGTCAGACTGTGTCAAACAGCACAATTGGTATGTGATGTGAGCCAGTGTCCGTGCTCGTTCCAGCCGGGCAGATCTGAATGGTGCTAGATGCAATCCTCTCGTGTTTTAACCCATTGGCCTCCCCATTATTACCAGCACCGCCGCCATGCAGCTTTGTGTTTGAAGGCCCATTTTAATTCTGTAATTTGAGCTGTTGCTGCAGCTTTCTTTTCCAACTCTGACCCTTTTTGCTTTCAGGTGACTGCTTTTTGAACTTTTATTTACAGGAGATGCACATTCATGAGACCGGTGAGAAAATGTTATACAAACACAGCATGCACAAACACAAAACAGTGATGGCTATGAAGGGTATCAGCTAACATGGCACCATAACTTCATTATACCCTCATTTATGTACTTCACTAATGAGACAAGCACAGGTGTCCAACACAGTCCCTCACATGAGATGAATAACAATAATACAGTCCAACCTGCTTTAGCCATGCTTGGTATCCAGAAGATATAAGTTGGAATCCATCTTTTGGCATGTGTATTCGGGGCTAGGAGAGAATAGACATAAAGAGAGACCTCCTTTTACACCAGGACCTAGCTAACCTACATCTAAATTCTGGAGCATTTTAAACAATGCAGATTTTTTAAAGCCACATATGACAGTTTGGTTCCCATGTTACCTCTTGTTTGCTGCCTCAGGTATCAGCTGCTTTAGCAACACTTTTGTAACAAATTCACCACTAATTTATGTATTTACTTATTTTTAAACCATTTCCACCATTTTACATTTCAGCTCAGTACGTACAGGTTTTTTTGTTTTATTTTTTAATTCCCCCAGAAATGCACCTGGAGAAGCATAACCTATTGTGATGTAGTACTAGCACCTAGCAGACATCATTAATGCTTTTGCCACTTCGTAACACTACATGGTATGGAAACAGCAGTCAGGCTGTGAGAGCGTCCTTAGTGCCACTACCCTCAACACGGTCAGACACAACAGTGAACAACGTGGAAATTATGGAACAGCTCTGAAAGGTGCAGCCTCAGCATGGACTATCGGGAAACTACACTCACATGCTGTCAGAAATTATGATTCAAACTGATGGACAAACGTAACCTCTTCCCCCATTTATTGATTCTACACCTTATCAGGTTGAAGCCAAAGCAAGACACCCAATTGCTCTAGAAGCACAAAACAAAAAGCATTATTTACAACTTAAAAAAAAAAGACCAACAAATTAAGCTTTTCCTAACATAATATTCCTTGACATGACGTTCAAAGATTCTCAAAACTCACAAAGCTAAGCAGATTCAGCTGTGCCTATCCCCGTTCCCCAACCAAAAGAATGGGCATGTTTAGAAATTAAAGTCATATCTGAGTAACATGACCAGGCAGGACATGCTCAGACACCAAATTCCCCATCTTTCTTACTCTTGGCAATTATTTCACAATTCCTTTTCTTAATTCATGGTAGTTCCTCTCCAAACCAACAGATGCTTGTCCCCACTGCTCCATTCTGGAAGGCTGCAAACATCTCTCATTTTCAGAACAGATCTATTCAAGATGAGTTTAACTCCACCTGCCCTTGCATCCATACAATATATTTAGTTTGTACAAACTGTGTCCACAAACACTGAAAATAAGAACTGTTAGAGAGGAAAAACATGTGACCACTGAATGCTGAGCATTCACAGCTATGGTCGGGAAGCTGTTCAGCCTGGGAATCTGAAATAAAATCATGAATTGGAACGTACTAGAATCTTGCCTCCCAAGAGAAGTACAGATATAGATCTCAAAACGCACTTCGATTTGCTTCTCCCCAGTTCAAATTTAAATTCTCCTAAATCTTTCAAAACAGTAGGAAGATTATGCCCTGGTGTCCTAGCCAGGAATCTGAGTTAAAGCTGAATTTCAATAACCACCACTGAGCTGATAAATTAGAGTCAAGTACATCCTGGTTATGGCACTCTCCCGCTGAGTGGACTTGCAGTGTCTAACACATTAACAAAGTCTGTTTTAGGGGACCTCTAGCACAGCTAGAAGCATCCTAATCCTTAGTTCAGCACCGACTTCATGGGTGGTTAGTCTCTACTACTGTAAAACGAGGACAACACTTATTTAACCCACCTCACAGGTTCGCTGGGAAGAGCTGCTCACATTTCTACGTGCTTTGAAAATGGAAGAAACTATAGTAAGTGCAACATATCTAGCAAGATCCCTCCAGAAAGCCATGCTTTACATCTGGCTTAAGTGCTCCAGTTGCTCTGTAAGAGTTGCACAGCATGGCACCCCCTATCTAGGAAGAATCAAAGGAAAAAAAAGCCTTCATAAACAAGCAGAAATAAAAAGCTATTGGTTAGATTCCAGTGTCAGGAGTAAAGAGACCTGAACACCAGCCTGGGACCTGCCCAGGTTCACCCCACATATCTGGGGAAAATCGCCTTTATTCTTTCCCCATTTCAGCCACCTAGCCTGGAAATTAGAGGATAACAGCAAAGCTTTCTCTTAGGACTGGCAGGCTGCTTAACGTCTGTAAAGCCCATCAGCCTGGAGTAGTTTGAGTAATTGATTTAAGAATGATTTAAACCATTTAATTTGAAGATCCCAGCCCTGTAAACATGCAAGTAAATTAACAAATCTTTTGCCATTAACAGGATTACTCGCATGCAGAAGTGCCTGCAACAACAAAGATAACATCGCATTTATACAACTCCTGCTAACACCAGTTCCTTCCAATATTAGTGCCTGAGCATTAGCAATAAGAGTAATCAGGACTTTCAGCAGATGAGCACTTATTGTAAACTCCGTTTTTCAACACTGGCCAGTTAAATACACAAACAGTAGAAACTAAGGTCCATTGCCATGCCTGCAAAACCCCCTCACTGCAGCACATCTCTTCTACATTCGAGAAGCTCATCCTCATCCAGAAAAGGAACCATACAGAAGAGAAGCAATTAGCAGTGCAACGTGTGTCACTGCCTGTATGCTGCTGCCTACTCCACTGAAGTGGGACACACACCCAAGTGAGCCTCCATTCACACCAATGCAATTACTGATGGAAAAGCGTAACTTTCTTAAAATCTCTGGTGCTGATTTATCAGCACTTAACTCAAACACCCTCCTCATTGGCTAAACTTCATTTTACAACCAGCCCCCAAAATTTTGAACTTCTGTGGCCTTTCTACAGGCACACTGTGAGCAACCCCACCCCAGGAACGTTGTCTTTGGCACAGACAAACAAATAAGTACACCTGGTTAAAGCTTTCCAAATTTCTGTACCCCGGTGACAGCAGACACACAACTGTGAATGACACAACAGAAACCCACACGTTATCTGTCAATACAAAAAAAATATCAAAAACCTGTCCCTCCTCCCAGCCTCTACAAGATCTATAATGCTGATGACTATCTTGCTGGAAAGTTGTGCTATTTTATCAATCAGTTGTACAATCTTCCATGGTTACGATCCATTCAAGGCAGTTCTATCAACAACAATTGCCCAGCAAGATCTACTCATCTTTGGATTTACATGAGCACACACAGTTTATGCTCATGATTACAATATCATTCGTAAGAGTTTTTTATCCTAACATCTGCTCCAGCATTTTCCATAACGAGATACTGGGTTGCTGGGGTCAGTTTGCTCTTTTTCAGTACTCACTTCCTGAGGAAGGCGATCACAGGGCTAACTTGGAAAGCACTCTAACTGCTACTGCTCTGATCTTTTTTCCTTCAACACTTAACTGGCACTGTTCCTTTAGCCATCTACTCTTCCATTTTTAATCCATTTGATTTCTGCAGTCCCCAGCAAGGCCTAGAACAACAGAATGATTTCTGAGAACAAGTCAGCAATTTAAAATTCAGTGGTGCCTCTTTCCTCCCTGACAAAGGAAGATTTCTAGAGGACATTTAATTACAGGCCTGAGTTCCTATTTTCTAGACCTAAACACAACCCCTGAAGGCTTACAATATTTGAGTCACAGCTGGAGCTTTGGTTACTATACAGTTTAAATATCAGCCTCTTTACTGTGCAATTTGTTTTGAAAATCAAATCAGATGCCGTGTCATAAACAAGTGCTAATTAAGTGCTGAGCGGAAATTGGGCTTTTTTGTGCAAGAAGGGTTCTTAAATATCTGCATCTTCACTTCCATGAGAAAGGATAAATATGTCAGTATGATAATTATAAAGTGAAACCTACTCCGTTACTGGCAAGGCAGTACTGCTACTTCCCCATTTTATCTGCTTCCATGCAAGAAGATATAGAGGGAATGACGAGACGTGTATGAAATATACATATGCACGAAGGATTTTATTAATCTGATCATATAACCCATAATGCTTCCCTTTCCCTCAGAGAGGACACTGACTCTGGGTTTCCATCACATACCATTCAAACAGGCAAGCTAAACCCATCTCTCTCTGCCACTGCAAAGCAACTGTAAGGCTACTTAAATTTTCATTTCTTTTAAATTACGGTCCACATACAGGAATTTATTTGAAGATAACATTGCATTCATTAGATATAACACCTTCTTTGATAAATACCAACTGAATAAGAGGAATAATGCATTGTAATATGCTGACGGTTGCCTCTGAGTACCAATATTCACAACTCCATTAACTAACGGGCTCTCGGCTACAAAAGCAGAATTAGATCTGTCAGTCACTGACATAAGAGGGCATGGCCACTTGCACCAAGGATTGTCCAGTTGAAGTGATTTTCATAGAAAAGGAAAGAACCTCCTGCGGCACAGAACTTGTTAATGAGTTTGTATGCATTACAGCAATAAATTCCTACTGCATAACATACCATCTCACAGCCCACTAAATATCCCGTTCCATTGTCAGTGCTCTAAATAAGGGGACAGAGTCTGGGGACTCTGAAATCCTGTATGCAATTCTCTTATTAGGAAAGAAATGTATAAACTCTCTGATGTTGCTGAGATTTAAGTGCGCTGCTTGTGAGATTTCTGAGAATGAGTGGAAGGCAATGAGTTGGTTGGTTGTCCGAGCTCACAGTTTGCTATAGGAACTCCTTCTGAAGGAGGCAGCACTCTCAAGCAGTGAGCTCTGCCCAGAAGCTGAATGAATTCACTCCTCACCGAGCACATGCCTAACTCCAGCTCTTCAGCGAACTGGTTTGGAGTGCACTGACCAAAGTCTGGGCAAATGTGTATCTACATTCCTTTTCAGACACAAGGACACGAGCTGCAGCTACAGGGAAAAGTACCTGAATCACACAAAACACCACACTACCTTCTTAAGGGCTCAAAGGAATACTAAGCTACAGCACTGTGAATCAAATGGAGATCTGTGATGACACTTCATTAATCTCTGGACAAATACCAGCAAGCTCTGTGAGCATGCTTACTATCACAGCATAAAGACATCCTCTTCATGCCCATGCGTAATAGCATCCTCGATTTTACAACCACTTGACATTTCAAATCTGAAATTCAAGTCTAGGTTCAGCCCCTTCAATGCTGCAAAATCTACGGCAAAGAGAAACTACACGTCTCCTGCTACTGTCTCAACTTGTGCCAAGTATCCAACAAGAACAGCAGCAGCCACAGGCATGCATTGTACAAACTAGAAGGCAGCTTGTCTTGGTATCAAGAAAATGAAGACAGTGCCTTTTAAGGCTGTATCTTGTCACTTCTTCTTAAATCCATATAAAATCCATATAAAAGCCAGAAAGTTCATCTGGATACTAGTTTTTTCACTGAGACTCAGAGCGTGAGGAATAGAAAGTTCTGTTCTTCAGTTAAAAAAAAGAAGATGAACAGGTGACCTAATAGGTGATTAAGAAGTTCAGAAAACTACAATCTCCATAAACAACAAAAGAACTTCTAGTGCTAACTTTTACCTTCCTGTCTTCCTGCTAAATTCCAGGTAACAGCCCAAAAACCACGTATGTATGGCCGTTCTATCCCAGCCCCTTTCCCTCACAAAGCACTGTGCCACGATTACAGCATGAGACCTATTCACTCATTGTAAGGAAGTTGGAACCCATAACTAATTGCTCCGAGAATTTACTAGGATACATTCCAGCTCCTCCCCTAATCTAATTGCCCTGTACCGAGGGCAGCTCCCTGACAGCTCTCAACTCTTCAAGACTGGAACAAGACGTAAATGCTCCTTGCTTAACCAGGGAAGGTATTTAAAAGGAGTACCAGGGAAACATAGTGTCTCAGAGGAAGGATGATGGTGCAAGGATGAGGCAGGGACAACACAAGTGAGGGAAGACACCCAACAGGCAGTCACTGGCAGCATCCTTATGTAGATAAGTAGTTGTAACAAGACTAACCAGAATGAGTCTGAAACATTGCAGGACTGACCAACCTTCAGAAAAATAAAAAGAACAAACACATGAAAGCAAACAGTACAAACTGAATTCTGATAACTACCGCCAAAACGGAGCACTCACCATGGAAGCCCCAGTAAATCTACTCCCAATTTAGAACAAATTAGAATTAGTGCTAGACTAACACAATCTTCTTCTTTAAGAAGATCACCAAAGTCCAGACAAATTAGAAGTAGTTAAGCATTTGATAGATGACACGTAAGAAGTTACTAGTTAAAATGGAGAGGATTAGGATTAATACCAGAGTTGTAAGGAGGATAAAAACCTAAAAAGGGAGAGGATCACGGGTTATTTTCAAAAGGGAGCCATCAAGCAGTACAGTTGGATCTTGGTTGAAATCCACTATTAATCTTGGAATTAATTAAAAAATATTAACAGCTAAAAACCAAGAATTATCAATGTGCTGAAAACAAACTTCCTTGGACACAGTATCTGGAAGTAACAGAACTAACACAAAATGTATATAAATCAAAAAGTAACATTATTTCCATTGTAAGCTGGAGGCTAAAAAATTGAAAAGAGGGGAAGAGGCTCAAAGATACACTATTTTTTAGATAGTGATGGTTCACCAATATGAAACTATGAAGAAGGCAAATCCCACCACAGAATATATAACATGAAAAATCCCCAGCAGAGACAAATTAGTACTAATGCTTTTGTACACGAGATCAGTAAAAACCTTTCCAGGAATATTGTGCACAGTTCTGTCCATCTGTGTCCCAGGTAGATTAATCACCTTCTGCAGCTGTTTGAAAAGATCTCCTAAGAGATAAAACCTTATATGAAACATCCTATGAGGGAAAGAAAAAGGGGAAAAAAATAAACTCACCAGATCCATCTCAGAGGGGATACGACTGCTCTCTACAAACACATCCAAATGAACACAGAGAAGCAGGAAGAGCTGTTTAAACTCAAGAACAACACTGGCACAGGATCAAATGAAAATGAATGAATGCCATGAATGAAGTTTAGCTAGAAAAACATGAATGAGGATTCTAGCTAAAAGTACTATGGTTTGGAATAGCCTTACAATACCGCAGCAAAGAAAAGAGCACCCATGTAAGAGCTGCTTTGAGGAGGCTGCAAAAGGAACTGCAGGGTGCACTGCCTGCCAGTACAGGGGATTTGAACCCATGCTTCACAAGACTGCTCCAACCCCATATGGTACCTTCCCCCTTACCAATCAGCTCTGTATTGTTTTGCCTCTGCCTAAAGTCTTATTTTTAAGGCCAGTAAGAAATAGCTACATGGGAATATCCTCTTGCCAGTAGAAAACTTTCAGGGTATTTTCTTGTTTATTTTAAAAAAAAAGTTGTTTGAGTACAAAACCAATGAACTACACTGGAATCACCTTAGTCGAAAGAAATGAAATAAAGGAAAAAAGTTACAAAAAAGAAAAAAAAGATTTTTGTTCTTTCACACCTAACCCATTATCTACAGAATAGCTTAGATCATATTTGAAGGTGTTAACACTGTCTAGATTCCTTCAGATAACTGCTGAGATGGTTTCAAGATACATCTTCTAAAATGAGACTGATCCTGTTTCTTGAGACTACACCCACTTCTTATTGTTCTGCTTTGCTGGAGATGAATGACAGCTGGCTGCATTTCTCAATTCTTTTGAGACTTAGGCAGAATATAGGGAAGAAGAGCAGTGAGCAGATCCAACAAACCACCCTCCTGGAGAATCACCAGAATCTTCCTATCAGATGGAATTGAAAGGGCAACTATCCGAATGCTAAAAGCAACTCCCACATAAACACCGTTCCATTCTGCTCTGCTCTCACAAAAAGAAATCACATGTGATGTGTGTGGAGAGGGAGCCAGACCCTTTTTCTCTAAAGCAACAAGAGACTCTTTTGGCTGCTGAATGGGCAGGTCTAGAAGCTTCACAATTTCGTCTTTCAGCCACAATGCAGCAAAGCCCTGCTTTGTATCCAGCAAAGATCATCACTGCCTTCCTCTTGAGTATTTAATTCTCCTATACTTGAAATTCTGCTATACTTGAAATACTTTACAATCTGTGATAACTCTGTCCTTAGATGCAAGCACCAAGAGACAGCACTCCTACAAAGAAACCACAAGAATTCACATACGGGCACAAAGCCGGATGATGGAAGAAAGCCACACCAGAGTTCTGCACTGGCTGATAGCTCCCAAACTCCCTTTCTACAGCTTTCAATCACCTCTGCCTTGCTGTAGGTGCTTCCCTGCAATCCCCCTCACCCAAGAATGAAGCAAACAAAACCAACACTAAGGCTCTTTGCTTTTGCCAGCCAAACCAGTTACTCCAGGAGGTGCTGGCTGGCTCCTGCTCACAGCCTGTGAGCTGAGAGCCCATCCCTTACTGAGCTTTCCCCTTCTTCCCCATTCTCTCCTTCCTGCTGCTCCCATCAGGATGATACACAGACCCTGCTCCAGCACCGGGGCAGGGGGGAAATTAGATCAGATGTTTTCAATTCTTAGTACAGAGCAGGACTAAAAGCAGCAAATTGGCTTGTTTCTGAGCAAAATCACCACGGAAAAGTGGAATAATTTTAAATGATTAGTCTTTGACATATCTTTGAATGCTTTCTGCCATCACAACAAACAAACTGGGCTGTGCACATCCAGCAGCAATCAGGCCAAGCACTCATTGGTTAACTGAACTCACAGATGAAGAAAAAAAATGAATTTTAATGCAGTTTTTAGAAATACTTGTCATTGTTTCAGCATCGCCATTTAGTGAATGGGGCCGATTTCTCTCTCAGTAGGGGATGGTATTTTAATGATGTAACAGTGTACTTCCCAGAAGAAAGACAAGCCTCATGAGGCAGATTAAAACAAAGAATATTCAGATCCCATTAAAAACAGACAGTTTCAAGCCATTTTTAAAATTAATTTTGTTTAATGATAAAATGTGTTCTCTTAACAGGTGGTTAGCCAATTGTAAAATTAACCAAAACATGGTTAGAAGCACAAGGCTGGCTATTAGAACAGCTGCTTTCCTCTGATGCTGCCTGCTCCTATCAGGGTACTACATGACCCTCTGTGAATTCCTCCAGTCCACAACACCAGGCACATCTCTGAGCTTCAGTTTCCCCTTCTGCAAATCAGGAGTAGTATTTGGTCAACAACAAGAAAGCACTGCTGTTGAATAACAGGTGACATCTAATGCAAATCTGAAGATGCTTATTTCCAATAGTTCTGTAGAACCAAGAAGTTTTCTCAGCACTTATCAGTGCTCATCAAGAAAATGGCTTGATGTTCAACTGCCTATTAGTTGTATTTTGAGCACTTACTCTTTAGCTGCAGCCAATGGACACCGCTATGCTACAACCCTTTATCCACTGCCACAGCCAAAAAAACACCTCATTCAGTCCTTCAGTGCAAGAGCACCTAAGAAATATAAATAACATCTTACTGAGCATCTCCTCAATTGTAAGGGAGGAAATGAAGAGGGCTGAAGAAAACACAGAGCATTGGGAACCCGAGGTAGTTTGCCACCAAGAACAGCTAAACACTACCCAAGTGTCAACAGCACATGGAGACAACACAATGTAAGCAGACAAGGAAGTGAGAAAACTTGCATGTGCAAATGGCTTATGACTCTTGCATTGCTGAATATAGCATGAAAATCTGTATACAATAGAAGCAATTTGCTCAGCTCACTTGTTACACATGTGGTCATTTGTACCTTAAACCTTACTGTAGCGATCACTCAAAATGAATGGAAGAAGAAATGCATTTATGCAGACTAAAAAAAAAAGTCAGTGGAATGCCTTCACTCAACTCTTAATGAAACTTCATAATTTCAGGTATAAACAATTTTCCTTGTAATAGGAAACAAGCACTTTTCATTAACGAGTTTTATGGTGCAAACAAACCCCAGCAGAGAGAAAGGAAACAAAGCAGGGGACAAACAAATCCACCTGACAAAGACATGCAGTCAGCATTCCTAACTCAGCAAATACCATCTGGTCCCCACTTTAGATGTTTTCATAGCATGAAGTGAATTTTAAATCAGATCAGAGCATAAAGTTGCTTCTGCCACTTCATTTCTAGTTGCAGATCAGCCCTTCCCCTGGCTCAGTCCCTCACAGTGAAAATAAACAGCAGGATAAGAACAGTAGCTTTACCTTTTCATTTCACTTGCTGCCTGGAGATCAGAGCTTGGCTGGTCACTGAAAACACTCTGAAGATCAGCTGTTGTTGTGTATGTTTCTTTGTTGTTGTTTTTCCCCTCTCGCTCACTTAAGACCACCCCTTGAAGAGGCCATCTCCAAACACCACCCACTTCCCACCTGCAGCAATTGGACAGATCAGTATGATAGAAAAAGGCATTTCACCAAAGGTGTAATGACAAAAGGATCAGCACAATAGAAAGGTACTCCAAAGGAAGGGAAAAAGATTGCCCACCTGTAACAGAAGATTCCAGGTTCACAAGGGAAAGCTTCACCAAGGAGGGATCTCCAGAAAGAGATCCTTCCCCAGTGACAGTCAGCCCTTAAATGAGGTCTAGAGAGGTGCAGCCAGGCTCCACCCCCTCTGATCACACAGCTGAATTGCCTTCACCTGTGCTTCCAGGGCTGACCGGCTCCTTTCCCCAGGTGCTCAATCAGTGGTTCAGGCCAGGACTCAACAGTTCCCATGCACCACCTTATCCCTGGAGACAATACAGAACTACAGAATCATCATTTTCTTCCTGTGAAACCTCCATTACCTCTTTCCATAGCACAAAGCACTGTAGAACGCTGAGAACATTGAGGCCACTGCACATCCCTTGCATCTTCTAAAGATCAGTCGGGAAAAACTCTGCCTAACCAAACTCTGTGCTTAGAACACTCAGCTCCATCTTCCTAACGAGAATGATAATTTAGTACCAAATACTCACAAGGAATTATAGCTCTGCTGACTGGCAAATAATTTGCCAAGGCAGATTAGTTTAGCTGCATAAAATAAATATCCACCTGCACATAGTAGCACTAATCAGGGCGTGAAATTAAACTTTTTATTCAGTGGGAAATAACTGCTGCAAGGCGGCGATTTAGGCTAGGAAGCAAATATTAAGGTCAGCCTATTCTCTCTGATGTTTATAGTACATATAATAGTACAGAGAGCACGGTGCAAAAAAATTCTGCTTTTTAAGTCCTTGAAACTAAATACTTCAGCAATGTGATAGCAAATTTGCCATTTGCTTTTCTAATTGAACACATTTAATGAAGCAAAGTGGCTGAAATGAAACATGACCAGGGAAGCAAGGGTGAAGTTCCTGAAGCACCAACAGGGTGAGCTTAGAGCAGAAGAACCTGCAGCTCCGTGAGTTTGGGGCAGAAGGAGAGAAATCAGTGCCTTTATAAACACCGGTTCCTACAAATCCTCCAGCTGAGAGAACATTACTTGAGTTCTACTGGAGGAAAATATTAAGAGTACATTTAAAATTCAAGGAGGCTTTGCAACCCCACATTCGGGAAGTAACTGCCGTCCCAGCTGTTCTACAAAATTATTCTCACTGTTGTCATGCTACTCTTCCTTTGGCTACCCAAGATTCTACAACAAAGTTAGCACGACAAAAATACGTCAGTAGGAAGATGGTAAGGGTTTTAAACCAGAGCACAGCTAATGAGTCCCAGCTCTTCAAAATCCAAGTGCTGCTGATGCCATAAACCATACATGTTCTGTGCAAAGGGAACCTCTCTGACGTATTTGTTTTTGTCTACCTGTTCTGCATGTGTGTGAATATACATAGAGAGAGAGATGGAAAAGAGCAAGCCAGGGATTCCAAGGTTTGGTACCTTTCTGCCTTCAACTGACCACATGACCTGCCAGAAGCACCTGCAAGGATGCAATACCACAATAAAGGAACTTCAGCCAAAAAAAAAGAACAAATTCATCTTAAAAGACATTGGTTTGTGCTCTTCTATGAAATAAGAAGGCAATCAGGACCTTCTAGAATCACAATGCCCAGAAAGAAAACACTAACGAGAGTTAAATGGAAAAAGAAATTCATGAAGAACACTGGTACCAACATCCTCTTATTCACAAGCCAGGAAATTAAATGAAGTACTGCAAATTGATTCACCCAGAGAAACTGAGAAAGTGAAACTGCATTAAATACCAAGTTATTGCTTGCCAAACTATCCCAGATAGGATCCCACACCGGTCAGGTGCAGCTCCAAGCACTCCTAATTAAACACAACTGGGGTTGTCACAAGTCCATTCACACAAACAGATGTTACTTCATAGAGCCTTGATATTTTTTTTAAATACCTCTCAAAATGAGGAACAAAAAATATGAACTCTTATAAAAAGGGCTTTATTGTATTTTTATAGCATATTACATACCTTGTAACAATCATTCCGTTAAGTGTGAATGTCAGTTTTATTTTCTGTCCCTTTTTTCCTGGCTATTTACAAGCTTTGTAAGAATCGTTCCTTAATTAAGTCTAAACATAGTTTTATATAAATGGATTCCTGGAATTAAAAACGTTCAGACTTAAGAAATGATTGTTACAGAGACTGTAACAGGCCGTAAAAAAAGAATGCCACTTTAAACAAAGATTTCTCATTTTAATTAAAAAGATAATCATCAGAACATTCGTACACTTAACAGAACCATTTGAAGCTACTTTGAAAAAAATATCTACTATTCTACGCAGGCATATGTAGTTTACTTTATATGACATTTAATCAAAGTCTCAGTTGAGCCTATTGCACTCATGCTTTAAATACTGTATCTACAGTTGTAAACACTTCATTCAACTGTGGAAGTTACTTATCGAGCACCTCATTCCCAGTACTTCTGTAAATGGTTATGACAACACAAATCCCATATTCTTGAAGGAATAAAAGCAGAGCTCTATAAGGCACGTTTTTGTCGATGATGGTGGCTTTTTTAAGCTAATGGGCAGAGCTGTCTCTCAGTCTCTTAGAACTGCGCTCTTCATAAAGCGCAGTGCATATCTCAAGGGTTTTAGAAACACGAAAAGGCACTGAGAAACCAAGGTGCCACTCCAACAAAACCCTTGGTGTAGCTGCAGAACACTGGGCTGTGTAATTTACAACACTGTCTTTTAAATCTATCAACTAGCTTTCACTCAAAAGAAGCTTTGAAAGATGACGTGTAGAAAGTGTGATAGAAAACACTCCTTCACCAGCAGATACAGCCCTCCCTGGTGAGCAGCTGCTCAGTATTGCATAATGCTCATCCACCACAGCTGAATATCAGGAATCAATTAGGCCTTCTTGAAACACAGAGGTAAACTGAGTAGGTGAATGATGTTAAATACATTACTTAAAGCTGAAAGTATCAGATGACACGTATGCTAGCTGAAAGCACACCTGGAAAACTGGTAGCAGATATTACCTGAATGCAACACTGTTTTATTGGCGAGTAACGGAGACAATAGCAGCCAGGGAGAACAATGAGATTTTAGTCTCACTGAAAAGTTACACACCAGCATACAGAACCTTGTCTTTCAAGGTAATGAATACAGACACATTAAAAAATAAATAGCCCCTTTTAAGGCAAGATAATGTCATTTATAAGGTTAGCACTGGATGAATTTTCCACGTGACATTTTTCTCTGAGTGTCAGACATGAAATCAGCAGGTCTGCCTTGCCTGATATCTCGTGACTCAGGAGCACTGCTCAAAGTCACTGCCAAAAATGAGGCACTGTCACAAAGTGGAAAAAGTATTATTTTCTAGAGAAGCCCAAAAATAACACCACCTACAGGGCTGCTTTTCAACACAAAATGAAACCCAACGCAAATTCACATTAGAAACAGAACCATCAAAAAAGCTGGAGAGATAATAGATCAAACACCTACAAAAGATATTTGAGTATTCACCTACAGTGAGATACCTCAGCACTGGGAAAGTCTCAGGGAAAAGTCACTAATTAACAGCAAAGCCCACCTCAACCCAAAGCACAGCCCTTCTGGGAAGGCAGCAGCACACAAAGTGCATCACACACTCAGATGACAGGGTAATATGCTGCGAATGATTCAGCATTAGCTGAGGATCCACTACCTCCGTGCAGATGACTGTAGCAATGCCATTACTGCAGTACCTAAGCACTTTCTGAGTCCTGACAGACTGAAACAACAGGAGACTTCCCAGCAGCACCGAGCTGATAT
Source organism: Phasianus colchicus (assembly GCF_987193195.1). NCBI lineage: Eukaryota > Metazoa > Chordata > Aves > Galliformes > Phasianidae > Phasianus > Phasianus colchicus. The sequence goes on from NC_143443.1 coordinate 23,420,942, forward strand.
TTACAATGGGATCTCATTTATTGGAACAACCTACCTGCATATACCTCCACCAACAGCAAAAGGAGAACAGGGAAAGACCTCACTGAGTCTGACAAAAACTCCTTGTCAATATAATTAAAATGATAGGACTACACAGATGCACGTCGAAGCAAAAGCTTGAGATGTGGTATAAACAAAAGCTTTTACCACTCTCAAGCCATACAAATATATGTATACCTATGAAGTTCAAGGGGATCAGAGGGAAGCTCCCTCTTTCACTGCAATTTTGCATGCATTTTGCTTTCAAGAGGCACTTTAATAAAACATTAAGGAACTTGGTTTAGCTTTTAGCTCTCAGCAAAGCCTGATCCTCAATAATTCTTCCCTTTATCTGGAGCCCTTACCAGATGCAGCTCTCATAAGAGCAGCTCTCTCTCATGCTTATGTCTCTCTTCAGCATCAGGGAGCTTTATTGTTCAGGTGGCACGCTGCCAGCTGTGAGATGGGCAGGGATTCCCTCAGGTCCCAGGCCCAACTTTATGGAAGATCTCAAATGCCTGGAACTAAACTATTGCTTAGGAACTTTAGCACAGAATGACAAAAGGAGTGCATGAGGGCAGCACACAGAAACATCTGAGGATACAGAAGTCACTATGTAGACTAAGGCTGTCATCACCCAGCTTGGCCCAACGTGGGCACAGCAGCCTCAGCGACACTCCTCTGGCCAATTGCACGCCCAAGAAGGTGGTTTATTATTACTAATTGCTACCTTTCCTTTTTAGGTATCCACAGCATTTTCCCACTTCGCTGAGCAGAGACCCTATAAATCTGCCAGACTACAGGGCTAGCAGCAAAAAGGTCACCGAACCACAAGAGAAACAAGTTCTGCAGGATTAAAAAAGCAGAAGTCAAACAAATGTTGCAAAGCTCAGTTAAAAAGAAAACATTTGCAAGTAGCACTTCCTCGATTTCACTTGGGCATATGTTCTGAAGGTTTAACAAAATTGCTTCCTTCTGATGAGCTCACATTTAGGTCTGTAGGACTGGAAATACCAACCCAAAGTCAACTTTCACCAGGTGCTGCCAGGCATTTAGATGACATCCATAGGGAAAGGGCAGTTTCAGGCACACAACATTTACATTCCATTCAGACGGTACCAGTGTGTTTCCATTTCTAAGCTGCATGTTTCTAGCCTAAAAGGTTTAGAAATATCAACAACTCAAGTAAAAAAAAAAAAAAAAAAAAGAATTGAACTACAGCTGAAGTGTCTGAAGCCTCAAATCTAGAAACAAGCGCAGAGCATCTCGGATGCGAGCAGCCCCAGTCCTGCCTGCTATGCCCAAGGGCAGCCCACAGCCCAGGCCACACACATCACCGTCACCGCAACGCAGCAGGAGGTGAGAGCGAGGTGTCTGTGCGCGGCCGTGCGGGCAGGGCGGAAGGGAAGACGGAACAAAGCTGCAGGGGGACGGGGCGCAGCACAGCCCAGCCTGAAGTACGCGAACGAAGGGCAAATCCCGAGATTCCCACGCGTACCGTCCCACCCCGCGGCCCCCCGCCCCGCACGGCCTCCCCTCCCCTCCCGACACGCGAACCCCCCCCCCGCGGCCCACGGCACCCCGACCCGGCGCCGCCCCTCGCCCCCGCCCCGCACGCAGGTGCCCCCTCCACTCCCCGCGGCCGCTCACCATGAACTTCAGGGCCTTCTCCTGCAGCACGGCCTCGGCCGGGTCCATAGCCGTGCGCGGGGCCGCGGCCGCCCCTCCTCGCAGTGCCAGGCCGCACCGAGCGCCGACGGGAACCTGCGCTGCCCCGCGCGCCCCCCCCCCCACGGCTCACCCCCGCCGCCGGCAAAGCGCATGCGCCGCCCGCGGGCCCACGGGAAATGGAGTCTCCTGCCGCGCCGCCGGCGAGGGCCTGAGGGTGAGAGAGAACTACAAATCCCAGAGGGCGGTGCGGCGGCGGGCATGCCGGGAGCCGGGTGGCGCACTCGCCGTCAGCGGGCGAGAGAGCTGCTGGGAGTTGTAGTACAGAGGGCCGTGTGACCTGAGGGCAGGGGCGGAAAGGAGGCCGCCGTTTGCGGGCGGGGAGAGCCCCTCTTCTGGGGACGTTTGGGCCGTTGTCTGCCCCAGGCCGCTCTCGGCGAGGTGAAAGGTTGTCTCCCTGCGCTGTTTCTAGTTAGCACCACGCGTGTGGCTCGTGAGAGGAGATCCCGAGCGCGCGTTCCCGACGCTGCGCTCCGTGCCCACGCAGCAGCGATTTCTGAGTCGCCTGCTCGCTGTAACGCAGCCCGTGCGCTGGCACGTCTCTGCATGCACTGACCAGGGGCTGTTGCCGCCCCTCAGCAGCACAGCACAACCTGCGGGGAATGGCAGCACAGGAGGGGATCGCACAGACTGGCTGTGCTCAAATCCCTCCGCAAAGTCACCTCCTCACATCGCCGGCTCCTCTTCCCTTGGCATAACGATGCTAAATCAATTTTTCTCTCAAAATGAGGCCAAACGCTCCTTACTTCACCAAGAAAGCAATCAGAAAGCACTGTCCAGTGGCCCTTCGGTAACAGCTGCACATGGAGGAGGGTGTTTGTCGCAGCCCCCCGCGTCCCTCCTCCGTAATCCCCTCCATGCACACCAAGTCAGAGCAGCCCACTCGTTGGCAGCCATCACCACTAATCCTCTCCGTTTTGTTAATTTTGTCTGATCTCTTCCCAGTTTGCCTGCATTTCTTACAGCCTGCCCAAAAGCTGAAGCTACTTTACGTGGAGCAGCAGAGAGGGATTGCTTCCTTTATTTTACCTTTCCCTATAGCAAGCACGAATTCCTACGCAGTTTGTGATCCCAATTCTTCTCCTTGCTGCTTTTCTATACATGACCCTGCACCTTAAGAAGTTTACCCCGAGTTTCTTCCAAGTTAGATGCAAGAAAGCCAGCAACAAACATCAACTGCCTCTTGCCAACATTCAGCTTAAACCCATTCTTTCTGTTCCCGTGCTGGAGCGATACAGTGAAGCTCCAAGCTGCAAGTACACTGCCAGCATGTCCTGCACACCAACCCTGCCCTTCATCTTCTCTGAACACCTCATCTCCAGGTTTCTAAACAAGATAATCAGAGAGAACACAGTGCATAGAAAATGCCCATTACTGCATTCCTTGCAGGGACACCTGAGCTGGGTGGTGCCAGGCTGAGATGCTGGAGGAACTGTGCCCCCAGATGAGCAGCATGGGAGATGGTCGTAAGATAACCTCATGTCCTCTGGATCTCAAGGACGGAAATCTTCCAGAAAAAGCTTTTGGGTCACCAGGATGTGAGCTGTTATTCTTGGCCTATCCCAGCCACGCTCTGGGTCACTGTACTCAGCACTGAAATGCTTGGCTGTAATAGGCCTGGGCATTTTCCAGAATGCTGACAGTGCTGAAAACCCGTACCACAATTATGTAAATAACAGTAATTATAACGAGAGTCCTATAATTGCAAAGGGATGGCTCCTGTAACAGTATTGCAGGCAACTGAGGGCCACAAGTACTGGGAGCACAGCTCTCCTGCTTCTTCCTGTAACCATAGTGGGATAAGAGAGGATCCCCTCAGCAGCAGCTTGGTGGCTTAGGGCTTTGATGATACGTTTTGTCAATAATGTTTGATGCTGGCCTAATTGTAGGAAAACTAGGAAGTGTAATAATGCAGCACCAGACACCACTGTCCCAATGTCCTCTGGGGTGATTGATGTATGTAGTCTTTAACTTAAAGGTAAGTTCTCAGGATCATAAAAAGCACAGGTCCATAGTGGAGCCAAAACTGTAATGGCTTGTTAAGAACCTTGGTAGAAAAAGAGACCAGCTCAGTTCTCCTCAGAAGAACTTTGTGGATCCACAATACAGGACAGAACAGAGGGAGAAGACAGATCTGTGTGCACCCCAGGGCAGCCCACAGAAACAGTGTACCAAGGAAGGAGTTGGATTTACAACAAGTTAAATAACAATTTGTTTGGATTGCAAGAACCCAGGACTGGACACGTGGTCAGTTCTGCCTCTACCACAGCAGAACTACACCAGCAACTCCTCTTAATCTCTCTTGAAACAGCAACCATACACTCCCTTCCTGCAATCCCCATCCTTTCTGCAAAGTGTGTTGCACAAAGCCAGCCACACACCGCACAGGGAGCTCCCAGTCCTTCCAGATGAAGGATGCTACCTAACAGTAAAGATATTACTGTGATTATTTTTGCACTAGCATATTGCTCTGTGCATTCCGGGCTCTGCGGACCACATCCACGCCTGGTGTAACGCCATGTTAATTTGCTGTGGCAATCATTAATTGGGTAAGGAACAGCTGGTGCTTTGCTTTAAGTGAAGCTGATTGGGTCAGTAAGTAACTGTTTGGGTAAATGATGTACAGCAGGTAAAGCCTTGCCTCTGTCTGCACTCCAGAGGGGTTTCACTTCTTGTCCCAGTGACCCTTGGAGGAAGCAGTACGATTTGGCCATGAAACATTAGGGAACTATAATCAGTACAGTTCCTCTGGGCATTTTTGCCTGAATTTTAATATTTTGAATAATAAAGAATGATTTTAAATTAAATTTGTGGGCTCACCATCTGTGTGTGCTTGGCCTTGTTTTTCGCTGCTTTGGCAGTCCCTTGACTTTGTTCTTTCCAAGTTGCAGCAAAAAGGAAGGGAACAAGAGGTCTGGTGCTCTCCCCTCTTTTTCCCTTTGTCCTGCAGCAACCGGTGTTGCCCAGCACTGAGCACACCAGTGGGAGGTAGGCAGAACCCAGTGGGATAAAAGCTGCTGAGCGCAGGCAGGAATGCCCATATCTAGAAAGCAGCACAGCTGAGTGTCCTCCTAGTCCTGCTCAACTTCTCCAGTGCATCCCACCCATGCAGGATGGCTGTGTGCTTCGTGCAGGGACTAGTTGGACAGTACCTAGGAATCTTAGGGGCAGGATGCCTCCCTACAGCCTAGAACTAAAGGAGATAGGCAGTCATTTTTGCAAGAGGAAGAGCAGAGAGCCCAAGATCATGTGGCATGATTTACGTTCACTACGTGGCTTGAACAAGGCAATACCCATCATTCGCATCCCCTCTCCTGTCTCTGCCCAGTCACGTGCTTCTCATCCTCTGCCAGTTCTGATGCTCATTTGCTAGCACAGTGAACTGTTTTATTTGCTATAGTGGCAGAAGAATGATAATCAGGACATACCAATGAAGCAGTTGTTGGTTGCTGAGTCAAACCTACTCTCCTAGCCCCTAAACAAATAGCAGAGCTACTGTGAGGGTAAGGAGGTACTGTTCTCCAGGGCAGGGGGATGAGCCCAGTCCTCCCCAGCAATGGGCAGCTGCTAATTACACAGGAAACGGGTGAAAAACCACACATCTTTGCAGCACCAGGGTCTCCTGGCTTCCACCACAGGGTGCCAACCTTATGCCAGGTCTTGAGCACAGACCTGGAGGACTCCTGCTCCCCCAAGGATGCATCCTCCAGTGGCTGCAGCATCTTTTGGCATCCTGTCCTTGGGACAGCAGTGATGATGAGGTCACCTGGTCCTTGGCAAAGGCGAGAGCATCATCATGGGCACAGCATCACTGCCTGGATGGTGGGGAAACGGGGAAAAAGATTTATTCTTACAGGAATAAAAAAAAAAAACACCAACCAAACCACCAACCAAACCTGACCCAACAGAACAAAACCAACCCCAACAAGTATCTCACAGCCAGAAAAGCCTTTTAAAGCCTCATGAATATTTAGCTTGTCCTCATGTAAAATATATGACTTTGTGTAAGGATCAGGCAAAGGAGGTGCATGATTTTTTTCTGATTTATGGGCCCAGCAACGGATTATTCATAGCAGAGCAGCTGTGTGGAAAGATTCATCCACTGCAAAATGTGATTGTACATCAGGCAGTGTGAGGGAACAGAGCTATGACTAATGGCTACTTTACATATAAATGAGAAGGTTGGCGCTAGGAACTGTAAAAAGAAAAAAAATACAATCGCTCAGCTGACGGACTCAAGCTCTTACTGCAAGCACTGCACAGGGGCCTGGAGAAGACAGAAGAAGGCTGCCTGGAGGCACTGCCTCCCCTCATATCCTCCACCAGGCCATAAATAAGGCAACAGCAGTCGAGGCATCCGAAGGCCAGATTTGTTGCTGGCGTCAACACACGGGCTGCAGGAGAGAGCAGGAGCAGGGATGTGCCCCCTGGTTGGGCTGGGGCAGACCCAGCCATGCCCGAAGGCTGAGGGCAATGCTATGGGGTGCTCAGCACAGCCCCACGCCCCTCCCACCTGCAGTCCCTCCAGCCACATTGTCTAGACGCTGCAGATGTGGACAGATGTTGGGGCTGTAATTTATAACAATGGCCTCCAGAAGGCAATTCTAATTTGTTTCGCTAAAGCTTTAAGTTACAGGCAGCAAGATCTCCTGTAAATACTCTTGACTTACTCAGTAAGTACGTAAGAGTTAGCCTGGCAAATGCCTGTGATCATTGCTTTCCTTGTGCCTCATAGTTCTTGGGGGTGACATTATAATCCACAGGTCCAAAAGCCATTGTGCACTGACAAGAGGCTCAGCAGGTCCCAAATAACCCAAGTAACTGACTAACAGGGTTCAGAGGTTGCTTCTCTACCATCATTCACCTGCTTAAGTGAGAGGGGATGCTTCCAGTGAGACACCCAGCTTCCAGCTCTCACATGATGCCTTCATCACAGGGAACATCCCAGCAATTCGTTACCTGAAGGTCCATTTGAAAAAGCAAACTTGGAGCTCTTTAAGAGATTCCCAAGAGGGAACCTTCTCCCAAGGCAACATGACTCTCACAGGAGAGGGTTCCCCTCCTGGGAATCCTTCCATAGCCCATGGAAAGCATAGAGCTCAGTCTTTCCTCTTCCCAGACTCCCACCAGCCCTCTTCAAAGCAGCCCACAGTAGACGCTATGAGGCATTCTCCCTTCATTGGACACCATCAAATATCCCAAATACTCTTTTCATGCTGTGCTAACCAACTTGGTGAACTGTAGCAAAGGACATAGTGACAGTAGTGACACTGCACCCATGGGAGGAAAAAGGCAGCACAAAGGAAGGATGCATCCCGCAAGGTTTGAGTTGGATTGGAGACATGCTCTCTCTGGTTTTGCAGCTGCAATTCTGCAGTCTTGTGCCATGTTAGGAGAGCCCAGAAAGACAAACTCACTGGCCCTCAAGGGGTGGGAGCAGAAACACAACTGCACTTCGCACAGTTCCTGTCGCTTTTGGTCCAGAGTAATTAAAGCAATGGGAAAAGGCAGTTTGCATGGTTTTGGCCAAATTAAAAAGTCATCCTTTCCCCAGCCCCCAAAAGTTTAATTTCAGATTTAATGAAACATTTAATTTGAAGTAATACATCTTGATTGGAAGGGAAGCAATGTTTTGAATTAAAGTAAATAAAGTAATAAATTATTTATTGCTCTTTAATTTGGATTTTGTTTTCTGGCTGAATTCAAGGTGAAACAAACATCTCTGTGAGCTCCCAAATACTGCTTTCTCACACTGGCAAATAAGTTTTCCAGTCCACGTGGGACAGCAGGGTGCACAAGGAAGAGACTGATATTGTGGAATCATTACAGTTACAAAGGACCCTTAAAAGCCATTTGGTCCAACCCTCCCTCCTGCAATGAACAGGGACACCTACAGCTCCATCAGGTTCTCAGAACCCTGTCAGGTCTGACCTTGAGGTATCTCCAGGGACCACCTCTCTGGGTGATGTTTTGTCACTGCTTTGGATGATTTTGTATCCACAAAGACCCATTTCCATGTTTCCTTGTATGCCTGTATCAGTGCTGGGGAGGCACAAGTGTTCTGCAGTTCATCCCACAGCACCCACCCCAGTTCAAGGTGAAAGCACGGTTTCATCCATAAATAGGCATCCAAAAGTGGATTCACTCCTCATTTCCTTTTAAATGAGGAAAGGCATCTCAGATTTAGGTTATCCCTAGATGTATTCCAGGTACACACTACTCAACTGCACCCCATCCCTGCCCAATGACACTACCTAGGTTTTCATTAAAAGGGAATGGATCAGCACTGGAAGGAAAGGACCCCAGTCCCACTTGCACATCTGTCTGAACCAGCCTCCAGAGCAAAATAGTCCCAAGTGCCCTCTTACCCCACCACTTCAGAGGCATATCACTCCTGACTCAGAATTTTCAGAACCCAGGTGGGATCCCACCTGCTGGTGGAGGCTGGAGTGCACAGGGGACCCCCAAGTAAGCAAACCAGCAGAGAAGGGGATGATGGAGCTGTGAGATGCTCCCCAAGTTGCATCCAGCCCCCACAGATCCATTCAGCCTCCAGAGAGCATGGCTGTTTTGGGGGTGGACTGGACTCTTTCCTCTGCTTGCTCAAGCACTTCCAATTAAACCCAGTGGAATTCAATCTATTCCTCTTAATAAACTTCCCTGTTTTCCTGCCAACTCCCCTCCGGACACCAAGACACTATTACTCCAAACACAACAGGAAAGGGCTATTTTTTTCTGCAAACTTTCTGACTGAAGAGACAGCACGATTCCCCCCTAGCAGGATCTGAGCTATTAGGATCCATGAAAATTAACTGCAAATAAACATTTGGGGAGGGGAGCAGGGGGGCTGCTGAGCTGCAGCAGAAGGGATGCTCACACACCCGCTTCCCAAGATGGACAAATTAGGGGGGACCCAGCATGGGGACGAGCAAGCACCTCCAAGCACATGCATCTCTGGGGATACCGTCCCCCATCTCTCATCCCAGTGCATTCAAAGTATGTGGTTTGTGTGTGGGGGCAGGGGAGAGATGAATCCCAGCAGCCCCTTCCCCATCCCCACACATGGTCCCATCCATCCCCATGAGCCTGTCTCCACCACTCAGCCCCAGAAGATTGATGCAGCCGTCGCCCCGCTCCCAAAGCCCTGGTCGCAGCTTTGCAAGGCAGGAGCCTCCTTCTCTGCTCTCCTCTCCCTGACAGATGCCTCAGAGCCCGGGGCCGCAGTTAAGGTGACAAGATTCAGCAATTCTTTATGAACATTTCATTCCCGCTCGCTACACGACGTAAATTAGATGGTGTGTTACATTCGGGCAAGAAGCACGATATGTCACCGCGGCGCCGGCCCATTGGATGGAGAGGCTAATCCTGCCGTGAATTTCATTACTGCTTTTATGCCATCGGAATTAGCTCGGTGACAGCGAGCCTGATTGTCTTTCACTAGGGGTTTGCCAGGGCGCAGGAAGGCATCCTTCCTCCCTGATGGGAGCACCATGGAGTGACCCCTCTCCGTGTCCAGGTTTCAGGAGCTCCAGTATTCCTCCTACTGGCACTTAAATAAACATGGATTGGCTGAACCCATCCTCTGACACTCTGTACCCATTCCTACACCTCCCATTATGGAACTACGCCTATGGCTGTGCCTCATGCCCAGAAACACTCAAGGTCAGACTGGACAGGTCTCTGAGCATGCTGATCAAGCTGTAGGTGTCCTCGTTCATTGGAAAGGTTCCTTCCAACTCAAATGATTCTGATTCTAACTAGGGAACAAAGCCAGGAGCACGCAAACCCCCAAGCAGCCAGCACTTACCTAAGGTGACATCGCCAGCAGGTCACAGGGACCAGAATAGAGGCTCCATACAAGCCGCAGAGATCATTGGGAACACCTGGAGAACATGAGCAGAACACAGGTATGGGGTTGGAGGCACGCACATGCTGTGCATGTGGCAAGGACTTTGCAGTGCCCCTAACAAAACCAGGAGTATTGGAAACATGCCATCAGTTGTCTCCTGGTGTCACCTCCAGACACAGCTATCAGGGTAGCCTGAGCCTGCCAAGCATGTCTCATAGACACCATGGCATGCCTTCTTCAAGCCCAGCTTCTAGAAAGCCCTCCTTCCCTCAGGCTGTGTGCTGTGGCCAGAATAGCCCCAGCAATTCCTCTTCATTTATCTCCTCTTCATCCCCTCCACCCAAGGTTTTGCACCCCACCAAGCTCCCTTTTCTACCTCTGTCCCAAATTCAGGTGCCACCATCCCCTTAACCAGCAAACACTCATCTGCAAACCCAAGCAGCATATGACATATGAAACCACTCACCTTTTTTCTCCTGGTGCCTCCCAGCAGTGATCTGTTTACAGGGAGCATCAGTGCAATGCCCTGCATGGTCGAGATGTTGAGGTACTCAACACTTGGAGGTTGAAGTTAATGCTAGTGGTGAGCTGCCTGGTCCATTCTGCACCTGAGAACAGGTTCAAGAACAAAACTGCAGGCAACAAAGACCTATTGTCTGTCACTGCCTGTCATCCCTGCATGTGTCCCCAACTTCCTCCATTGCTCCAGCCTCTATGCACCTGGCAAAGTACATGATGGACTTTAAAGCTACAACACCAGCAGAGAAAAATAAAGCTTTCAACATTTCTGAGATGAAAACAGGTGAACAGCTCCTGAAATTCTCTGTCCCACCAGCACAGACCTCATGGCACCTTTGGGTGACAATGTTCAAAGTGCTGGTGCAGGCTATTCCCTTTAGAGCATCACCAACAGACCCAAGGAGCCCTGTTATGTGAGGTGCTGCACAAGGCACAGGGGGAAAATCTCCTAACCCTACAAGCAGGAAAGTTCTCATCTACCGCTGAGAAAGGACCCCTTCCCACCTCCTGGGAATAACTTGCCAAAGGACAAGCTAAATTGGAAATCCATCCCTAAGAGAACATCTGAGAGCAGTAATGGACCAACTATGGGATGCTCCAGCAGGAAACCTGGACAGAGCTGAAAATATTGAGATCTGAGATTACCAAGATCTGGAGCTCAGCTCTGTGTTCCCAGCCCCTCCTGTAGCTCTCAGGACCATAAGGACGCAGAGCCTTAACGCACATCTATTAGTCCAAGCACTCTCTCCTTAGGTAAGCACTTTGGGAAGCTTGCCTAGTCCTTTGCAGTAATACTCCATTAGCCCTTCACTCTAAATCTAATTAGGGGGAGGAGGAGTGGGTAGGGATAGGAAAGAGGGGGAGGAAGTGAACAAACTGATTTGGGATGATGAACTACAGCAGGGACGTGTCAGAGAAAGGTAAAAGAAAAAAAAAAGCAGCCAGACTTAAATGGTTGCAGGACAAGAGCCTGAAGTGGATGTGGGAAGAAGATGTAGGAGAAAAGGGGTCCTGGGTTGGATCCCACCCCGAGCCACCCCACAGTATCGCTCCCCTCAAACCTCTCCTTGCAAGCTCTCCCAGCACCAGGCTCCCCCACGCAGGTCCCCCGGCGCCATCTCGCCCCAATTTGCCCCCAGACACGGAAAGCCTGGAACATATCATCCATCGTGCAGCCCAACACAGCTGAGACGAGGCCAGGAGCTGTGCAGAGCAAAAATAAAAAAGTCACCAGGACTCCCCATATCATATATATATCAGCCAGCAACGGCTCCACTGGGAACAGAGGTATTCAAGCATTAGAAAGAGAGTGCTTAGCAGTAAAATAGGTCCTGGAAGCCCTCGGGCACTATTTACTGGGGAATGAATCTACCTTGGTGACTGATTGCAGCCTTTTAACCTGGATAAATCAGATGACAGATAGGAGCGTCTCCCAGGTAGCCCTGCCGGCAGGTACCTCCAACGCAGCCCCATCCATTTCAAATATCTCTGTCACCCATCAGGGGACACGTCCCCTGCTGTGCAAGGAGAGCTCCACCGAGGGATCAGCGGGCAGAGCGTTGCCAGCTTTTGGAGTGCCTCTGCTCTCTATTTACAATGGGAAAGGCAGGGGAACCATCTCTAGCCCCCGTGCAAGAAGAGCCCAGAGCAACTGCGACCACACTGCAGCAAATGAAGCCAGCAGCTCTGCTCCTGCAGGCACAGTGAAGCACAGAAGACTGAGCTGTAGGGAAAGGGAAGCCCTAACCTCCCCTCCGCCACCCCCAGCACTTGATGCATCCTTTCAGCCGCCAAAAGCTCCATCCACCCCCAAATAGCCCTGGAGCAGGGAGCCCAGGCAGCTGCCTCCCCCTTTTCCTACTTTATAGATTTTAGGGAGAAAGCAAGAGGCAGGAACAGGTGTTCTTGCATCCTCTAACCCAATCCTCTGCTCTTCCCAGCGCAGCTCCCACCCAGGGCCAGCTGCTGATGTTCACGAGAATTAATTACTCACCCTGAGATAACAGCCTTCACCAAGAGAGTTAAAGGAGCAGCACTCAGCTCCAGCAGGGAGTTTGGGGCTGGACAATCTCAGTTCCCTAAAGCCATTGGTGTCCTCAAATGAAAGACTTCTACCCCAAACTTTGTCAGCAGAGGTCACATGGGGGGAAGATGTGAGAACATCCAGTTTGACTGGATAAAAACAGCGTGTTCTGCAAAGCCTAAACTTGCTCTTGGCTTTCTGTTGGCTTGGAGGAAAATGAAAAATAAAGCCAAATCAATGTATATTGTTTGCATTCCCACATATGGAATCACTCCCTTCCATGTCATCCTCATTCCGAATGGTACCAACACTTGCACAATGGGCACGGGGCATTTGCTGGGACCTGCTCTGAGTGATGCAGATGGGGCAAGAGGGCAGCTGCCAGCCAGGATGCACCCAGGATGCTAAAAGAGGGATGAAGGCACGTGCATGGGGAACAGGGATCCACCCAGGGGCTGGGCTCCCAAATCCATCATGGTTCGCACCATGAAGCCGTGTTCAGCCAGCATTAGTATGCAAAGACTGTGAGCTGAGAGAGGGGGAGAGAGAAGGAGAGAGGCAGGGAGGGGGAAGAGAGAGGAAAAGCCAGTTGTTTTATTCATGGCTGGTGATATTATAGACTGAGTGAAAATCACATTATCGTAATGGGAAAGTTAGAGTTGCTGTGATGATGCCCTGAAGCTTGTGTGCTGATTGGGGTGTGATTGCTATCTGTATTTATATGTAGAAAGCAAAGTTCACTGCCAGTTCAAGATGGTGGAGCCTGCTTCTTCATGCTACATAATTCTTCAGTAGGGAGAAGCTGGGAGCAGCGGTGTGGGAGATGTGGTAGCCAGGGGTGGGCGTGAGTCAGCCCCACAGCACTGCTTTTTGGTGCTGCCGGGGAAACCCAGCCTCCATCCCGTTTGGGGGATAGGGGGGAGGGAAGGAGGGAAAGAGTGTGATGCTGGAAGCAAAGCATCCTGTCCATGCTTGTGCATCATGTCATCATCCGGCTTTCTCCCTCCCTCCCTGTCTGAAGACTTCATATGGGGAGGAGCAGCCTTGGACCCTCCATGCTTGGGCAAGGGAGGCTGTGGGGATGCAGGTAAGCCTCGATGGTATAAATGCACCTTCAGAAAAGGGTAGTTTTCCAAGGGCTCCCAGAGCTCCAAGCACAAACCTCATCCTCCGCCAGGCCTGGCGCTCACACTTGGTTAGTTCAGCACAAGGGGATTTCTGTTCACTACTTTGGGTTTTTAGATCCAAAAGTGACACCCATTAAGAAGACAGACCATTAACTGTGCATCTGTCAGCACTAACGCAGAGGTTATATCAGCATCCCTGCCGCCTCCTCCCAAGGACACACCTTGCAGCGGGCTTCCGTGTCTGCAGGGTGTGCTGGCATCCGTGGGGTGCAGTCATCTCCTGTTTGTGGGTCCGTTGAGGAGAATAACAAAGATTCTGTTTCAGTGAAGGCTGGAGTCTGTTTATCAAACCACAGCAGAGAGAAATAAAAGTGGCCAGTGTTGCAAAAGAATAGTGAGGGTGCGTCACTGGAGAAGTGGGGAGGAGCAGAGGAAAAAAGAATAAATACTCTTCAATTCCCTGCTGAGTTTTGGTAGGGTTTATAGAGAGCTACCAACTGTGCTCCACCCCCACTGGAGCGCCTTCTCTGTGGCTGCTCAGCCCCATGCCTCCTGTCTTGCTGTTGCATTTCTCCTGTGTGGAGAGCTGCAGCAGGGCAGGGGGACTTTGGGATGCTGCATGTACAGGGATGCTGTGTGCTCCAAGGATGGTGTGTGCTCCACGGATGCTGCGTGCTCCAGTGATTCTCTATCTCTGAGGATGCTGTGTGCTCCAGGGACTCACCATGTCCTGTGAAGCTGTATGTTCCAGAGATGCTGTGTGCTCTAGGAGTGCTGAGTGCCTGGGGATGCTGAGTGCTCTGCAGGAATGGCTCAGCCCCAAGGTCAGCAGCAAGGACAAGCTTTCCTTCCCAGGCAGAGCTCAGCCTTGGCATTTCCAAAGACACATGGTGGCAGCGCCAGGTCCTGGGTGCCAACCCCAAGTGCCCTCAGCACGCCAGATGGATGCTCATGCTCCCAAAGAGCAGCCGTTACCTCGCCCGCCTCCCTCCTGCTGAGAGAGTCAAATGTGGCCCTGGGCTGTGCCATGCTGCAGAGCAGAGCTTCCCTCAGCCCCCACCTGTCCTCTCTGCCCGGCAGCACAGCATGGGCTGGGGTGGGAGGAGGGCAACTTAGGATCTTGTGCCACCTTTGTGCCATTCAGTTCCACTATGGCTGACAGCAGAAACTCCAAAAGCCTTGTTTCCCAGCCATGAGCTTAAGACACTTTTGTTGCTCCTGCAACCTCCAGGTGGACTCCAGGAGGTGTGAGCACCCTGCAGTGACCAAAGAGAGATGAAGGTCTACTTATCCTCATACACATGCACAAGAAGATACTTCCCTCTTCCCAGAACACTGCCTCCTTCCCTTCCTTCCCTCATCCGTTTTTCACACTTTAACCAGAATCAGCAACTTCTGTCACCTGCTGCTACCTGGCGCGTCCCTCCCCGCGCCGGCTGAGCCCGTTGGAGCCCACAGATGTGTGTTTAACTGCAGTGAGCGTTGCTGGCGAGGCACCGCGGCGCGCTCCCCGTCTGGCTGATGAGCGTGCAGCTGGAGCAGAGCTCCCTGGGGTCCCCTGCTGCTCGCTGCAACGCACCGGGTCGGGGGGAGGAAGGTGTCGACATGGTGGGGAGGTATTTGAGCATTAAGCCATTTCTTTTCCCTATGAGGTTCCTGGAAACGCAGCTTTTCCTGCCTGGAAGAGCATCTGGCTGAGACTCCAGTGGTGTTGTGTAGTCTATAGCCCAACATGAGCTGTGAAGGGGAAAGAGAAAGCAAAGGGAGAGGTGCAATGGCAGAACACTGGCACAAACGGACCCTGTGCCCCGCAGCTGGATCGCTCTGCCCAGCGCCCAGTGCCAACGATTACCCCGAGCAGGAAAGGGAGGACACGTGGATGAATGGGTATTTAGGGGAGATCCACAGGTGGAGGGATGGATGAAGGGCAGCCCAGATGGGTGGTGGGTCCGGGCGAGGTTCCGGACATTCCTAAATTCCTCATATTAATTTCCTTTCCCATCTGCTGCAGTGAAATCAAACACTCCCAACGTTTCCTTATTCTGCACTTCTCCCTCTTTCTGACAACTCGTGGACGCAGATCAGCTGAGACCCTCAAACTGATTTCTGCACCCAGAACAGGGATGAAAATATGAGCACTTGAGGAAACGGGGAAGGTCAGCAGCCCTTATCTCATAGGAGCACAGAATGGCTGGGTTGGAACTGACCTTATAGATCATGTAGTTCTGCCGTGGGTTGGTTGCCTGCCACCAGATCAGGACCCAGGGTCCCATCCAGCCTATCCTTGGGTACCTCCAGGAGGCACAACGGGAGAACTGGGTGGCATCTTGCACAAAACTTAAAGCAAACTGAGTTCCTGTGCAGAAACTCTTCACTTTGGTAGGAATCTCCTCATTATTTATTCATGGTTCTGCAAAGCCCCCGTGTACAATTTGGTTTTTGGTTGCATTTTTTTGACAACCAGAGGCTTGTTCTGACTTTTGGAAGGCCTGACATAAAATCTGGCTTTGAAAGCTGGTTTTGGGAGGGAGAGAGGACAGGTTGCACCCAGCCGCTCATTGTAGGAAAAAAAGAAGTGAAGCCATTGGCAGTTGCACGCAACACAGAGAGGCAGAAGGAAAATGTCAGTGCCATGTCACAGCTCCAGTGGGTATGGGACAGCTCTCAAACTGAGATGTGAAAAGGCTGTTTGGGATTAGGTAACCTCTGCTTCATAAATTATGGTGAGTTGAGGGGGGCCGAGCATGGCCAGGATGTCTTTGGGAGGAGGACCCAGCCGGTTCCTGTTTCACCCAAAGTGGGTCACCTGTCCCAGCTCTGGTTCCCTCTCACTTTCAATCTTGGCTTCCTTTGGGGGCACCGGGCACCTCGCCACAGCACCCTGCTCCTGCTCACAACTGTCTTGATCTCACCCCGTTGCCCTTCTTTTCCTTCCTGGGAGCCATTTGAGCCCTGCAGGGCCAGGGGTATGGATGCAGCCCCCTCCTCACCCCATGGCACTGGGGGTCTCAAGCTGCTGAGGCTTTGCCAGCCACATGCTGGCATGGTGAAGTCACACAGCTCATCCCCGGCTGTAAATCACACCCATACATTCCCCTAGTGGCATCGTGCTCAGGACACATTCTCCTCCCCCCTTCCCCCCCGTCCCCAAAAGTGCTGCAAAGCTGCACCCCACCCCCACCTCCTCTCCTCTGCAGCCCCCATACCAGTATGGTTCCTTCATGTAATTGTTGAGCACAAAAGAGGCATTAAACTGTAATCCACCTCCTTGGCACTCCTTCCCTCCTTCTTCTCCTCCATCCCCACTCTCCTCATCCTCCTGGGCCCATAAATCTTCAGTGTGGCTGTAACTTGGGTTCTCTTTCTCTCTATCACTCTCTTTCTGTCTCCCTCTGTCTCTCTTTTTTTTTTTTTTACAAGGTAAATTAATCATGTTTAGGCCTGGCCCCAGCTGTTACCACCACCAGAGCCCCCTGCCAGCCCCCCTTTCCCCACTCCCAGCCCAGATGCATGGCAATTTGGGATAAATCCTTTGCAAGGAAGACCTGTTGGTCTATCTGTGGGCAAGAGGTCCTATCTCCAGGTCTCTGTGCCCAGGAGGGATGCAGAGGAAAATCCATACTCCCTCCAAATGAAATCATGCTGTGGGCACTGTTGGCAGAGCTCCTTGGGGGTCCAAACGCAAGGTCAGACCCTGCAAACGGCCTTCTTTCTGCTCCTATGTCCCCTCCCCACAGTCAGCTGCATTCTCACCTGGCACTGATCCCTGATGTTTGTGTCAGCTGATGGGGCTGGCACATCCCCGTGCCACATGGCAGCCTCTCTCCAGAGGTGACCTTGTGTCTGCCGCCACCAGGACACACAGGGACACGCGGGGAGGTGGCTGGAGGGTGCTCACTAACCCCAGAGCCTGTTGCCAGTGGTATTCAGTATCATAAAAAATGAAAAGATTCCTGCTTGTGCCACTTGGGATGGTTGGAAATCTTTGTCTCAGAAGGACAGAGAGCAGAGGTGAGAAAGGTCAGTGCTGCCATAGCACAGTGTGTGCAGAGCTGGGTTGGAAGGTGTGAGAGGAAAGGTGGGAAGCTGGGGGAGCCCAGGGTGTGGGGAGAGCTTAGAATATGGGGAAGAGTGTCTGAGCCGAGCAGAGCCCCTGGTGCTGGGGAGCTGTGGGAGAGCTGCACAGCTCCTGAAGGGCAGAGGCAGAGGCAATGTTGGCCATCCAAAACCTGGATGGCACACCCTGACTGATACACAAGTGCTGCTCCGGCACAGCTTTACCCGGCTCCCAGCCATGCCCGCTGGCTCAGTCCTCCAGTGTTTCCATGAATGCCTGCCTCTTGTGCCCAGCTTTTTTTCTCCCCAGCAGCAAGCCAGCCTGTCACACTGGGGCTGATGTGGGCCAGCAATCTGCAGGGCCCAGCAGCTCGCCCTGTGCTCACCCCATGCTTGAGATGTACTCCCCAGCACACAGCCCAGCTCCCGGTCAATTCTGTGTCCTGATGCTCCTGGCTCATTCGTGAAGCTCCTCTATTTTGCCTCCCTTCTGTGCCGCCTGTCCCTCTAAATTATACCCAATCATCCCCCCAGGGCAGGCTCCTGGTGCTAATACCCCGCAGATATTTGCAAGCTATCATCGTGTCCACAGTGAGTCATCAATAGGCTAAGCCCTCGCACTTAGCTCCTTTAATCTTTCCTTGTAAATCTTTCTCTTTGCACCTCTGCTTGTTTTCATTGCTCTTCCTGAATGTCTTCCAATCATGCCGGTGGCTTTCGGGTCATGGGCCTGAAAATGACCCTGGTGCCTCTATTTGGACCATGGGCAGAGCTGCCGGGGGCTGTGTCTGCGCTCCCAAATTCTGTTGGCACCTTTCCAATGGCCGTCTCCCTTCTACCACTCATGGCTGCACCCAACGGTGCTGATTCCAACACCGTCTGAACCAACGTGGGCTGAAAACAAGATGATAAAATCCCCTTCTATTTATTCCCTTTGAAAAAATAGCCAGCCTGCTCTCCGTTAGGCTCACAAGGCAGGAGGTAGCGACTCACGCTGAAAGTGGATCAGGATTCTTTCCCCCACAGAAAGCCAAGACACTGCTGGGTATTTTGGGTTGGGAGCTGGAATGGAGCTGATGGGGCCCATCTGTTGCTTTTCCCTTTGCGAATCAGCTGTGTTTTCCCAAGCTGACCTTCATCTGCTATTTCAAACCCCAGGTCAGCGTTCCCATGGGCCCCATCCAGCTCCCATTGGGAACCAAACCGGGTGCTAAATATTTTGGTGTCATTTCACTATGTGTTCCTGCCTTTACTACCACCTACAGGCTTCAGGAATGAAGCAGCTTCTTCCCAGATCATTAACAGGGAGCTTAATTAAGAGCTGTCATAACACCAGGCATCACTGCTGGAAAATGGCGGCCCACTTTGCAGCCTGGTGACGGGGTCACGCTGCTCTCATTTCCCTGACAAGAACACCCTTTCTCTACCACTGACTCCTATCCTACCCTGTCCCTCACTGTTTCCAAAGCCAAGCCCCACAAGAACCCCATTCCATGCCGATATTGAAGCACACAGACCATGAGCACATGAGTTCCGCCACCGCTCCCAGAGGACTTCAAAGGGTCGGGCCCACGTGCTTAAAGCAGAACAGGTGTTAAATAAGCTGCTGGATCAGGTCATCCGTCATCTGCCAGGCAGGGGGCACTGGATCTATCTGGTGATAATAAACTACTTTGCTACATTTGCACAGGCCCTTGCAACAGCCAATAAATCAGGCAAAACAGCTGCTGCTGAACTATGCGGAGACTTCGCCCTTCGACGCAAGTTTTCTGAAAAGCTCAGCCATGAGCCTGGGGCTGGGGGATGTGAGGCAGACCCTGAAAAGCAGAAGCATGGATGTAAGAGCAGGTGGTGACGGGAGCTGGACACCCATGCGCCCAGTGGGCTGGGCTGAGCCCCACACTGCCCTTGAACCATGTGAAGCACCTGCACGTGGCTGTGGACATTGTGTCACCCACTGCACAAGGGGTCCTTGGGTCTGCCCAGCGCTTTAACCTGGGCTTTAAAATATCTGGGGATCTGATGAGTGAGGAGAGATGATCTGAGCTTGGGGAGAGGTCCTCAACCTGGCTGCTTAACAGCCCTGTGACTTGATCCAGTTTCTTCCCTGCTTCTTTAAAGGATCCCTTTCCCATTCAACCAGCACCTCACTGGGCCCAGTTCCCCAGCAATAGGCTCTTTTGGGCCCTATTGCTCTGAGCCCTCAAGGACAGGCTGCTGGAGGCACAGCAAGGAACAGCTGCTGGAGGGATGGGAAAACAAGGGTGAGGAAAGCCTGTACACCAAAAGGAGAAGAGAAGAAAGTCCCATTTGAGAGGAAGATCCAAATGAGACACAACCAAATCTACAAGCTCCTCTGAGCATACCATAGGGATAAAGAGTAATGTCGTTCTCCATCAGCATTTTGCTCGTAATCCCAGAGGCCAATTTCATAGAATTATGGAATCATTAAAGCTGGAAAAGACCACTGAGATCATCCATCCAATGCCAACCCACCTCCACCGTGCCCACTAACGCATGTCCCTAAATGCCACATCTGCACATTTCCTGAACACCTCCATGGATGGTGATTCCACCACCTTCCTGGGCAGCTTGTTTCAGAGCCCGACCACTCTTTTGGAGAAGTTTTTCCTAACATCCAGCCTGAACCTCCCCTGGTGCAACTTAAGGCCATTACCATTTCTAATGCAGAGCAGAGCACCCCCTTGGCCAGGGTGATGCCGGCTCCCTCCTTGCTCCCATATGCTCCAGACATTTCAAGCCACCACAAAACTGGAATCCATAGTCTGGTGCTCAGCTGTCACCTGCCTCACCCCATGGGGAAAGTCAACACGAGGCCCTTAGATTTGAATGATAATCTTCACTTCATAAGAGATCTCAGAGCCAATGCGTGAGATAAAGCCACCAGCAGAGAGAGAACATGCTGCACTATATCAATCTGTCAGGCAACAAGTGTGCTGTGTGGGCAGGGCTCGCTGCTTCCGACCTGGGCGAGCACATCCAGCAGCTGGAAGAAGCCTATTGGTGCATCTTTTGAGCTCAAGCCAGCACATCCTACAAAGCTCCTTCAGACCTTTGTCTTCTTTCCAGCTGCTTTTCTGCCTCCGTCCTCTCCAAAAAGAAAACAAAGGGCTCTGAATCGCTCCTGTTCCTCCAGCAGCTGCAAGGAGAGTTTTGCTCCACTGCTCACCCACTTCTCCATGAGCATGGGTTAGTGCAAGGTTTTGCTCATGGAAGAGTTCAGGCTACAGCAGGGATGGAAACAGAGTGCTGTGAGATTGGCGCTGTTGGTTAAAGGGCAAAGAAACCTACAGGTGGGGAAGCTGCAAACTGTTCTCTGTGTTTGACTGTAGGACACAGACAGGCACTGGGGCAAGTTGATAACCGGGGCAAAGTAATGGGAGAACCACTGATGCCTGGGGCTGGAGATTTCCATTTGTAGAGCTTCATAGAATCATAGAATCATAAAATTCCACAAAGATCTAGATGACCACAAAGGTCATCTAGTCCAACCACCAAGCCATCACTACCACGGCCACCAAACCATGGCCTAAGTGCCTTAGTTTCCCCTGCAGAAGGAACCCAACTGCTCCTTCCTGCAGGAGGACCAGCATGGGGCTAGCAGGAACAGAAGCCATGCGGGATGGTTTTAAAAGAAAACCAAGCAGGAACAAAATTTGGAGAAGATAAAAGGTGATAAATGTCCATCTCTTCCCCAAACTTTTCCTCTTAGCCTCTCGCTGAACCCAATTACCTTAAATAAAACGAATGTGCTGTGATACGACAGACTTTTCTCTTTGATTAAGGACTTCCCGGCCTCTTGCAGGTGATGCACACTATAACTCACAGTAAAGATGGCTGCATTTTATAACCAACGCATTGTGTGGAGTTTAGGGCTTTCTTCCCCTTTCTCCCCCCACTTCCCTGTCTCCTTGCTCTCCAGTTCAGACCGAACTGGGTTTAACTAGGCCTGAATAATTTAATAGAGTCATTATGCTCCTGTGTTTTTCCCTTACTGTCAACTGTAAAATCCATACAGTAGCTTCGGGAAATGGGGCTAATTTGAATTGATAATAGGAGACTCTGGAAAAAGTCATCTATTGCCGTGCAATGGTGGAGCAGATGCATGCTAAATCTTGTATAATGAAAGAATATGCTGGTGTCAATTATGTAAGAAAACGACTTTACAGTGGTTTGAGGCAATGGGTTAGCATTCTGCTTGATATTATCACATAAAGAAACACCCATCAAAACTTCTCATAAATATGGAACGGCGAGTAAGATTACATTATAAATTTGAATGTTATGAATGTGTATGAGAGAGACAGATCGATGCAGGAAACCCACCTCTCATAACTGGAAGTGAAAAAGAGCCATATTTCAACATTTACGTTGATCTGGGAGGGCAGGATGGGATGGGGGCCGGAGTTCCCATAGTTCCCATAGCTGCTGTGACAGTGTTTGTCATGGACAGCACCGCTGGGCACTTGTCCCAAGGCAGTGGGAGTGTGATGCTTTGGGATGAGGTGGTTGGAAGGTGGCATTGGTGCCGCAGGTGGATTTTTCTCTATGATGATGATAACTGGGGAAAGGTCTGTTCGCCCAGAGGGAGAGGTATCAGCTCATGGCACAGCAGGAGGGGTGAGAGAGAAAGGATTAGCAGAGTATCAGAGGGGATTTGCTTCCCAGCAGTTTCCCAGCACGTGCTGGAGGGAGGAGGTGCTGGAGTGAGGGAATTCCAGGGCATAGACTCAACAAACAACAAAACTAAATTCAATTCCTCATAAAATGCTGCAGCATTTGGATGTGGAGGAAAAAAAGAACCAGGGAACTCCAAATCCCCAGGCACCCCAGTAGCCACCCACATCTTTCATAGACACTCCAGGGCAGGTGGAAAGGGAAGCAGACCAGGCTCCTTGCATGAAACCCAGCTGATGGCTGAGCCCTGTTGTTTGCTCTGCCTGGGCTCCAGCTGGCTGCCCGCAGCCCCGACCCATCATGCGCTGTCAGCACCATGCACCCGAGCTCCTGGTGCAAATGGGAGGCAGGTGGGAAGCATCAATTCGCAGCCATTCCCTCTTGCTCCCCCAGATGTTGCTGCCCTCCACAGCCGGGACAGCTGAGCGCATCCAACCCAGGGCCACCCGAGCTGCCACAGGCTTGTAGCATCAGCATGGAGAGACATCCATGTGCAACCGTGCAGCTGTTAAGGTGCGAAGGGCCAGCTGTGGGGCTGGGGCCATCTGACCCCATCCTCAGCATTTGGGCTGTCCCTCACTGGCTGCCCTTCTGCTGGTCATTGCCAGCCTTGGAGCCAAAGGAGCAGAAGAGAACATGGCCTGCACCACTGCCACTCACAAAAGCACTTTCTTTAGCAGCTCTGCTGCTCTAGTGAGGGTTCCTCTAGGAGTTGTGGGGATAGCATTGTTGTAGCTGTATTCACCCACACTTACCCATACCATATGGTACCCCAGCATCCCTCAGCATCCAAACCCACATCAGGCTGCAGGATCTGATGCAGAGATATTCATCTGCAATGTGCAGGTCTGCTGACAACTGCCTGGAAGACACAGCAGCTCTTCAGCCAAGCAAAAACAGCTCTTGACTCCACTGGAAGATGCACACCAGAGCATGGGGTGGGGTGAGAGGTCTGCATTGGGCCAGGAAAGATGCAAAGAGCAGAGTGAGCCATGGGAACAGGCTGAATGAGGCCTGAATCCTTAGGGTGAAGTGTGTCTGAGGAAGGGACACAAAGGCAGCAAAGCTCTGAATGAGGAAGAGAGAAATATGACTTTGAGTAGTGCTGTCCTACTAACCACCCATAGAGAAATGACCCTGAAAGCTCTGGTAGCCTCAAAGATGGGTGCCAAGATGCTCCTGCTAACACAACAACAGCAAATACTTCCTTGGATAGGCTGAACAGAAAACCATAGAATCACAGAATCATAGGATCATTAAGGCTGGAATGACCACTAAGACCATCAAATCCAACCACCAACCCATATCTGTAACCACTCTAGACAGTGTCATTCAGTGCCACATGTACCCTTTTCTTAAACACCTCCAGGGACAGCGACTCCAACCCCTCCCTGGGCAGCCTGTGCCAATGCCTCAACACTCTTTCTGAGAAGGAATTTTTCCTAATATCCAGCATGGTGCAGAAGGCTGCAAGTCCAGCTACCCAGTGGGGCCATGAGCTAGAGCACATCCCAGAGAAGCTGGTGCAGCTGGTGGAGAAGGGGATCCCAGATCCAGCACCTCCATCAACAGCAGTACATGAGAGGTACCCATCCTCAGCAGTTCCCCACTTCATATGGGATACAAAACAAGGGTGGGGACAACTGCTTGGAATGCACCCAGCACAGCAGCCCCTGCTTGGACTGAACTGGCTCTGCCTTACACAAGCAGTGACTTTGGATCACACCAAATCAATGTGGTGGCTGTTCCAACCTCTCATTGCTCTGATGGTTGCGAACCTGCTGCTTAATTCCCAGCCTACATTTCTTCCCTTCTGCTTTAGCCTTGTTTGCTCCAGTGCCAATGTCCTCTTTTAGCTTCAGCGGCTCTTCCCTGCTGTTAACCCTGTTGACGTATTTATGGATGGCAATCAGATCCCCTCTCAGCGGGTGTCATGCTGGGCTAAACAAGCCGAGCTCATTCAGCCTCCTCTCTCTAGAAGTGGTAAGAACATCCCACACTGAGGCAGTGCAGCTGCTCCGCTTCCACAGCCTGGTGGGAGCACATCTGGGCCAGATTCATGCCATCCTGGTTTTATACCTCACCTGCTGCCATGGTCTTGCCAGGAGTCGGGCGGGTGCTTGTCTCACCCATCCCCTCCAGGATGAAGATGCCCCTACGTGAGTCACCCTGAGCAAAAGGTACTTCTGTGAGCTTCTCTACAGACAGCCTAAAGCCTTGCTTGCTCCTGGACACCAAGGACTAATTGCCTAGTGTGGATCACCAGGCAATGGCTTATGAAGATGTCCCAGCTCTGGATGGCTGGATTCACAGCTGGTGTAAGCCATGCAATGATGGCTGGTTCTGTAGAACCAGCTGGTAAATCACATCTGGATCCCAAACAGCCGCTTAATCTGACTCCAAAGAAATCCACTGGCTGATGATGGTCCTTCTCGGTTGCTCATCCTTCAGGGTCAGAATTCTGCACCCATCATAGTCATGATGGTGATGATGACCCACGATGATCCTTCTCCTGCACTCTCCAGAGCCCCCAGCCCCAGCATTCCCTCTGGGTGCTCTTGGGCATGGCTCTTGGCTCTCATGAGAAGCAGTATGGTGTTGGTCAAGACGCAACTTCTTGTCTTAACATTGAAAAAGTAGGATGCTTTTAAACCTTGAAATGAAAATGAAATTAATTAATCTGATCTGCAATGAGCGTTCCTCGAGGGCTTTCCTTTGCAGGTAGTTTGAGATCATTGAAAGAAGAGGGGGCACAAGATAGACATTTCTAATTAAGTGTTGCACATCTGGAACTCTCAGACTTCCTTCTCCCCTCTGGATTCAGTAAACTTCTGCATTTGTCAGAGCTCTGATAGCCCTTTGTTGTGCTTGGTGTTGTACGAGCTTTTAAAAATGGTAGTCCCAATGCCAGTCCAAATCCCACAGCTTCAGTTCTTACATAGCCAAATGTTTCTTACGTATAAGCCTGGATTTACTCCTAGGAAGATGTTTTTTACCATGTCTTTGTGCCCTCCCCTGGTTTCCTCCAAATACCCTCTTGCTCAGTTGCAGACCCACTATATAACCCACAGATTTGTCAGTTGTGAAATAGAGATGGTAATTCCACCTTGCCTAAGCAGAATAGTGTTTCATTAATTTTATCTCTTGATTTGCTGAAGTTAAATTCTTGTATGGGCTGGTTTAGATATATTTTCTATACTACAAAAAAGTATTCCTGGCCACACAATTCTTGCAACAGGGCTGCTATGACTTTTAGAGTATTTATTGGAATAGGGCACTGTTGTAACCCTCAAAAAGAAAAAAAAAAAGAAAGAAAGAGACTTTCCAATCTTAATTCCAACCATGTTTCAAGGCTTCATACTGTAAGCACATTAAGATAGAGATCTTTATCCCAGCTTTGTCCTTGCTCAGCTGAATGAAGCAAGCCTAGAGTCTGCAGTGGGAGCACCTGGCCAGCTGGGTTCCTTGCCACAGTTTGCCTCTTTCTCCTTGGTATTTGAGATGAGAAGAGGACACAAGCTCCCCAGCCATTTGGAAAGCCCTCACGGTGGTTTGATGGCATTGCTGGAAAGTGTTGGGCTGTTGGCTGCCCTGGGAGCCATGCCCACATGGCCTTCTCATGTACTGGGATATTTATAGCCACCAAAAGAGGAATTTGGCTGGGACACAGCCGGGGAGGATAACAAGTTTCTCTTTAGGAGGAATGTTCCACCCCAACCAGAGGGGCGAAGAACAATAAAAGATGATTGATTTCCTCACAGCCGTCCCCGAGCACAGCCCCGTACCCATGCCAAGAGGGCTGCAAGCAGCCCTGGCACATCTCACCCTGCAAGGCCAATCCAAGGTGGCAGCGTCCCACAGCCCCATAACCCACCTTGGCTCCCCAGGTCGGGTATCTTGCACCGCTTTCACCAGAGATGAGATAGAAGAGGAGGAGCAGAGAGAGGGAGGGCTTATAAGACCATTTCCCTGGGCCTTCAGGCACTTTCTATTTACATTCTTTGGAGTAAATTACCAAGCCTTAGAAATTTACAGGGAAATCGCTTTGATTCTTAAACTATATGAATGAAGCTGCAGATGGAGAGAGTAATGGCTTAAATTTATTAGCATGCATAAAATTGTTGATGCTAATTTTCAGCTGTACACTAAGCAAGCAGTCGATGGGATTAAACCAGATCCCTTATTTAAACTAACTCGCAAAATGTAATTTACATCTAGTTATTGTTCCCGACTCTTCTCAGACCCCTTCCCAAAGCTCCCTCTAATGTTGCCAGGTCTGCATTGCACCCATTCCGGTGGAAGAGATGCACACCGCATTTCTTCCAAGCGTAGAACAATGCAGGCTTAGCAAAGATTCACTCATTAGTTACTGAGTGCCTAACCTCACTGGAGTCCAAAGGGACTGTCAGGATGAAAACTAATTGGGTGGGAAGAATCTGGCCATCCACAGCCTTAAGCAGACACATGGACTAATCCCATAAGTGAATCGATGGGATCAGGAATCAGGAAACAGTGGCATGGGACGGGGAATAGGGTGAGAATGATCCAGGTTTCTGACAGCCACATACAGAATCCTTATTCCCTGCCCTCTGGTGCCTCCCTATGAGAGGAGTCTGTGTTACAGAAATTCTGGGCGACGGTGAAGGGTGGGAAGACTGCAGAGGATAACAGGGCTGGCAGAGCATGTGGAAACACAGGGATCCCGTGGCAGCTGCTAATCCTTGTCCCTCTGGCTGTTAGGGCCCTGCCAGCCAGACCCATGTGCTGCCATCCCATGCCTGCTTGCAGCAGTGGGCATCCAGAAATGGCACCTGGGTGCAGTGGGGAGATAGGGCAGCATGGCTGGAGATGGGTGAGCAGAGGCATGCTGGAAGTACCTGTGCTTGCAAAAAAAAGCTCTCTGTGTGGCACGACTTACTCTGATGAGAAATGGCTGTAGTGGAACTAAGCCAAGAAAAGGGAGTGGTGACCAAATCAGTGATGCTCACACGCTCAGGATAGGGCTGCACTCAGACTTCCCTCTCTTGTGATCAGGCCAGAGCTGTCCTCAGATCCCCAGAAGCTTTTTCCCTGGTGCTGGGACATACAGTAATTTAGCTGCTTCTGTGAGCTTTGGAATAACCATGGCTCCCCTGCATCCCTGCAGCAAGACAGATACAGAGAGATGAAAGCAGGAGCAGAGACTTGTCCTGCAGCTCATTCGCTTCTGCTGGAGTTTTGCAAGGACAGAAAGGGGGCAAGGATGTGCAGAGGGCATCTGCAGCCTTCTCTGTCCAGAAAACACATCTGTGTTTGACTGCATCTTTTTCACCTCCTGGAGGGATCCTGCTGAAAACATCACTGCTTGGGACACCAAGAAGAGGCTGAGGGGCCAATCCCGCCCTGCCTGAGGGAGAGACATGGAGGCAAAGGCAGGCAGAAGGCATAGGAGCTGTTCCAATAGCTTCAGTGGAATCAGCCTCTGGGCTTCAGCGAGTGAACAGGAGACCAAGAGCAGAGATGGAAAGCATCTGCAGCACCTCCCCTCCCACCACGCCGCTGAGGGCTGATCAACCCCGTGTCACCTTACAAGCCACTTAATCCCTTCCGTCATGCTTCTCAAGGAAGGGGGTGTGCAGGCCGAGCCTTGGCTGCCACCAGCTGCCCCAAAGTCATACGCCGAGCGGCTGCGTATGACTCTGTGTGGGGGGACGTGACTGACACCTCAACAGT
Source organism: Phasianus colchicus (assembly GCF_987193195.1). Taxonomy (NCBI): domain Eukaryota; kingdom Metazoa; phylum Chordata; class Aves; order Galliformes; family Phasianidae; genus Phasianus; species Phasianus colchicus. The sequence continues at coordinate 23,448,672 of NC_143443.1, forward strand.
CCCTGCACCTGGGAATGGCCCGGTCCTGCAGCCGCAGCCCCAGCTGGCCCTTTGATCTCAGCAGGCCAGAAGCCGGTCCTCCTCCGCTCCAGCTTTGGAGAGGATCATTCTGATTTTGTCTGGGCATCTCACATCCTGGCAGGTGTCAGTCTTGGCTTCCAAGATACCTTGGAGGGGGAGGTGGGAAAAGAGAGGATTGTAAAAATAAATCAAGTGTTGAAAACCCATGTGTGCGCCCACCCTTCCTCTCTCAGAGGAAGGGGCCTTGTTTGATCTCTAGAAGATTCTTCTGATAATGCCACCAGCCTTCCTACAGCACACACCTACTGCAGGAAACGTCACCCTCAGTGTTTCTAGATCTTACTGTATACTGCCTTAAATACAAGGACACAAACATAAGTGCAAGGCAGGTCACCTTCCTCCCACCCCAATGACCCATGCATTTTTGAGCTTTCTTTTGAACCCCTTTCTTTTTAAGCAGCTAGCACCCACATACACCAAGGCGAGGAGTCCAGCAGTTTGGCTCTACACAGCACAAAGAATTTCTCTTCCCATTTTTAATCCTGCTGCTTCCACTTGGCAGCAGTTGTTGTACTGAAAGAAAGAGTGAATAATCACTCCTTAGTTCCCAGTTCAATAGCACTCACCTCCGTCACCCAGCCTGTCTCTAGTCGTTCACTGCCTGAAGGATCTCAGCTCCTGCTTGGTGCGGATACCACAGCATCGCTTTGACCATCCATGTAGCCTTTTGCTGTTTCTCATCAAGTTCTGCTCGGTCCCCTTTGAGAGGAGAGACCAGAATGGCACTCTGGGGCTGACTGTTCTGCTTTGCTCGCAGCAGGTGGGACATCCAGAGGGCTGTGTGCCATTCTTGGCATCACACTGCAACAGAGATAAATGCTATGAAAATCTGACCTTGGGAGGCAAATTGAAGGAATTGCATTTATTTTGCCCAAAAAAAGAAAGGACCAGAAGGCAGCGAGAAAAATATTTCGGTATATAAGGTTTTCATACAAGGACACAGATGGATTGCTCTCTGTATTCAGTGGAGGTACAGGACAAGGAGAGCAAGGCTCCATTTGCAGCAGAGATGATTTAAGTTGGATGTTAAGGAGCTCCTTCAGCTCTAAGCACACACAAACCCAGGAGCAAGCTGTCAGGAAAGGATGGAGCCTCTTTCACTGGCAGTATTATTTACAAGCAGTTGGGCACCCATCTGTTGGGAAGGTTTGAGGGGAGCTGCCTTGCAAGACTCTCTATCAGGGTCCCTCCAGCCTCACATTTCTTTCTCCATGTTCCCTCTGTCAAACCATTCGGCTTGGACAGACCGTGCCATCCGGGGGCTGGAGTCACTCTGCCAAAGGGCCTGAGGGAATGAGCAGCACTAAGAGGAAATCTGTGCAAATCTATTATCTGGAGTCTCTGCCGAAGGCAGGGAGGGTCTCAGTATCAGGCACATCCCCAGTGGGAACTGCCTTCTCACCTCCCTCTGCTCCCCCAAAATGTCACTGCTCTAATTACAGAGGAAATCGCAAAGGAAAACTTGCCAGGGGCAATGTGAATTTTGTTCTTGCAGCCCCACTGCCTTTTCTCTCTCACTTTTTTTATGGGACTTCTTGGGAGCTCACAGACCACAGGCTGAAAGCCATTACTGACATTTTGTGGTCCTTGCCAGCATCATAGCATCTGGGGACAAGCTGATAATCATAGAATCATTAAGGTTGGAAAAGACCATAAAGACCATCAGTTCAACCCCAGCCCATGCCCACCAACAACATTTCCACGGTTCTTGGACATCTCCAGGGATCCAACCTCCTCACCTGTATCACGGCTGTTTGGACAGCCACTCCTCAGCTGCCCAGGGAAGATGGGGTGGACAAACCATGAAGCTTCTGCTATCCAATGGACCTCACTGAGGACATTATTTTTAATAGGGACAGTGCCAGCTCTGCCAAGATCTGTTGGTGCCCCTCTCCTTCTCCAGTTTGCTTTGCACGGCCATTGCTGCACAGTCATTGCAGTGTGCTCCCCCTTCCTTCTCTCTTTGCTTATTCAAGGCATAATCACAAAGCAACCCATCTTTTTGCACTTGTAAATGCATTTTACAGAGTTGTAAATGTTCTTATTGATTCTTCAGCCTTATTATCCTCGCTGCTCAGCTAAGAATTAACTTCCATTTGAGGATAAATTATTAATCAGCCTTCCCCAGGTCTATTTCATAATCATTTCCACCATCCTCGCTGTCACATAAGAAGGATTTGCATATTTATTCAGCCACTTTTCCCCAGAACAGTATGCAGAAGCCCATGTTTACCTGCAGTCTCTTAAATCACTTTCCCTACCTTATAAAAGCACTGCTTTCAGAGAGAGCAGGCCCAGCACAGTGCAGTCCAAGTCCTTCTGATTCATTTACTTTGTTGCATGTTTTTTGCAGGCTAATCCTTTTCTTTTTCACTTCTCTGCTTTCTCATTGCTTATTTATGACACCCTGTAGGGTAAAACTGTGTGGTTTGCTCAACAACCCATAACAAAAATACACAAGCTTCCAGCCTTGTACCGACTGTCTCCAGTCCCCAGCCCAGCTTGCGCAGGAGAGCACGTTGAGCTGCAATTTTGGCTTTGGGCTCTGTCCTCCCCAGGCAGTCAGAGATAAGCAGACTGCGTGCCCTACTCAGTGCATGGCTGTCTTTCTGGGGTACAAGGTTGAAGCAATTTGGGAACGGTGGGGAGAAGAAGGAGTGGAAGCGCAGTGAAGCTAATGGCACCCATCTAGAAAGGGCCATAGTAAGTGGGAGGGAGCTGAGCAACATTAAGGAGTTGTGTCTTAAACAGAATGAAGGAGGCCACACTCCTGTGGGAAAACTCGGAGCGCATGGCAAAATGGGCAGTGAGCAGGAAGGTTCACCTAGTGCTGCCTTCCTTCTTCTGCCATCTCCATCATGGCTTCCACAGGGCTTCCATGTGACCAGCAAGTGCACAGGCCAATTCCTTCCAGCAGATGGTAGCAGGATTGTATGTGGGTATCCACACTGGGACCCCCAGCCAGACGTCGCATCACCATCTCATAGCAATGCCCAGGGAGAATGGCTACCAAAAGAGCAGCACCCTAGGGGACCACAGCCCTCCCTTGGTGCTCAGGCCATGTACAGCATGTGCTTAAAGGACTCATTGTTCCAGCAGGGAATTCATATACAAAATGGCTGGGATTTGTACTTGGCCATAGCTATGGCCAGTTGGGTGCATTGGCCAAAATGGCGGCTGTGGCACAAGCCAAGATGGCAGCCGTAGCAACAGGCAAACTGGCAGCCAAGGTACAAGTCAAACTGGCCACCATGGTGCTTGGCAGGAACTGATGTACTCCTCTGCTTAAAGTCAGCCCTGTTGTCCTCAAGTTCCACATGCACATGTGGCACCAAGGGACACGGTTAATGGGCAATATTGGTGATAGTTGGATGGTTGTACTAGATGATCTTAGAGGTCTTTTCCAAGCTTAATGATTCTATGATTCTATTATTCTAAGTTGTGTTTGGAGCACAGCTCTTCCCTCTCAGACCTCACACCCTATTCTCTCTAAAGTTAACAGAGTTACAGGCCACGTCCCCTCCAGAACCCCACAGGCCCAGCTCCTCTTACCGTGTCCCTCCTTGATTCTTCTGTCTCCTGCATATACTCCTAGCTCTTGGCACAAGGACACCGCAGGGAAATTTCCATGTCATTTTTTTTTCCCTCTCGCTCTAAGAGAGAAGATTTAGCTCTTGTGATTGCAGAGAAAGCTGGAAAATATGATGTGAGCACAACGGGAAGAGACTGATCAATAGAAATCAAACGCAGCCATTAAACAAGCGGCTGAACAGAAGGACCCGGGTGGCTGAGCTGAGCATGGGTTCGTTTCACAAGCAGAGACAAAAGCAATCCTTCTTGGAGCTTATGCAAGGTGAGAGTCAGGCAAGCAGATCCACCAGGAGAGCGGATGGAAGGAAAGGCAGGGAGCTGCTAAAAGAAGCAGCTGGGAGATGAGCAAAAAGTGAAGACCAGTAAAATCCTGCTGGGTACATTAATGAGCAACATTGGATTGGATGTAATTGCTTGGTAAGCCTCTTAACAAGCAGATTAGTATGCTATGGCATCCACAACTCTGTGAGGAAGTGCATCGAGGATGGTAGGTCAACAGTAAACCATCACCTGCATCAGCTTTGCCTTGCTGGGAATAGCTAGGGATATGCACTAAAACATATGTTTATGTGTATACATACATATGTAGAGAATGAGGATCAGAGAATCGTAGTATCATTAAGGTTGGAAGGCTACTAAGATCTTCAAATCCAACCACCAGCCCATGCCTCTCCAGATCATGTCACTCAGTACTGTATCTACCCTTGTCTTGAATGCCTCCAGGGACTGTGACCACATCACCTCCCTAGGCAGCCTGTGCCAATGCCTCACCACTCATCCTGAGAATCACATGTGATTCTTTCTCCTCCTTAACAACTCTCGAAACTTTTGGATAGCCTCCAAAGATTCTGACAGAAGGGATGTGACATTCTGGCAGGATTTAGGAATGTACCTACTTGGGAAAAGAAGGTCCTGCTCCCATTACCATACCTGCTGTATGAGACCCCAGCTTGGATTCTGATGGTAGGCTTTGCACATGTTGGGTGCTGGAGGATGGAGAGAATAAGACACGGAGCTGCATGTGACACTTACAGATCTGCACCATATGCTCCATCCCACTGCAGGCCCAGGCTCTCCTCTGAATCAGCTCCCAGCCTGTCTCGACATGAGGTTAAACCCTCACTAGGGAGCAGGAAGGCAGAAAAGCAGCAGATGGAACCAATCAATTTGCCACCCAAAAAGTGATCAGTTGGTGGAGACTCCTCGCCATCCAAAGGCAGAGTGGGAACATGCAGGAAAGATCAGCGGGCAGCCCATCATAAACCCTGAATGTATTTCCAGCCATAAAATGCTTGACATGCCTTCAGAGAGGCTGTTGAAATCCTTGATTTGCAGCTGGCACTCATTTTCCATCACAGGTAGTAAAAAGACTCGGCCATAGTGGGGTCTGTTGCCATCCCCCAGCCCACTGGGACACACACACCTCCTCCTGCTTCCTTCCCAGGGCTCTCCTTTCCCTTCAAACGTGGATGTGGACCCGGGACTGAGATATAATGAGCAGGAGCAGCAATTTCAGGAAGTGGTCGGGCCCTGTAAATCCTGGCGGGGGCTTCCTCTGTCAGAGGAGCCATCCGGGGCGCGGGACATGTGCGGGCTGAAGTCACGGCTGTTAGGAAGGTATTTGTTCTTTGGGCCCCCGTGGGCAAACTGGGTTGTGGTAACATCCCTCGAGTCGGGATCTGGTTGCAGCAATAAAGTTGGGCGGGTTGGGTTCCTGGCTGGGCAGGAAGGAGCCATTGATCAATGCCACCCGTCCTTCCCACCTTCCTCCAGCCCCAGAGCTGATGTAAGGGATACCAGGAGTGGGAAGGAAAGCTAGAATGGTGAGGAGCAGAGGGTGGCATAGCCAGGGCAAGGACATGGGGAGGTTGAGTACCAACTGAGCCAAGAACAGCACCACAAATGTTTCCAGATCGGGGCTGCAGGTGGATGCAGTTCAGTCTGCAGCCATGCAAATGCATCTGCAACAATAACAAGGACCGGGGGAAGAGGGTTTCAGAGCTTCTCCATCCGTTTGCTTAGAGGACATTCCAATGAGCTCACATTCCCCAGGTGCCCAGGCTGCAGCAGCTCTGTGCCTCATAACGCCTCAGCAAACAGTGCTGGATGCTGATGGGAGTGCTCAGCCATGCCCTGTCTGCTGGATGCACGCACCCAATGCACCAGCATCATATCTGTGAGCATACTTCAAGTGGAGCTGGGAGAAATTCAGAGGCAGTTCTTTGTCCTGTGGGGCTGGAGAGACAAAAGGGGACCCCGGTCCAGGACAGAAAATAAGGTAATGCTGTGGAAAACTAACTCTGCTGCTGAGATCATTGGTGGATACACTTGTGCTCCCAGTGGGGAAAGCTTTGGCATGTGGCCTGGGACGCAGCACCTCTGACAGCTATTAAAGCTTCATCATTTTTGATCCCAACCAGATAATTACTATAATGAGATTGATATTACTAATACAGCTAATCATTGTGGTGATACTAATAAAATAATATTGTGCTCCTCCATCCAAGGAGCTCAGCGCTTTTAAAGGAGTTTCAGTCTCATGGCATCCATCCCACTTCAGGAAAGCTTATTTAGGCAGCAGCAAAGCCTCCTCGCCAGTTTTGTGCAGCATAGCCGCCTCCAAGGTGGAGCACAGCAGCTATTTATGAGCAAGCAATAACCATCCACTGCAATCTGGGCTAGGCAATGAATGCAAATACCACATCCAGGGCAATTGTAGGGGTTAGGGAAAAGATAATGTACCAGGACACTCTGCTAGGCTTTTAGGGGATGCATTTGGGGATATTTTTGCAGAGCTCAGATCCATCACTAAGAACTCACCAGCACATGACTTCTGCAGGCTCCGAGGAACAAGAACTAGTTAGCAGCATCGGTGTGAGTGGGTCCAAGGGGTCATGCTGGGAAATGGCACGTTGTCAGAAACGTCATTTCAGCTGCATTTCATTGCCTTTTACTTCAAATGAAAAATTTCAGAAGGAAATGAAGTCAATGCATTGTTTCACTGTAATTTGAATTTTTTTTTGCCTACTGTTTTTTAAAGCAGCCCTTCACCATACCTCAAGCTCCTCATCCTCTTCCAGTGCATCATTCACAGCTCAAAACCACCATTCCTCAGCTTTTGTGGCACACCATAGGTACTCGGTATCCCTTTACTCAAAAAGATGCACAATGGCAAAACAAAAACGCAGTGACTGTCAGCATGATGGGAAGAAGGAGGGCTGAGGGATCCTGCCCTACCTCTGCCTCCCCAGTGCCTGGGGAAGAACAGGAGCTCACCTGGTACCCTGGAGACAAATTTGCAGTGGGGAAGTGGCTGCCACCACACGTCAGGAGTGATTTGCTCAGTGAGAGAGATGAACACCTCCAGCACTGACATCAGGGGACAGGCAGAGGAGAGTGTGAAAAAGCTCGTGCTGGGCAGCAGGACTGCATGGTAGGGTGAGGCCTGGGGGAGTACCCATGGCTCTATGCTGGGAACAGCTGAGCTCATAGGTGGCTCATGGGGCTGTCTGATGCTGTGCTGAATGCCTTCAACAAAACCCACTCCATCTGCGATAACTGTTGAAGAGCTGTTAGCACAAAGCTGAGTCCCTGCACATCCTGTGCAACCAACTGGACGTGCTCAGGATCATGATGTGTCAACCAAGCTCATCTGCTGTGCTGGCCGCACCACAGCCTTCCTCTGAGCTCACCATGGAGCAGCAGGATGGGCTGCATGATGCTGACCCCCAGACATCCCATCTCAGGCTTGTCAAGCTGAAAACATTTCCTATTCTTTAAAATGCTTTTCCAGTGTGAATTCAGTACTAGTAAAAAACACTGGACAGCAGCACATATCATTTGTCCATGGAGCTGTAGATTCTACAGCAATAACACTAACGCCCTGTTATTTCCAAGGCCATCTATGCAGTGGTCAACTCCCATGCAGTTCCCAAGCAGAAGCCAACTGCAATGCACACTGCACGTGTGTGCATGCACGGCAACGGCTCATCTCAGCACACCGAATTGTCACCAGCCCTCAAGGTCCTTCCCTGACCGCTCTGGCTCAGCAGTTTCCCAGGGCCAGGATGCCAGCTGCAAATTACTTTCAAGGGCTGGACTCCCACCAAGCACAGCCCAAAGCTGGCATCACTACACGTCCTACAGGACCACAGGTGTATTTTTGCTTCCCATACAGACAACTGCTTCAAGGCCTAGTCCTCTTCAAGGATGCTCTTCACGGGGAATGGGCCTTTGGATTACATCCCCCCTTCCTGGGATCTATTCTCTCCTTTAAGATCTGGATGCTCTCCAGAGCCCTTTCAATATATCTCGTTCTCCTCTGCCATCTCATCATCGAAGCATTTTTGCCATCTGCTCATATTTATTGCCTTCGGGAATAACTCCCTTTTTATTTTTAGATTCCAGGGGCAAAACGTGGTCAGGCAGCAGTGGGTGGGGGTTAGAGTTTCTTGAAGCTCCACCTCACAAGGATACTCAAAGCATGGAAGAAAAACCCCACACAACACAACCCCCGGACAAATAGACACCAGAAATTCCGCAGAGGCAGTGTGGTTTCGGCACCACCTTGCTGAAGCCCCACTCTGCCCCTCTGCACATGGTCCTCGCAGCCTGCCCGTGTCTCCTTGCCTCTATTTATACTAAAGCCCTTGCAGAATAAAACATCCATGTAAAATCCAATTTCCTCTGAATCTCTCTCGGAGACGAGGCCCCGAGATTGAGTAGATAACCTCTGCAGTAATTGCCTGAACCACTCCTGTTTGCTGGAAAGGTGAGATCCATTTTTCAATTATCTATCTGCAGTGACAGCAGCGAGCAACGGAGCTAAGAGGAAGGAGAGAGAGAGGGAGAGGGAGAGGAAATCCAGCCAACAAGAGCCGTCTGTGTCAATCCTGGCAAACGGGAGGTACGATAGATGTGGTCACAGTTCCTGCCATCAATATCCTCTAATATAAATGTCAGCGATGCCATTTTACCCACAGTCATTTCCCACAATGCTGATTACATTATCGTATAATAGAGGGGCGCCAGCCGCACCGCTTTCTCTCCTAACCCTCCTCGCGGTAATGTGTCAATAGCCTGCCTCCATGAAACAAGTCAATTTTCTGCAGGCTTGGCAGCGGAATAAATCTGCCGACTATCTAGAGAGCTGGAGATATTTATACACACCGCGTCCTCTCGCTCTCTTTCGCCCTCCCCCTCCCCGCGTGTGCAAGCATAGATGTGTGTCCTCAGCAGAATTGAGTGATTTTCAGCCCAGACTCAATAAGAAGAGAATTTAGGGCAGTCCTACAGCTTGGCTTCCAGTAACAGCCCTACACGTTTATTTTCTTTAGCTTAACAGGAAAGAGAGAATTATGTTTAGATTTATATGACAAGGGCAGTTCTACCAAAACGCAGCGATAAGCACCACGGAAGGGGGGGAAGGTGGCAAAACCCAGGCAGGCCAGTGGCAGAGAGGGATTGCAACACCTCGCAGGTCACAGCAGGGTTCCTCTGGGAGCTGGAAAAGCAGCTCTTATTTTAACCGACAGCTCTGCTTTTAGTGCATGTCCAAAAGCACACGGCAGTGGAAGGAGGAGGGAGGCATGGGCTGCTCCATCCCTGCTGATGGACGAGGGTGGAGGTGTCTGGCTCAGCTCCCTCAGCGCCTGCAGGCAGAGTGCTCAGTGGGGACAACACACTCTGCCCACCTAGGGGTGCCCATTCTCCTTGGGCTGCCCCCAGAAGACAACTATGACAACTACTTCTTGCCATGCCTGGCAAGACCAAGAGCAAATAGAAACTTGCTTTCAGATTCCCAGGCTCTGTTTTGGTTTGTTTTGTCTTTAAACAAGACTTGCAAACGTTCCATCTGTTTTCATCAGAGTTTTGTGCAGGAGGCAAATAATGCTAGGATCGTTGCTTTTGGCTGGATGGCTCCTCCCTCCTGCTCCAGAGCACAGCAGTTTCTGGGCAGGGAGCTGGTGTTTCCTCCACCAGAAATTTCATCACCTCCACCAAGTAATTGAGAAAGCTCCATTCTGGAAGACACCAAAGATGTACAGTACGCAGTGAAACCCACGGCTCCATCACACCAACTCCCGCTCTCCAACTTGACTCAGCCCTATCTGACCAGGCTGCAAGTAGTCAGCCCCTGCCAGTGTGTGAGGACCACTCTAGAGATAGCTCAGAATGAACTGACACCACAGTCTCAAGAGCAAAGAACCCTCAATTCCAATTCTTTCTCCATGCTATCTTTGTCTGGGAGAAAATTTGTATTCATCCTGAGCTGGGTAAGGCCCTACCCACATGCAGAAGGGAGAGATTTGCAAGAAAAAGAACCAAAGTGGAAGGAACTCACAACTGCCTCATCCAAGAGCCATCAGGGCCTTCCTCTTGACACCATTAGCCTTCAGATGAGCCCAGGATTTGGAGACACACTCTGGATCACAGACTTCCTAGAATCAGGGGGATTGGGTCTCTTCAACTGCCAAGCCTGGAGACAAACCACAAAGAAGAAAGTGCATTAAGAAACCCTTCTTCAGAATGAGGAAATGGGGACTGACTCCAAAGCTCCGATTCAGATCTTTGTCTGCATATGTGGTGTGTCATTAAGGGAGAAAAGCTGGCAGCCAACTCCAGTCACTTACTACTGCACTGGCAGGCAAGACAAATGCAGAGCATAAGATAAATGAGCCACTTCCAAGAGCGAGAAAGTCAATACTATAGAGACCTTCAAACTGGAGGCTGGGGAGCAGCTTGCAGTTCAGCTCGCTGGTGCAGACGGAAAGACAGCTCTGCATGCTGTGAGCCCTTTGGAATGGTACATCCCAAAAGGATACAGGGTGGGCTTGGGCTGAGGCTCACCAGGAGGGATGGCTCATGCACCATCTGTGTTATGGGGGCTCCTGAAAGCAATCAGAGCCTTGCTGAGCATCGTATTGTACCAGAAAAGAGGATCAGTCCAGGCACAGGACAGCTTCCAATGGCACCGCAAGGAGCAAGATGAAAAAGAGGATGGTCCCAAACACCCAAAGGATGGGAACCACTCACTGCTGCAGCACAGAGATGGGACTGAACATGGCCCTGGGCTCACGCACGTGCTCTGTCCGACAGCTGAATGAAATGCAAACTGATCCACCCGAGGAAAGAAAGGAGACGTTGCCCTGCTTTTTTCAATTATATCCAGGTCCAAGGTCAGCGACCTCTTCCCTCCTGCACTGCAGTATCTTGTCACACAAAACCCAGAGAGAAAGGGAATGTGATAAAGATGAAAATGATGTGGCAGGCTCATATGTGAAAACAATCACCCTTCAATTAAGTGTGATTGATTTCCCAAATCAGAGATGCATCCACCTTCCAACAAACAGATATCAGTAAGGGGCAAATGCTGAGGAATTCAGCACACATACATCAGGGTTGGCAAAGGAACGTGCCATGCTTTGAGGCAGACTGGGTGCTCCCACTCTGGTCACCAGAACTGCCCTAGCACCCATCAGCAGCACTGCTTTAACCATGAAAGTGGAACTTACTGCTCTCCTGGTGCTTTGCCCCTCAGCTCTGCCAGGAGCACCCACCATTGCGGCATCTGGTCACAGCATTCTCCTCAGTCCTATGCATTCCTCAGCAATGGGCAAGGGCAGAATTAGCAGCACCAGGGAGGTGTTGAGATAGGAGAGAAGGCAGAATTGCAGACCTTGCACAGTTTGTGGCAGGAGAGCAGCTCAGCCTGGGCTGTTGTCCCATTTTCTCTCCCCTCATCATATTCAGTCTCTTCCAGGCCCTGAGAAGGAAGGATTTCAGATAAAAGCCTGCACTTGATCCTCCCTTCCTCCCCATAGAGAGAGGAGAAAGCCATGAATAGAGAGCCCCTCATGTTTGCAGCAGTCATTTTCACATTAATGGCAGCATATGTTTGCATCGATTCCCACCTGCAGGGCTATGTGTGTGTGCCTGCACGGCCGGCGGCCCCGCGTGTGGGTGCACCAGGTGCTCGCTGTCAGGCAGCACAAAAAGAAGCATCAGCACTCAGTGCCAGGGGGCCACGCAGGCAGCCCACTCCCTCCCCACCCCCTCCCAGCAGCCCAGCGCTTCCATCCAGCATCCCATCCATGGCAGCATTCTCATGGCAGCGCGTGAGATCTCCTCCCCTCCTCTTCTGCCCAAATCCCATGCACCCTGACTGCAGGCTCTTTGCTGTCCTTGCTCACCAAGAGCTCACATAGTCCTTGTGGACGGAGGTTGTGGAGACCTCCTCTGCTGGAGCATCCTCTGGAGGCAGCTCTCCCCCCCCACCCACACGAAGCCCTGCCGTGTCCCAAACCAGCAGTGAGGTCATCTGCTCAGTCCCCACCCCCAGCTCACAATTAGCTGCAGCCTGCTGACTCCTTTTGTGCCTTCTCCCCATGCTGAGTAGCCACAGGGCTAGCCCCCAAATATGCAATCCCAAATGACATCCCCCTGCTTTCAGGAGGGGGAGAAAGCCCTGTCCCCAGCACCCACCCACTCCACCTACACACCACTGGGCATCCTCCTCTTGTCTCTGCCCTCCCTGACACACTGAGAACACTGGCCCAGACATCCCTGCTGCAACACCAGGCACTGCAGATGGGAGCCCTGACCCTGCCTCCTGGTTCACTCCCAACCAGGGAATTCCCCAGTTCATGGATGCACTCAAACTTTTGTCAGCAAAACTTTCCACAGAGGAGACCGGGGCCTTCATCTTTTTTTCTGCTCCATTTCTTCTGCCTCTGAAATGGGAGTCGCTGTGTTTCTTTCAGCTGTGCTGCGCATCCATCTTGTCTGCTTAGATGCTGACCCGCCGGGCGCCCTGCAGACACGCTGTGGCTCCAGCAGCAGGGCTGGCGGCTCCCCAGGGGGCTGCAGGCATTGCTGCAATCACAGCCAACTCGTGGAGAATGAGAATTAGCAGTGATCCTATGCGGACTGAGAAGGCTTCTCAGGGGGCACAGCTGGGGTGAATGGAAGGAGCAAGCTTGTAGGTGCTGCTGCAGCTCAGGTGTGCAGTGGCAAGCCTCCTCCTCCCAGAGAGGCCAGGGCTGGAGAATGATCCTGCATTCTGCTTCCATTACCTGCCAAAAGATGGGAAGCAGCCGGAGCAGAGATGCAAAGGTGCCTTGCACGAGCCCTCCAGGGCATTGCTGCCTTTAAACCCACCAACTCAAAAACATATATAGAAAGCTCCTACGCCAAGCACCTTCACCCAGTATCCCCACATCACATGCTCCCAAGCCCACTCCTCCTGCAATAGCAGGGCTGCAGGGGTAGAGGACTTAGTTAATCAGTTAATTAATCCCAAACATTTTAACCCTCCGTATCCTCACTGTGCAGTAGTTTAGTAGTTTTTTTCATTAGCAGAAGTTTTATTTTGGGTGCAAACATGGATCATTCACTCACTCCCCAAAACAAAAATGAAATATAACCACATTATTAAAAGTATGTGAATGAGCATTCATACACGTGTATCACTGCCCTCTGCGTAGGAGCAGGCTGTGCTCAGGACTCACTGTGCCCTTCTTCTTCTCCTTGGCACTAGAGGCTCATGAGGCTGAAGTCAGGCAGTGTAACTCCTTCATTCTCTCTCAGCATTTTTTCAAGCCACCCCAAATGCACAGAAATACAAGCTGGAAGACAGAAGGAAATGAAGTTGACCTTCTCCTTGTGGGTAACATCTACAACATAGAGACACACACCATATCTCATCTCCTGCCAGGCTGCAACAGCTAGATTCTTTTTACAGAACTCCAAATTCTGCTTCTACCCCTACACTGTGCCAGATCTGCTACCCTCAGCCCTTGACTTCCTTCCCAAAACCAGCCCAGTGAAGATAACCTGAGCTGCAACCAACACCATCCAGTTCTAGGCTCTTGTGAAAAGGACCTACCCACCCACCCAAACACTCCAGCAGTGCTTATACACCTCTGTTCCCTGGGCTTTTATAGTGCCTCTTGGCTCTAGTAATGAGGCCTCAATCAATTGCCATCCACCCCAGTTCAATTAACAGCTCCACATGGTGAGCACCAACACCTGCAGTTCATCATCCCCTCCCCTCCTCCTGTCTGCATCTCCCTAAGTCCCAGTGTCCTAAAATTTAGCCCCACAGCTCCCAATGAAGCTTGGTGGACGTAGCACAGGAGATGACTGAGGGATGTGGCTGGTGGGGATGGGTTGATGATTGAACCCTAGCTGTCTATGCCATCCTAAATGATTCTATGGTGTGGAGGGCTGGCTCAGGCAGCCACCCCACAAGAGCTTCACCCTGCTTTGATTCAGCATTTCTGCAGTCAGTTCTGCACCAGCCCAGCTCTGACACAGCATCATCTCACAAGTGTGACTTCTGTAGGATGTGTGCACACGTGTGGAAGTCTATGCATGCATCACCATCTCCTGCAGCTGGGCAGAGGGAAGGTCACCCCTCCAATGCAGAGGTTAACAGGGTCATGCTTCCTTGTGGAAAATGCCCTTGCCTAAAATCAAGCCTCAGCCTTGCAGAAAGACAGGCCAAGAAAGCATTAAAAAAGGTCAACGATACTATCAGCTCCTCATCCAATTAGATACTGATTATCTGCACATTCAGTACAGCTGCCCTGCTAGAGCTGTGCTTAGGGAAAAGAATGTCTCCAAAATCCAGACATGGGACTGACAGGTGACACAGCACTGCTGTGAAGGGCAGGCGGCTCTGCCACCGTCCCTTCTCTTGGAGGGATGAGTTTGAGAACAAAAGCAAACAAGGATGTCTGTATTCGATTAAAAGCAGTGTTGCGGCAGCCTGCCTTGTCGGGAGTCCTCCAGCAAAATGCTTTTAATGGAAAATATCATTCTGGCAAAACCAACAGTTTCCATGGGGAAATAACACTTTTACCATTTATGTTTTTTGTGGGGTGGGTTTTTTTTTAATTATTTTTGTTCAGTCCAGAAAAAGCAGCACATTTTGGGAATATTTCCTACTAGTGGTGTCTGGAAACAAAACCTTTCAGTGGGGTGGAAATCTAGCTGGTTTAAGTCTGGAACTTGATTGCTTTATGAAGGAGATTATGCGATATGGTCCTGAGATAGTAGGGATGGATTTGCTCCCCTGGCAGGCGGTCTGACACAGAGAAAAGAGAGTTTGTGTGCTGAGTGCTGGCTGAAAGAACCATGGAAATCCCCTGCAGCTTCATCCTGCACAAGGATGCAGGATGCAGGAGCTCTCTGCACAAGGAGCTCACTGATATTTCCTTGTGCTGATAATAAGAGAGAACCATGGCCACTTTCAAGCAGCGGAACATCCGCCCGCCCTCCACATCAGCTGTGAGAACAGCTCCTGGGCTGGGCAGCAGTGCCCACTGCCCATGCTTTGTGTTTACAGCTGCTTTGGGTTTACAGCTGCTTGAGGTTCAGCCCCGCAGCGGTGGTTACCACCATCCTCCTGCAAAGGGCATCTCTTTTACTGCACAACCCCATGCAGACGCGTGCGGGCAGGATTAAGAGGCCATAATCACATTCGGCTCAATGGGCTTTGGAAAGAGAAATCAAATGAAGGCTGTGAACAAGGATGTTCCCAAGGGGGCTTAATGCAATTTGGCTAATCCACTTGGCGTGTAAATGCTTCGTTCATCCTCACCGTTCCTGCCAGTCTGCATAGGATGAAGGAGTGAGTGTGGGATGCAGACCCTCGGGTGAACCCCACTGGATGTGCTTGAGGGAGACTGGGGCCCCCTCCTGTTCCCATGGCTGCCCCTTTTGGAGGCATCTTTTGGGAGCAGTGAGATGGGCACAGCTGAAGGTAGGAAGCAGTTTCCCCCTTTAAGTGAAAGAGTGAAGGAGATGTTGGTAAATAGGTCATTAAGACACACTGTCACTCCGTTAATTTCACTGAATACATCTTTGCTCTCTTCTTCCTCCCATGGCCTGAGCTGGAGGCTCTTTGCTGGGCTGCAAGGTGGACCAGCCATTAAACCTCTTCCCACTGAGGACAGAGCCCACAGGAGGAGGGAGAGATGCTGACTCTTCCTCCAGGCCCAAGGTTTTGCTGATACAGAACCAAAACTTGAGGCAGAAAGTGGAAGGAAAAGTTTCATGGGACAGACCATAGTGCCTTTGCCAGGGGAAGAGCTGCAGACACTTCTTAATGGCAGGGGCTCACCTTGGATCCAGTGCCTGCAATCCCAATGTGCTGTCTGAGCTGCAGCCACTTCACTCCTCAGTATTTTGGGATGTGAGTATTCTTTTTGTGCAGCAGGCTCGCAGCAGAGGCTGAAGCATCGCAGCTGACAGGGGGCTGAGGACACCCCTAAATGTCACCTCCTCCAGCTGCAACCTCCATCTGGACCAGTGAGGCCACCCCACCAAGGGGTGAGTGGGAGGTGGGAGGATATGCAGCAACAGGAGATGCTCTGGTTTCAGCCATGCCTGGCCCTGTGAGAAGCTGGGGAGAAGGTGAGAAGAGCCCCAGCTCTGGCATGCATCTCTCACATCCCCCATCCCACAGGGCAGCTGCACAATCCACCACTTTCCCAGCGCTCGCCCAGGAGGGAATAACGATAATAAAAACAAAATTAGAATGACTCCTTCCCCCAGACTGGGGGGTGGGAAGGGAATGAGCTCTTGGGAACGGCTTGGATTTCACAGCCTCTCCTGGCAAACGTGACTTTTCAGAGAGAAAGTCGCCGCCACCGGCTTCTCCTTTGTGTCTGCAGAAGCCTGGTCCTCTCCCAGCCCTCCCCTTGTCACTGGATCTCATCGAAGGGCTGCAGTCCTGCCATGTCTCTGCTAGGGAAGCAGATTTGCTTTCTCTGCTGCAGGCTCTGCATTCCCAACCTCTTCTGCCCCATTTTAAGGAAGCCCCTTGGTCCCCCAGTGATGTAAAGCTTGAGATCTTTTCTTCCTACTCTATGTTTCATTATTGTGACTGCTCCTTATTGATTAATAGAACTGCTTTTGCAAACACCCAGGAATCCTGGAGAATGGTGAGCATCCTACCCCATCCCACTCCTGCACACATGTGCTGCTCCTGCAAAACACAGTGCAGCCCTTGGGGAATCAGCCTTTGGGAAGATTTGGAGCTGGGTTTTCTGTCAGACAGCCTAGCACAAGGCCGGTCCCTTGGTCATGCACAGCTGGGCATATGGGTGGCATTGTTAGTAATAGCCCAAAGGGTTTTAATCTGTGCAGCAAGGGCAGGTTGTGGCTCAAGGAACCTTGTGGGAGCTCAAGAATGGGTGGGTGGTTGGTTGGTTGGATGGGTGGAAGGGTGGAAAGTAGAAGGATGGTTGGGTAGTTGGATGGATGGGTGGTTAGGTGAAGGATGGATGGATGGATGGATGAGTGGGTATTTTTACAGTTGGGCTGCAGAAGTTGGAAGTCCCAGCCTGTCTGTTTGGGCTGGGGGAGTTTGCTGTCACATCTGGGGAAGACTCAGCTTACTGAGGCAGCCCACAGCAAGACGAGCATCTCAGCTCTGCTTGCCCTGGGGAGATCAAAAGGCCGGGTTTACAGGCAGTGGGGTCAAAGCATTGGGCTGGGGACTTCCCATGAGCAAATCATTTTTGCAACTCTGAACTTCTTGCTACATGTGCAAACCCAATTAATCACAATGCAATGGTCAGGGTTTGTTAATATTAGGGCTTGGCTGGTTTCAATGCTGGCTGCCAGCAGGCAGGGACTGAGGTGGAACTGCACAGCATAGCAAAGTGCTGGCATTCTTCCTGCTCTCTCTCAGTAGGATTTAGGACAACATCTCCCAGTGTGGTCTGTGGGATGCATTCACCTGTACCGGGTCTTCACTCATACCTACATTGCTCAGAAGTAGGAGATAAAACACGCGCACGGGAGGTGAGGCAGCAATCTATGTTTGTGCCAGTAGTGCCCCAGCCTCTAGCACTGCTTGCCAGCTCAGACCTTTCCAGACAGCTAATCTGGGGTATTTGCATTGTAGAGCAGATTACCCAGAGCCAAGCAGGGTCACGGTGTCTCCAGGGGTCAGCCCACAGCCACAGCATGAGAACGCAGTGTCAGCCTACTGCCCTACATCCCCACACCCATTTTGCCATGTACCCCTCTGAGCATCTCCCAGCTTCAGAACTGAAAGCTCTTCCCTGTAGTAAGAGCAGCTTTGAGCCATGCCCTGCAGCCCCAGCTTCTTGGAGGGGTTGTTCTCTTTGTCTCCTTTTCCCTTTTCCAGATCTGACTTAAAACAGAGATCAGGATGACTCACAGAGAGCAAAGATCCCATGACTGTTTCCCCAAGAGCCAGAATATTAGTCCTTGTATCCTGGCCATATTCCAGCTCTGGAAATTACCTTCTGCCTCCCCAGTCCCCCCTGTGGTTTCAATTGGATGCAGGCTTCTTTCGTGCTTTTGCTGAAACTGCTGCATGCAGTGAAGCAGCTGCTGCGGGAGGTGGGTGATGGGGCGATGAGGTGATGAGGTGCACCTTGGGGTGCTGGGGCAGAGCACGGGGGAACAGGACCACTGCTGCACCCAGCACTGCTCCTGGCCCCAAACCAGGCTCTGCCCCCAAGCTCAGGCCCCTCTTCTCCCCTTTCCTGCTGCAGACCCAGATGGATTTTACTTTGCTTTCCAGCACACTGCTGGCCAGGCACCATGCACTTGCTTGCTTTCCTTGTACACACCTGGACATGGGTTCCATCTTCCCTTTGTGCACTGCAGAATCTCTCTGGACTTTGGGCCATTGCAGGACTCGTCCATGTGGTAACGGCTGTGGGAGAATGGGCAGGAGGGTGGAAGGTTGGATGGATGAATGGATGCATGGAGGGGTGACTGGATGGATGTGTGAATGGGATGGATGGTGCCACCGTGCCTTCAGTGCCAGCTCACAGCAGCAGTTGAGAGCACAGCCTGTCTAAAGAGGTAGGAAGACAGGAGAGAGCCCTGCTCCACCCCAAATGCTGAGGCAAAGGCTCTGCCCATGTTGGGACCCATTTTATACAGCTTCATCCTATGGAAGGCACCAGTGCACCCCACCTGCAGAGCCACCCAATGCTGCAACACAGAGCAAATCCCAGCAGCCAGCAACCCTGGCACAGGAACCAAACCCCAGAGGTCTCCAGGCAGAAATTCTTCAACCTTGAGTTAAAAATGCAACACTGTTGAGCAGCCAGAGTTTGTGCAGGGCTCTTTGCCAGAATCTATACAAGCAAATTACTTTACTGTCAGGAATACAACAGGAGACAGAGAGAGAGAAATCCCCTGCCTGGGCACTCTGGAGACAGACCTGGAGTGCTCGGATTAATGCAGCCATCTCGCTGACATCCCCCGACATCTGGGGAATGCAAAAAATAGAGCAGTAAACCCTTAAAGTCATTGACTAGATGTGATTTGTGGATAAAATATAATATACAGTGAAAGGTGGGGACAAAATGGCCTTTAATGAAGTGTCTTGGAGGAAATCCTGTGTGTTTGAGCGCGTGCATCGAGGAGAGGTGTTTATACCCACATACACATGCTTTTCCACACCTCTAGATCTGTAAAATGTGCTGTAGGGAGCACAGCAGCAGGATCCTTGCTCCCCTCCACCGGCACACCCTTAAAGCAGGCACCCCAGCCCCGCTCCGTCACGCACTGCTGCTCAGGTTTAAGCTGGGAGCTGGAGGAGAGGCTTATTTTAGAAGCAAGTTGTTTTTGCAGCGGTGCAAAGGCGAGAGGGGAGACAGCGGGATCGTTTCAAGGGAAACCCCCTGAGCACAGGCCCAGGCTAATTTTAGGAGCCAGAACATCCTGGAGCCGTGACAAGGAACTCATGGGGACAGCACAGCAGCAGGAACGACCGTGTATGGATTGCTGCTGAGAGCTAGGTGTGTGCGCTTTGGCAGCATCCAGCTCACCACTCCATGCCTCACTTTCCCTGTCCCCAGGTGGGGGGATGCTGCCTCTGCATTGCTGAAATGGTGACATCCCTCCCCGTGGCCTGCTGAGCTAGGAGCTAGCCTTACCCCTAGCTGATCTATAACTAATTCACTTACAACACAATTGCAATATTGATTCCCAAACTGCTTTGCAGACAGTGCTAAAATGCACGGGTGCGTTCAGCGGAGAACAGGCTGACAAAGAGCTGCGATGCGGGGAGAGCATGGGTCAGCACCCACACTTGTGGGGGAGGATGGGGTGATCCCAAAGGGACTCTGGGGGACACTGCCATCCCCTGCCCTGCTCGCACCACAGCCCTAAGGTTCAGTCGTGTTGCTGTTGCAAAGGCTCAGCTCAGCTGGAGGAAAGTTCCACTTGGACAGAGCACAGCAGAGGGGAAAAGTGATCTTAAACTGGCAAAAATAGAGCATCAGCCTCATATAATTTCTGTGAAAACAAGATTTATTGAAGTTCTGTCTGTGGAAATCACTGTAGTGTGGAACATTCAACGCATGGATTCGATCACTGACTCATACCCTACTACATTTTTCATTAGGAAAAAATATTGGCTGGGAAAGTTTGACCTCATAATCTCTGCATTTTAAACAATAACCAAGGAAAACAAAAGTGACTGGCTAAGGCAATCTCTTCCACCTCAGCACCGAGGCAGGAGCTGAAATTTGCTGTTCAGGAGCAGAGCTGTCTGATGTGACCCCTGGTGACCAGAACCCTCTGGACCTGATGGTCATCAGCCATGTCCACCCAACGGACCCCCAGCATGGGTACCACTGGAGGACAGAGCCATACAAGCAACATTTCAGAAAGCTGGGCTCCATTCTCAATGTAATTTGGGGCCCTGAGCACATTCAAGTGGGGACAGTCTCAACTGCAGGGAAACCAAAGATAACACCAATCTGAGACATAACTTCTCACCTTTCTGTAACAAGAGCTGCCCAGCCTGACATCAGTACAGGGTCAAACAGACAAGCAGATGCCATCCAGGAGAGCTGTGGTTTCCACCTTAGGTATGGTCAAGCCAGGGGTGGCTGGAGCCTCAGCTGCTGCTACACCACGACCCCTTTCAAGTAAATTCTTGTTTTATGGTCTAAATAAATTAACCTCCATTGATTAGAGGTTGCTGGTGTTTTTAATGTCATCCCCCAACATAATCAGGTACCAGGATGGATTTGCCTTTCTAAATCACAGCTCCAAAGGGCTTTGGACATGATGCTCTCACTGTTTGATGTGTGACACAATTAGAGACCACAAGATTCAGGTCCCAGTGTGACATCAGCCTGCTCCATGCTGCTCTATGGCCCTGTGCATGCTTCCCACCTCCTGCAATCCTCAGCTCTCTCCATGCAATTCCCAGAGCCCCCATCACCCTGCAGCAAACACAAACTCAGGAAACCCAGAAGCCTGCGGTGATCTTCTCTTTGATTCTTCTTTGTTTCATGCACAAGATCTGCACAGACAGAGGAGATGATCTACAGCTCCCTGTGATGGAGTTCACGATGAGTTCATCTCCAGCAGTGACATTCCACTGATGGAAATGAACCCATCTTAGAGATGCAAGCTCCATCAGACCCCCGATGACCTTCCAGTGATGGAGATGAAGCCATCTTGAACCCCCAGGATTGGAAATTGGAAGTCATCTCTCCTTCCCATGCAGATCTCATGCACAAATCAAAAGAGAATCAAAGAAAGAGCACACAGCAGGTCTCTGGCTTTCTTGACCTTGTCTTTTGCTGCAGGTGATTCCATTGATGGCGATGAACCCATCTTAAAGACCCAAGTTTCATCTTCTATTGTGGAGGAGATTCATGATGGAGATGAACCCATCACGAACCCCCATCATTTGAAGTTGAAGCTTGGAGTTCATTGAGGGAGATAAACCTATCTTAGAGACCTGAGCTCCATCAGAACTCTCCCACCCTGCTGGATGTCCCTGTGCCAGCCCATTGCTCAGAGAACCGCTTGTGCTAAGAGATGCGCTGGACAGGGAGGTTTGGGAGAATGCTGCTCTGAAGTGTGACTGAATGAAACCTTTACCAGTGGCTAGAGGAAGAGGGGTCTGTAACAACCCTAACGGGCTTGGATCAAAGAGGTGAGCTGCCTGCTTTCTGTGTAGGTTTTCTATCTTTTCCTTTATCACCACAGATCTCGGGGCCTTTTCTGACCATTCATCTGATACCGGGGAGAGAATTCCTCTCCACCCCCTCTCTGGTTCTCTGTGTCTCTCTTGCAACTTTGCCGAGGACCCTTGGTTTGATTTCCAAGTTCTGACACAGTCATTAGTTACAAAGAGTGATTAGTTTGGTTGTTGTCGTTAAGTCATTTTTTAAATGGCTCCAGGCGGCATCAGAGAACAAAGAAACAAAATACCCATGAAAAGAGTTAATCACAAATTACTAATTATTCCCCCCTCCCCCTTTGCACTCCTTCCTCCCCAAATCATGAAATATTATCCCCATGAAGAAAGGAAAAGGTCTGTCCATCCATGAGCCCTTCACGGATTTTATACACCTAATTCATCAAACAAGAAGCACTTCCTGATTGTCCGGGATTATTTGGAGAGGAGATCTCCTGACCCCAACCCATCCGCCAAGAGCCACGGTGAAGGGCGAGGGCGGTGATTTACATGTCCCCATCACCATCGCAGCCCCAAGGAGGGGACATTGCAGTCCTCACCCCTGCCAGCTTCCTCCAAACCCCCGCTCCCCAGACTCCAGACGTTTCAGGACCCACTCAGATTTTATAGGGCTGCCGATTTCAAACACACAGAGTGCTTTGAACACAGCGCCGTGCATGCTGTTTGGGTTTTCATCTTCATTTACTACAAGACCTTTTATTTCTCTTTCCAGCCGAGATGTACGTGACATGAGACAGGACTTGAGCTCAGGGGAGCACAATCAGAGCAATGATGGGGAAGGCACGGGGCTCTGGGATCCTGAAGATTTTCATAGAATCATTTGAGTTAGGACCCTTAAAAGCCATCTGGACCCACTCCCCTGCACTGAACAGGGACTCCTACATGTCCATCACATGCTCAGAGCCCCTCCAGCCTTAGATGTTTCCAGGGATGGGGCACCACCACCTCTCAGGGCAATCTGTGCCAATGCCTCACCACTCTATTGTAAAACACATTTTCCTTATATCCAGCCTAAATCCTCCCTTTTTGAGTTTGAAACCATTTCCAGGACAGACGGAGCCTGTCCTGTTTGCCTAAAAACTAAAATGGATGCAGGAAGAAGACCGTAAGGGAATATGGAAATGCATTCGAATTGATAGGATGAAGTTAACAGGATCAAGAACAAACAGAATGACTCAAATAGGATAAAAGTGCCGGAGACGATGCTGGAGGATCACTGCTGGAGTAGCTACACAACCAAGTTCACCCTCGGCTGTTCCCATGGATTTAGGAGCTTTAGGTAGGATTTTTTTTCTGTCAATGATGACTCAACTCAAATAATGTGTGAGATTCTTGGGTTTGCTCCATGCCTGCTTGGCACAGCTTGGGGCCCGGCTTCTATTAATGGCATCATCCCATCACCCAGCAGCACTGCTCTGGCTACAGGGTATCCAGAGAGGTGCCTACATGCGGGTTGGGGTGATGAATTTGAAACAGCTATGTTTGCAGACATGTTTTAACGTTTATGTGACAGGCTCCATCCTGATTCAACAAGCATGCTGACAGCCAGGCTGTGCTCCAAGCACGCTCTCCCACCTCGTTGGCTATCACAGAGTTTCTGCCCACACTGGAAGGAAAGCGGGAGCTTTGTGGGTTGAGTACTGCATCCTTTTGGCAGATCCCACAGCCCCCAAAAAGGCAACAGGCAGGGACCGTAGAAGTGACACTTGGGATGTACCAGATGTTTTTCCCCAAGAGCTATACCAAAAAAATATAAATAACACAAAAAGAAAAAAATATATACCGGTATGTTGCAAAGCATTTTTTCTCCATACCAGCTCCCAGTTTGGGTTCTGCGCCCCAGTGTAGCATAGACCTGATTCCCCATGTTTCATAGATGGTGGGGAGCCCAGGAGCAGCCTTCACCCCACTGCCTTGGCTCCCCTACCCAGCACCAGATCCAAGGCAGAATTTCACCCAGCTTAGGAGCTGGGCTGAACCCGCTGCCAAGGCGAGGTGGCTGCAGGCCACCAGCTAAAATAGCTGCTTGTCATCATCTCTTTTGTCCAGCCTGCAGGCTGATATGACCTGTCCCCGTGCTCCCTTTGGGATCTTTTTACAGCAAGACCTTCATCTTTCCCTTCATCCCTGTGCTTCCCTCCCCTCCCTCTGCCACTGCTGACCACAGCAGCCCCTTGCCCTGGCTCTGGGCTGTGTTGAGGCTCTCTCTGCAGCAGGCTGCCCCACTCGGGTGACTGCAATTCTTCCCAGGTCAAGGAGCTGGTGGGGTGGGGGTGTCACTTACGCCATGCATGGGGTAGCAACAGGCCAATGAGGGTGAGCTGCTCAAGGCTTGTGCTGTTGTCTTCTGCCATGGCCAGTAGATGGACATTAGCAGGTCCTATCAGTGTCAGCGGGTCATTCTCTTTCCATTTAGAAATGAGTTGTTACACTGAAAATAATTGACCCTTAATGCCAGCTGCAGGGACTGGAGCATGCATTTCCATGAGGTTATGCTCCTTCCAATCCATCTGCTGTCCCTCTGCCCAGCTCAGATGTCTCTCCCCTGCTCTCAGCTTTCAGAGACACCCCAGCTAAACCCAGGACATGCCTTTAGCCTTTCCCACCACAGCTCCACAAAAGGATCGAGGTCAGGGACAGTGATATGTCACCACACACCCCTCTGAGTCAGGAGAGACCTGGGAGAGGGCTCAGGCCCCCAAATATCCATCAGCTCCCAAGTACAGCTCTTGTGTTAACATCACAAAAGCAACGTTTTCACTTCATCTGAGCCTTGTCAGGGTCAGTTCCCACCTCCATCCCCTGGTTGTGCCCCACAGCTTTGCCTTGGACACACAGCCCACATTCTTGGGACAGGCAAGGAACAACAACAAAGGCGACCATTACTGTGTGTTTGGGCTTCCCCCAACCTGCTGGCACCAGCCCTTCCCTACTAACCCATACCCATCCTGCCCACACATGCCCATTCTCAGCAAGAAGCTGAGAGGCTCTGAGCATGGTGGTGGACAGTAAAAGTCCCCTTGAGGAGGTACAGCAGGATGGACAGAAGAAATACAGCTGTTGTGGAGCAACAAGCAGCCTTGTCCCCCAGCAGCATTTCTTTCAAGAAAGACGAGTCATGAAAACAGGAATGGAGATGGAAACAAGCATGGAAAAGCCAGGGTTCATCTCATTAAGGCCATAGCAGAAACCTCCAATGTTCAATTGTTTCCAGGGAGAGAATGGCAGCCACCTTCCCATCCTGCCCCCTTGCCTCTCCTACATGGCACAGCCTCACAGGAACATCCTGAAGGCGAGCACGGCACGTGGCCAGGCTGGCAGCAGCAAGCAGGGCAGCTCCAGCCCTCCACAGGTGCAGGGCTTCGTGGGCCATACAGCTGTACACTGGCTGAGCTACTGTGATAGCTTCATCTTCCCCATCTCATCTCTGCCCTTTTATCGTCAGTGCTTTCGCCCAAAGGGATCGCTCACCTGGTTCCACTGGCACCATGGGTGCCAGCACAGAGCGGGCTTCAGCCCCAGCAAGGGGCACGGCACAAAGCAGAACTGAGGGCAGGCGGCTGCAGCAAAGCGAGAAGGGCTGATTTACATCCACTCCACTTCGTTCCAGCAGAGCTGAAGTGCCGGTTGTTCTGTACTGGGCCCATCGTGGTGCAAGATCCTGCCAAAGCGGGAGAGGGATGTGCGGTGGAAAGCGTATCAGGGGTGGTATTGTCTACACGCAAATGCTCAACTTTATGTACTTTTAACTAGAGGTGTAACAGATGGTTGCATTTCGGTCCAAGCAGCGGAGAGCCATGCCCATTCCGGCTGGAGCCAATCAATCCCGCCACCCTGGGGAGCACGGCAAGCTGGGCTTGGAAGCGTGGCTGCCAGCAACCGGAGGAAGGCTCCGTGCAGGCAAACGTGGGCCGCTGCCATGTGAAACCAGGGAAACGGGATGCGAGAGGCGTGGAGGCAGCCAGCAAAGTGCCAAGCTGCAGCCTCCTCTGATGGACCAGTGCAGGGAGGGAAAGGCAACGGAGCTGGCACAGAGGGGAGGGCAGCTTCGGGAAGATGTGATGCTGGTGGTCATTTGTTTCTGTGGAGCTCTGAGGCTGGTGGAAGAGGACGTGAGGCCATGGAGGCATCTAAGCTTGGTTAATCTGGGGAAGAGGTATTTGGGGTGTAGGTATTGGGTGATGGAGACACGCAATCCAGTGCTGTTTATGAGAAACTTATCTGGGAGCTTACAGCCAGGAGGAGTTTCTGTCAGAACAGCCTTCAGTATGACCAAGAGTGAGGGAAAGTGCCCAAGAGTGAAAAAGCACCATTCCCTCCTTATTCCTCAGGACCATCAGCTGAAGTAATGGAGATAGCCACTCACCTGCTGGGTAGGCACTGCGTTTGCCAATAGATTGATTTGCCCTCATGGCATGTAGGGCTGGAAACACCCTTGGGTTCTGCTGGCTTTTCCAGACCCCATTTCTAGGGTAGAACGTCAGTATCACCACCTCCCCACACATCTCCCCAGGCTGTGTGGGCATTGCTGCCTTTGGGTCACCCAGATCAGCTCCCTCCATAGTTCTCCCATCAGCAACAAGGAGTACTTGAAATATAACCCTGCCCTTTTTCCTGGCACATGGGTTTATACTAAGAGAAGGAAAATCAGAGTGACAGAGGTAACATTTCCCCATGCCACCACCTCCCCTATGCTGGGGAACCTACAAGGCTGAAGCGCTGTGGGACCGATCCCACGGCTGGTTTGGGGTGCTCAGCAGACACCCTGGTTTGGGAGGTGACCCTGGGGAGGCAGTCTCAGGGGCTGTGTGTTACAGCAGCACAGAGCATCAGATCAGAAACTGCAATGGGAGGTTGTGGGGAAGTGATTTTGCTTAATAGCTTTTGGAGACTGAGGGATTTGGGAAAATCACTGGAATCACAGATCCTGGTGGGAAACCCATCTCTATTTCAGAGTTGTCAATGCCACACAGCCAAGAAGCAGAGGACCTAGTTGAAAATCAAGCTTGCTTTATCTTTACCACTCACTCAGGGTGGTTTGTCCATAAATATCTGCTCATCTTCAGGGATGCCTCTCAGGATAGGAAAGCCACATGTAGGTGCAGAACTGCCCCCCAAGGTCTTAAGCAAAACAAACAAACAATTTGCTAAAAGACAGTGAAGCAGCAAGACTGGGGGACCCCAGGAGCCTGCCCAGCAGGGCAGCACACAGCCTGAGGCCAGAGGCTTGGGGTTTGCTTTTGGGGAGACACCTGCACCAAGTGCTGCCCATCCCCTGCACTGGGGATAATTCATCAGCGGCTGTAAAACAGAAAAGCATCAGCTCTTTCCCACTGCCCAGAGGAGTTTGGGGAGGGGTGGCAGGGGGGAGAAAAAACAAAACTCCTCCATCTGATGACCACTAATAATAGAAATGGCACTGGAAATATGCGAAGCAAGCAGAAATCTGGCTAAGCAGAAGTTTTCCACAAGGCATCAGGAAGTCTCTGGATTGCCACCAGTGCCTTATGGAGTGGTGCGTGTGCTTTCTGTCCACACCAGTTCCAGTCACTGCAGCCATCAAACATTTTTTAATAGGAGCATTAACTTAAGAATAGCTAACAGTAATATTCCTAGCTGTGTGGAAACAGCATTTTATTAAATGCTTCACACAGATTTTGTATAATAAAGATGAATATATTATATCCTCTGCCTCCCCCAGAGTGAAACAATAATAGGAAAATAAAAAAAAAAAGCCAATAAAGTGAAACATAAATAGAACATAATGGGACTAGTAGCGAACTGAACTGACTATATAACATCTGCTATTGTTTGCCTGGCAAACGCAAACAAGGGAAGAAAGCAAGAAGGATTTTAACAGCCCTAACCTCTATCCCCTGTGCTGCAGGACAGCGGCGCTGATGGAACAGCACAAGGCTTGCAAATTCAGCCTTGAACAAATGCGAGCAGAAATATTCTCGAGTCTGGAGAGTTCTCGATGCAAACACCCATTCTTTAGGTTCCCAGAGCCCTGTTAGGGGACCGATGCCTGTCACCCCATCAGCTGAGCAGGAACAAAGCCACGCAAGCGGGCAACAAATTGTGCCAATTGAAGAGGTACAGAAAGAGCCGACGTTTATGGGCAAGGCCTCAGCTGGCTCCTGTATATCATAGGCAGGGAGCGCCCGCCTGCACGCAGGACTTTTGTGGAGACAGGGATAGCAAAGGGATCACACTGTGAGCAGTGGGCGGGGAAAGGAGGAAGAATTGCTGCCCAGCTCCCAGGTGCTGGATCCCGGGGCTCAGCATCTGCACTGCTCGGTCTGTTTGCGCCCAAACCTAAATCATAGCCACGCTGGTACAGGCAGATAGCAGAACTGGCTGGAAGCTGGGGGAAAGGAGAGAAGAGCTAAACGCCTATAAAAGTCATTTTCTCTTTTATTTGTTGTCTTCCTTGTAATGATCACACCATGTTTCCTATCTATTTTTGCAGTAAGTTGTGCGCGGGTCTCAGGAGGCCCCCGGATGACTTATTATTAACGATGCCTTCTTATTATGGATGGTGATTTATTATCAGAACGATTCTATTTGTACCGGGTATGCCGTTTTGCTGCCAGCACAAAGCTCTGACCATCTTCAGAGCAAAAGGTCGTGTTCCTGCAGCATGGCATGCCCAGCTCTGTGACGCTGAGCTGCAGACCGTGGGCATGTACAGGGCAAAAGGGCAAAGACCACAGGGGGAGCAGCCCCAGAGCAGCCCACGGCTCAGGTAGGTGGGCACTGCTGCCCCCACAGTTCAGCATCACCCCTCCCCACAGCCCCACGTGGAATGAGGTCAGCATTAAAGGATCTGCTACAGATTTTAAAGAAAAATCTGTATCTGCTACAGTTTGTATCTTGCATTACCAGCCAACAAACGTTTAACCTTCAGAAATTGAAGTCACTTTTCTGCTCTGTGCAAGAACTCATGGACGCTCACTTGAGCTGCAATAAGGGATTTTGGCAATAGGTTAGCAGGGCACTGGAGGCCTTTAACACCGCTCTTAGCTGGAACTAAAAGAAGCCGCAGGAGCAGGTACGCTGCTTGCTGACCTGAAAAAAGCAGGATTTAGATGCGGGAGAGGGGAAGCTCAAGAAAACAGCCCCATGGGCCGGGACAGCCCGAAGGCAGCCGGGCGGGGGCTGTCGCTCCGGGTCGGCCCCGATCCCTCAGCGTTCCCCTTCCTCCCTCTAGCGGCTGCTTCCCCGCCCCGACGGGCTCTGCTCACCTCCGCATCGCTCCGGGCCCCCCGCGCACACACCGCAGCCATCCCGGGCTGAGCCAGGACACGAGCAGCATCCGCACCATCCACTTCGCACTCCTTTTGAATCGCGTTATTTCTGCTTTTAACGCCTTCCCCTTCCGGGCCTTACCCCCCTCATTAACTCTAACTGAGGACACTTGTGGGTCCTGGTTAAGCTGCACTACCAACAGCTGCAGATGTGGAGTCCTGACTGACTTTTGATCGTATCCAGGCAGGATCCGGCCCCGCGTGTCGCTGCACATTTGGCATCAGCAAAGAGTTTCTTTCCACACCTGTAAAAAGCAGCAGAACTAAGTAGACCCCGAGGAGAGTTCAAGCAGAAAAATGGGAGAGATCTAAAGGCTGTTCACTACACATGCTTTACTGAGCGCCCAGGAAAAAAAAGGAAAAAAAAAAAGAAAAAAGAAAAAGAAAAAAGAAAAGCCCAGGCAGTGAAGTGCAAGCATTGCAGTGATTGTACATCAGGTGGAAAAGAGCCCTGGGTGCAGGCAGGGCAAAGTGGGAACTCAGTGCCATGAACTGAGCGAGGCAGAGGGAGATGGCCTGGCCCTAGGATGCTCCGAGGTGGAACTGCTGAAGATGAGACACTTCTGCAGTGATACTGAACCTCAGACTTTGGAGTTTAAGTCACTTTCTGAGCAGAGATTAGCAAAATGTCAAGTAGAGGTCTGTTACATAGAGATTTTTTTCACCCCAGCCTCATGCAGGGAGCTCCTCTCTCTCCCCATCACACCAAGGTGCAGTGTCTGAGCCAGGAGCCAGCCCAGCCCCACAGCACTGTTGGTACAGGTGCACCATAAGCTGAGAGCAGCTATTGCACAGTGTGGGCTGGGTGAGGTTTGAGAACCCTCTGAGTTTTTATTTTATTTTATTTTATTTTATTTTATTTTACTTTATTTTATTAAGATCTGGTGAGAGAAACAGGGATACGAGAAGAGCAAAGCTAGGCTAGGGAGCAGGGAGGGGTGCTACACGGCGCTGCAGTTCAGAAGGGAAACAACAGCTGCCATCTGAGGGCTTGCAAACTCACCCACATGTGATTTCAAAGACATGTGAAGTACTGTTTGACCCTGCTGCTCATTGCTACCCCCTCATTCCAGGTTCCCAGAGGGACAAGGAAGTGAAGGGACTGACTTTATGGACAGTTGTATTTTAATTCCTAGTAGCATTTTATCACTGGGGGAAGAGTTGAATTCTGCCCTAAGAAATCCTTGGGGGCCCAAATCTGGTCCAAGCTCACTCCCCTGGTAGGTGGAAGGGTAACAGAACTGGGCATGGCCAACCCATCACTCCAGCAGTATCGGTGTCTTGGACTCCATAGGACTGTCCCTGGGTATTGTGCCCATCGTGTCCCTCGGTGGCCCAAGGGAGATGGGTGGGGGGAGGGGTCCATGGGCTGGAAACCCCCCACTGACATGGCAGTGCCCATGCCCGTAAAGGTTCTGTGGGGCTGGATAGGGTAGGATGAAGAAAAGGAAGGCTGGGGAAACAGCATAAAAAGAAGAGAGGTGGAGGGAGGGTGGAGGGAGCAGCCTGGCAGCACACAAAGTTGAAAGAGATGATGGGCAAACTCCGGCAGTGCCTCCCGCTCCTCATCTCGGTACTGCTTTTGCAAGGGGTGGGAATATTAGTTTTTAATTAATTTCCTCACTGCAGTTGCTGGAAGAGGAGGAGGGAGGGGGATCACCTTCAGAAAAGAAATACAAATAACTGCTTTAACAGGAAACTTTTGCTGCTGTAATTTATTGGAAGCCGAAATGAGCTCCGATTACATTATCCACCCGCACTGTGCGGCACCGCGTACTTCGGATATTGCGCTATAATCCAATGACTGCTCCTGAATTATTAACAGCCAGTTGTTATTAGAAGAAGTTGCCTGCCTTATTTCCGCCATTCTCGCTCCCCCCCCCCCCACGCCCTATATTAAGTTTCAATTGATTCCCCACACCTCCTCCTGCCCCCCAAAAAAGGGCCTTCGCCTCCTTCAGAGCTGCCACACACGTTACATAGATTTGGCAGCCCGGTGAATTATTCACACATGCCGGGAGCGGAGGAGATATTACAGATCTCGGAGGAGCCAGTGCGGTTCGGCTGTCACAGCCCCGTGTCGCTGTCCCCCCCACCCCCACCCCCTCGGCCAACAAAGTTTTGTCCAGAGCCAAATCGCAGGGCAGGGGGACCCCTGTGCCGTCCTCATCTGGGGGAAGTGGTCCCGTCTGCTCTCTGTCCCGGGATGGAGAAGGGACGAGCGCACCCATCGAAATACTTAAAAATAAAATACATCAAGTTCTCGCCTTGCCAGGCCATGGACAGGCACGTCGCGGCTGTTCTTCCTGGGAGCCCGCGTCCTACTGGATTGCCGGGGCTGGAAATGAAAATACTGGAGTTAAAAAGAATAAAAATGCACCGAGCTGCTCCCTTCGGAGCTCCCTGCGGCGACTGCAGGACGGCCCGATCCCGCTGCTCCCCGGCCGGGTGAGAGCCCGTGTCCAAAGAGAGGGGCCCACAGGGCTCGCTGCTCCTCGCAGGGCTCAGCCCCGGGAGACCCGACCTCCCCTCGAGGGTCCATCGCTGCACTAAGGGCGGGGTCTGCGCTGATCCCCAACATCAGTGGACGCGTCTCGGGAGTTGTGTAAGCTTTGTATTTGGGACTGGTTTGCGGGATCTAGGATCCCCTATTTTTCCTTGCCCCAGGTCCTAGGCACCCTGCCCGGGAGCACCCCTGCTTATAGCTGCTCCGGCTCTTGCCCAAATCCACAGCGCGGCCGTGCCCAGCTCCCCTCACGGACTTCAGAAACAAGTTGGAAACAAGGCGGGCGGGGGATGTCCGCACCTCGCAGCTCCTCCTGCCCCGACGCCGCCGCCTCGCCCTAGCAGTTGGTTTGTAAACGAAACACCAGAGCTGTTCCCCGCTTCTCCGCTTTGGGCTGTGGTTCCTGGGCAGAGGGTTTCTTCCTCTGCGAGTGGGCTGGGGCAGAGCTTCGCCCCGCGCTCCGCAGCCCCTCCAGTGTCCCGCATCCGGACCCCCGGGGGAGCGCGGTTTTGGAACCGGGCAGGGCCGTGTGCGGGAGCCGCGCTGCAGCCGGGCCGGGCCGGGCCGGGAGCGCTGCCTCTGGCCCCAACTCCTCGGGCGGCTGCGGGCGCTCGGGTCACGTTTATTTTTGGTGCAGCAAAGTTTTTTTCCCCCCACAAGGGAAAGGATTTGCGAGGGGAGGAAGGAGCGGACGACAGCTACAAAACGACTGCCGCAGATCGGCTGCCCCGAGGGGCTTTTCCCCAGACCCGCCGGGCTCCCCGGGCCCCCCGCACCCCTCCTCAGCAGAGGCGGGGACCGGCGGGTGCGCACCTCGCGGGGATTGTTTTCTGATGGGATCGAGAAGCCTCCCCTCCTCTTCCGGACTCGCAGCCCCAAAAGTAGGGGAGGGGGCTTCGAGAAACCCCCCTCCTCCCCTTCGGCCCAACTTCCACCCATCCCCCGCCTATTTGCTCGGATCCCGGCTCTCCAGCCCTGCCCCGTGCGGGATGTTGTGCCAGGACTCCGCTCTCGCTGTCAGCCGAGGGCACGGAGCTGCTTCTCCCCGCGCTGCTAACAGGGAGCAACGCGTTTCGGGCACTCAAACAGGGCAGACATAACTGGGAGCCGTGCACGGCTCAGCTATGTCGGGAAAGGAGGTGTCATTTGTACGCAGTTACTTTGGTGATCAACACTTGAATGATTTATGCCGCCCGCTTTAATTCTAGCGCTGTGACATTTTCCTGGACAAAAGCGGGCCGAGTGCAGCCAAAGCAGAGCAGCCCCTGCAGAACCGCTCCGCGCAACGCTCTTGGGGGAAAGAAGGGGGGGGGGGAGGGGAGGGACCTCTCTGCTACCCCAGAACCCCCAGGGAGCTGCGCCTCTAAAGGTGCCCACCCGGAGCCGGGGGGTTCCGCACGTCCCCGGGAGTTTCGGGTTTTCTGCTCCGCGGAAAGGCCGCTGCTGCCCTCGCATTTCTCTCTGGAGAAAGGCAAAGTCCCGGTGCGGCACCTCCCCGACGGCTCCGGAGACCCCCTCGTAACCCCCAGCCCCGCTTCCCTCTCAGCCCCAAACTTTTCCAGGAGGAGTCTGGCATAATCGGGGGCAGGGGTGTGAAATTCTCCCATTGAGGGCGTTTTTCCGCGAACGACCCCAAAATGAGGAGAGAAGAATCGCCGTCGGGGCGGGCAGGAGAAGAGCCCGAAGGATGTGAAGTTTGGAGCAGGCGGCAGGATCCGCCCCGGGCTGCTCGCGGAGGGAGGGGAGACTCGATGGGGCTGCGGGGTGCGGAGGGTCTCTAATTCGGGGCTGGTTCCCAATCGGACTGCTAAAATAAAATACAATAAATTTCAGTGCGGAAAGGTGTTGCTGAGCTGTTCCGCTAAGCCAGGTCAGGGGCAAACCTGTTTGTCCGTCCCCTCGTTGTTGGCCACCCCTGGAGTGTATACACGGGGTCTCTGTACGGATTTGAGAAAGCTGCGGCGATGGCAAAAGGAGCGCAGGGGACAAACCAACACCACAAAGGGTCTGCAGCCGAGAGCGCAGCGGACAGGGGTCGGTCGGACTCCGCCGGGGGAGTGGCGTCGGCCCCCATCCCAGATGTCCCATTCCCAGCGGTGTGATATTTTGGGAGGGGGGGGTGGAGGAGAAGGGCAGGCGCAAGGCCTGAGCTGAGCTGAGCTCCTCGCACACAGCGCCCGAGCCACCGCCTCCCAGGGACAGGCAAACGAACAGGGACCCCCCAGCACCACGAACCTGCCCTGAGGCTGCCGCCCGCCTCCCCCCTCCACCCCCCCGCACTCCACCCGTTTTGGTTTCGTTGGAATAAAAAAAAAAAAATAGAAAGAAAGAAAAAAAAGGAAGTGGGGAGCACTCAAATCTCTGCCCCCAGCTCGGGCAGAGAAGGGGAGATGCGGACTGCGGGCCCTGCAGGAAAACCCGGAATCTTTGCATCTCTTCGCAGTTACCAGCACAGTTTGTCCCCTGCCCTGCGTTTTTTTTTCCCCCCTTCCTTTCTTTTTTTTTTTTTTTTTTTTTTTCCCATCCTTAAAAAATAAAATAAATTAAATAAAATCTCGTTTCTGTAATTATAACACCAGCACCCCCGGCTGAGTTCTCAATAAAACCCGGATCCTGACATAAAACGCCACGCTGGAAAATAATGCGAGGGGACACAAGGGAGAGGAGGAAAGTCTCTAATTGGTTAAAATATGTTTAAATCACTTCATAAAACCCAAGCAAAGCGAAGCAAATAATCCACCTAGCAAAGCAAAGAAGCCCGGCGATTTAGAATCAGTGTAATTCGCTCCCCCCCGACCGGCTCCCCCCCAGCTCCTCGCAGTATTTGATATGATGAATAACCCAATATAGGCCTTTAAAAATAGGTCACTGCATAAAGAGACTCCCAGAGAGCTATAAAAAATGGGAAGAGGGCGCTTTAAGGAGAGAAGCCATTTGCTTCTTTTGTGCTTGTTTGGTACCTACAGCGGCCTGGGAGCCGCCAGCCGAGGTGAGCAGGGAAAGTTGGGGCCGGAGCCGGCGTTGGGATCTCCTCCTGCAGCGCCCGGACCCCCCCGTCGAGCCGCGGGTTGTGTGCGGGGAGAACTGCGGACATCCCCCCCCCTCCACGGGCCGGCCGGCCGTCCCCCCTCGGTCCCCGTGCTTTGTCTCCTGGCCCTCTAACAAATTATAAGCCCTCCCCCCACGGGAGCCTCCAAACCGCGGGAGAGACCGCAGCCCCACACGCAGAAACTTCCAGGGGGGTCCGAGCCCCCCACGGCCCCGCGCCCCGCTCCGGTGTAGGGCGCCGGGAAACAGCAGCACCACCGATGCGGCGGTGTTGGGGTTTCATTGGAAAGGAAAGGTCTGCCTTACCTGGAGACACGTTCTCCCCTTCTTCCCCTCACTAAAACAGCACAAGGGCTCCGGGTTGAGCCGGAGAGAGACGTTTGAAATAAAGTAGAAGCCGAAATTTAGAGGAGGGAGAAACAGAAAAAAAGAAAAAAAAATCTCTATTAAAAATAATAATAATAAAGTAAAATATTTTTTTTAAAAGATGCCTCCGTATTTTTGTTTTGTTATTATTATTATTCACTCTGCCGTATTACCCCGATGCAATAAAGGCTGCTTTGTAATGTAATTTAAAAATATATATGTCCTAACAAATAGCAGGGCCCGAATATGACAAGTGCATTCAGCATTATAATTCAACCGGGCTCCACCTCCATACCGCCTCCTAATTAATGGGTCTCCGAACTTGCAAAAGCCTGCATTGGACAGAGCGGGAGAGAGCGAGCGAGAGAGAGAGAGGGCGAAAAGTGTCATTGAAGATAATTGATTACCTCCCAATCAACAATAACTTGTTAGCAATAGTCAATTACCCCGTCTCTTCTCGTCTCTTTCCCCCCGGTCCGAGGGCTCGGTGCGAGGGCTGCTCTGCCCCTCTTCGAAGTCTTCTTTTTTTTATACATTTCTACGTATCTTTTTTTATTTTTCATTTTTGTTTTTTTTTTTAATTTTTGATTACGTGTCGGGGAGGTGAGGGGAGGGGGGGAGGAATCCTCTTTTTTGGGGGGAGAGGGCAGGGAAAGTGCAGCGATTTGGGGTGTTTCTTAAAATAGCAGCCGGGAAGAGGAAGAGAGAGAGGAGGGAGAGAGAGAGAGAAGAGAGAGAGTGAGAAGAGAGAGAGAGAGAGAGGGAAAAAATCCGCTCCCGAAGCCCCGGGACAGAGGCGCGGCGCGACCACCTCCGGCGCGGGACCGACGGCCGCTCCGCTCCGCGCTCCGCTCCCCGCGGCCGCCCCCCTTCCCCCCCCGACGTGGCCGCGGCCGGACCCGGAGCTGCGCTTCAACTTTTGCTCGCCGCCTCCCCGAGCTCTTCTCCCCGCGGCAGCGCATCCCCGGAGCGGGTGGGGAAGGCAGCCCCGCGCCGCCCGGCCCCACCATGACTTCCAAAGAAGAAGCCAAGCCTTCCTCGGGGGAAGAACGACGGAGGAGCCCTTTGGATCACCTCCCGCCTCCGGCTAACTCCAACAAACCCCTCACCCCTTTCAGCATCGAGGACATCCTCAACAAGCCGTCGGTGCGGAGGAGTTACGCGCTGTGCGGGACGGCCCACCTGCTGTCCGCCGCCGAGAAGCACCCCGCGGCCGGGCTGCCGCTGTCGGGCCGGGCGCTGCTCTCGCAGACGTCGCCGCTGTGCGCCCTGGAGGAGCTGGCCAGCAAAACCTTCAAGGGGCTGGAAGTCAGCGTGCTGCAGGCGGCCGAAGGTAAGGCGAGGACGGGGTGCGGGGGTCCCGTCGGGGGGCGGCGGTGCGCGCAGCCGAGGGCGCGCGGAGAGGAGCGGGGGATCCGGGAGGGCCGGGGAAGGAGGGGGGGGGGTTGTTCGGGGCGAGGTGGCAATGTGACGGCTCGTCGGCAGGAAGGGACGGGATGACGATCTTCGGGCAGCGGCAGACGCCGAAGAAGCGTCGGAAGTCTCGGACGGCCTTCACCAACCATCAGATCTACGAGCTGGAGAAGCGTTTCCTCTACCAAAAATACCTGTCGCCGGCGGACCGGGACCAGATCGCCCAGCAGCTGGGGCTCACCAACGCCCAGGTCATCACCTGGTTCCAGAACCGCCGCGCCAAGCTCAAACGCGACCTGGAGGAGATGAAGGCCGACGTGGAGTCGGCCAAGAAGCTGGGCCCCAACCCCGCCGTGGACATCGTGGCCTTGGCCGAGCTGGAGCCCAGCGCCGAGGGCCGGGGCAAAGCGCGGCCCGGTTCCCCGCCGCCCCCCCCCGCCGCCCGGGATCCCGGCGCCCCGCCGCCGCCCCGCCCCGCCTCGCCCCCCACGGAGCGGCCCCGCAGCCGCCGGGACAGCGAGGAGGAGGAGGACGAGGAGGAGGAGGACGTGGAGATCGACGTGGATGACTGAGGGGCGGCCGGCGGGCCTCCCACCTCCCCCCCCCGCGCCCCCCAGCCCCGGCCCATCGCCCCGCTCTCCCCCCACACGCAGCCCCGGCAAATCGAGAGCTCCAACCCGGCACCCCCGGGCCGGGCCGGGCCGCTTCTCTCCTCGGTCACAGCAATAAGCGGCTGCGCTCACCCACACCGCAAAACCGTAGGGCGCAGAGTCGGTCTGTCCCTCCGCCCGTACATCTTTGGAATGGTGCAATTACGGACGGCTTCTGTATAAATATTTAAACGTATATATTGGATTTCTTTTTCCTCCTTCCCCTTCTTTTCGAGGTTTCGGTTACGATTTCTTTTTGTACCAGCTAACCACGGGCATTCTTTTATCCGCAACCCGGCGCCGAGCCGAGTTCCGGGCGCTGAAACGAGCCACGTTCGGGGAAATTTGGGTGATCCTTAACCCGGCGACAGCACAAAATTCGCGACTTCTCCTTCCTTGCATGTCTCAAATGTGCACGAATCGATTTGATGCTTTTTTTTTTCCCCTTAAAAAAAAATCAACATTTTTTTTCCCCTTCGCAATTTTGGGAACTTGGGGACGGGTTATAACGCAAGCTGAATACGATAATCCTTTCTTTTCCTTTTTCATTTTTCCCCTAGAGCATAGATTTGCCCCCCGTGCGATTTCTGCCTCGTTTTACCCATTAAAGGCTATTTTTACCGTTTTTTTTCCTGCTATCGCTGTGCTTTTGTGAAGAAGCTGCCTTTCGTATTTTTGATATGAAGGTGGTAAGAAACGAAACAAATCAAAACAAAATTAAAAAAAAAAAAAAAAAGAAAAGAAAATAATAATTAAAAAAAAATCCTAGAATTATTTTTTACTCTTTTTAGAAATTTTTTTGCATGCTCCGGAAATAAAAAGGGCGAACCCCGAGATCGATACATTTAAATATTACGCTGTAAATTAAAATAAAATGTACAGATTTAAGATCTGGGTTATTTTTTTTTTCCTTTTTTTCTTTCGTTTGAGTTGTACAAACCCGACAGGCCTGCTATTTAAGTTCCGATAGGGACAGTGTCGCTTTATTTACCGTCTCTTAGAATTGTACAGATAGCTCTTTTTTTTTTCTTTTTTTCTTTTTTTTTTTTTTCCGATACAATAAAATCTTTACCATTTTAATACACTCCCGACGTCCTTCTTTGCGAGCTGAACCCCCACCCCGTTCTCATTTCAAGTTCCCGGAGCCGCAGCACCCGCGGGGAAGGAAGGAGCACCTGAGAGAACTCCCAGCCTTCGGGCTCCTTTTTCTTCTCCTCCTTCTCCCCGAGCCCGGCGGTGCCGCTCCGTCCCCACCGCGGGGCTGAGCGCCGCGCACCTCCGCACCCCCCGACGGCCGAAGCAGAGGGGAAAGGAAGGGGGGAAAAGGGGAGAGGAAGGGGCCGCCCCCACCCGCCGGGACAAAGGATGTCGGCCGGGGGGAGCCGACCGCTGCCGGCCTGGAGCTGCGGGGCGCGGGGCTGGGAAATGGGCCCGGTACCCTTTTTCCCCCTTTTTTTTTTTTTTTTTTTCTTCTCTCCTTTCTTTCATTTTATTTCCTCTCTTTTTTCTTTTCCTTCCTCTTCCCCTCCCCTCCCCGTTTTTTTTTTTTTTTTCCCTTTCTTCTTTTTTCTTCTTTTTCCATTCTCTTCACTTATTTATTTATTTCCCCTCCTTCAAAATGAAGCTTCTTCCCCTTTTTGGCAGCGTGACCCTCCTTTGCAGGCTCGCATCGCGCGTTTCTCTCTATTCTTCGTAAAATTTATGTGAGAAAGACAAATCTGGTGTACAGTGGCACAGCTCCGCCGAGCAGTGCCCGGATAGCACGGGGCTGCTTTGCTTTGCGGGCTGGGTTGGTCTTTTTTTTTTTTTTTTTTTTTTTCGGTCCAGTTTCTCCGAGGCTAAATAAATCTTTCTCCTCTTTGAGAATGGATGGGGTTGTAATTTTTAGCGTAAAGCATGAAAACTGGGGACAAATGAGCCCTCT
The DNA here is from genome assembly GCF_987193195.1 of Phasianus colchicus. Taxonomy (NCBI): domain Eukaryota; kingdom Metazoa; phylum Chordata; class Aves; order Galliformes; family Phasianidae; genus Phasianus; species Phasianus colchicus. The sequence continues at coordinate 23,487,562 of NC_143443.1, forward strand.
TCTCTGAAGTGACAAGCGACAATGGAGCATATACAGCCTCCTGCGGTTCGCCATGCTGAAACAAGCGTGCCCCTCCGCAGCACAGAGAAGGCGAGCGCTTGGAGACCATATGGTTTTTGAATTTTCTTCACAATTTCCAGACAATTTGATGGATTAGGTTAACCCTCCCTTCCACTGTTTAACTCCGCAACAATGGGAGCAGAGCTGTTCTCCCTTCGTCGGGGCATCTGTGCGCTTCTATTCTTCTCGCTTTCTCTCTTGGTATTTGGAACAAGCCTATGAATTACAATGAAATCCACTTTTCTTTCGTACCGTTTGGAAGAGCACTTGTTTTCCGCCCTCACGCCCCCATCCCCTTTTTTTTTATTATTATTATTTTTCCCCCTCCCAACGATAGCTTTGACTTCTGTCCAGATCCCTCGCAAAGCCTTCAATCTTGTCCTTAAGTGTTTTTATGCTAAACAGGCACATCGTAAATGCTGAGAAACTGTGACATTTATGTGAAGATCTAGTTAAAGGGCTTTATTTGTTTGCTTTATCTCTTCTTTTTTCTCCCCATTCCCTCTCCACCCTCCTCCTCCCCCCCTTCCCCCCCCCCCCCCCATCCCCTCCCTCCCCTCAGTCTTTTATCCTTTTGTCTTGGAATGGATTTAATGAGGCTGCAAACACTACAATTCAATATAACCAAGAAATTAAAAGAAAAAAAAAGGCTCGGAGTTCATTTGGATTTGGGATCTATGGACTCCTGTGTGCAAACAGAGGCGACGCGGGGCCGAGCTTCTCGTTTGCCACACGTGGATGGGGCGGGCTGGTAAATAAAGCCTCCAACGAAGGGCTGCGGCGTGCTCCTTTGGCTCGGCCCTATTTGCAAACAGCCGGGATCGGGGCGATTGCATTTGCGTACCGAAAAAAAAAAAAAAAAAAAAAAAGAAAGAAAGAAAAAGAAAGAAAGAAAGAAAAAAAAAAGAAAAAAAAAAGCAGCTGGAATTGGGGTGATTTCATTTGCGTACCAAAAACAAACAAAAAAATCTTTTATATGTTTTTAGCTCCAAACCCAAGGGCCGGCTTGTGCCCCCCGTTTGTCACGCATTTTTTCCCTATCTGGGTGTGTATTGCTCGGGGTTTGCTCTCCCTCGCAGTGCAGGTGCCGCTCGGCCGGGTGGGGTTCCTTATCTTTTCACCTTGTTTTAATGTCTCTCTCTCTGTCTCTCCGCAGCAGCAATAGGTGACGGCGCCGGATCGGGCCCTATGGGACTGACCCACCGCAACCCCCGGGCGGCTCCCAGCGCTGCTGCCGGCAAAACCCCTC